>NC_067161.1:16563605-16918605 GCF_903995435.1 Acomys russatus
CACCTACTCCGTCTTAGTGTGACCCGCTTTGAGGCCTTTGCAAATTAGGCTCAAGAAACTGGAGGGAGCAGGAGGAGGTGGGAGTGGAGAACTTAATGGCAGCAGATCAGGCTCTGGGAGAGCATAATGTACCCATGAGTAAGGAAGTCAGTGGTTGACTTTGATCCATGAGTTTAAGTTCAAACCCAAGTTCTAGAACTCATGACCTACGTAGTTTTAAGCAGATACACCCCAGTTTGTAACTACGTTTATGCACTTTTAAAGTGGGAGTGATGATAGGATCTGACAGAGGTGCTGTTGGGGTAGATGGGGCAGTGAAGATTTGGGTGGGCAATAAACCAGCACAGAAATTGGGAAATAGTAGCAATGCCAGCAGCAGCAGCAGCAGCAGCAACAGCAACAGCAGCAACACATCTGGCAGCAGTCCTTGTCTCTTTCTGTGTGTCAGGTATGAATGTGACAAGCCTCCCTTAGAGTCTCATTTCAAAGGCATGGTCCCTGCCTAGTGCTGCTTCAGGCAGAAGCTATAGGAGCAGGGGGTCTAATTGAAGGAGCCAGCTCAACGTGGTCACTTCTGTTTTGTGTTGAGCCTAGCCCAGTAGTTCTTAAGGGACATGGCCCCTTTAAGGGTTGTGTGTCAGATATCCTACATATCAGATATTTACATGACAATTCATAGCAGTAGCGAAATTACAGTTATAAAGAAGCAATGAAATAATTTTATGGTTGGGGGGGGGGCGGTGACCGTAGCATGGAGAACTGTATTAAAAGAATAGGTCAGTACCTTGCTTTTGTTTTTTTGTTTTTTTTGTTTGTTTTGTTTTGTTTTGTTGTTTTTGTTTTGAGACAGGGTCTCTCTGTGTACCCTTAGCTGTCCTGGACTCACTTTGTAGACCAGGCTGGCCTCGAACTCACAGCGATCCACCTGCCTCTGCCTCTGCTGGGATTAAAGGCATGCGCCACCATGCCTGGCCTTCTTGTTTTTGTTAATAGGCCTTTTTCTGGCCACTGCTTTTGTGGATATTAAGAAAATGAAACTGGACAAGCTATTGGTTGGACATTCCCTCAATCTCTGCTCCATCTCTACCCCTGCACATTTTGTAGACAAGACAAAATGTAGGTCTAAGGTTTTGTGGCTGCACTGGTGTCCCAGTCCATCTCTTGGAAGTTTTTTTCTGGTTACAGGCTCTGTATCCTCCATTGCTAGAGTCCTCACTAGGATCACCCTCATAGATTCCTGGGAGTTCCCACTGTCCCTTAACCCCCACTTATTTCAGTTCTCTCTCCCCATTCTCGCTCCCTTTCTTCCCCCCACTTGATTCCTCCTGCTCCCCTCCCCAAGGAATGGCCCAGCTTGAGACTCATGCTATGAGGAAGAGAGAGATCACTGCTAACACTATTAATGACACTCTGCTATACTTGCAGACAGGCGCCTAGCATAACTGTCTACGGAGAGACTTCACTCAGCGACTGACGGAAATAGATGCAGAGACCCACAGCCAAATATTAGGCAAAGCTTGGGAAATCCTGTGGAAGACAGGGAAAAAGGATTGAAGGAGCCAGAGGTAAAGGACGCCACAAGAAAACCTGCAGAATCAACTAACCCGAGCTCCTAGGAGCTCACAGAAACTGAACCACCAAGCAGAAAGCATGCCTTCTGCACACATGTAACAACTGTGTAGGTTGGTCTTCATGTGGGACTCCTAAAGAGAGAGTAGGTCTGTCTCTGACTACATAGCCTGTCTTTAGATCCCTTTCCCTTAACTGGGGTGCCTTGTCTAGTCTCAAAAGAAGATGTTCGCAGTCTTACCACAATTTGATATGCATGGGAGGCCTCTCCTTTTTTGAAGAGAAAGGGAAGACAGGACGGTGGGGGGGGGGGCGGAGGTGAAGTGAGAGGGAGGGACTGGGAGGAGAGGAAGGAAGGGGAAGCTGCAGTTAGGATGTAAAGTAAATAAATTAATTAATAATAATTAAAAAAGAAAATCAAACTGAACGCTTAGAAGGAAGAAGGCCTCTGCAGACAGTAGCAGAGCTAGCCAATGACAGTTAGTGCGCCGTAGGTATCCAAAATTGTATTTTCCAGTTTCAGTTGCTACATAGTCAATCGAGTTCTGGAAACCATAAGATGGAAAATTCCATAAATAAGGAATTCCTGTGTTTTAAGGTACACAACATTATGAGTGGCATAATGGAAATTCTCTTCATTTCATTTCATCCTCCCCAGGAATGAGTCATCCTATGGCCGAGGGAGCATCGTTGTGTGCGCTTCCTGCTGACTGGTAATCTGCTATCAAATCTCACTTATCAGATTGGCTGCTGTGGTATCAGAGTGCTTGTCTTCAAGTAAGCCTTAGGTAAGAGCTGGAACTATCACCCTGCCAACATCGTTCCCCCCCTCCCCACACACACACACACAGCACCTCACTACTAGCCAGGTATCATGTCATATCATCAGGAGACAGATGAGTGTCATTCAATTAAATACTTTTAGACAAAGAAGGGACAGTCCATTCACAGAACTACCTTACACTAGCTCCTTTTAGATGCTTCATTTTATCATTGGTGGTGGCTAGTAATTTGTTACTGTTCCTGATTTATAAATTAAAATTCATAACAGGTATAGCCATGGAAAACAGCATGTTCGGGGTCCAATGTAATTCATTGTTTCAGGAATCCATTAGGGGTCTCGGGGCTTGATGAGTAAGCGAGTGCCCAGCAGTGTATCATTCTAGCTCTGGCCTTCATGCAACAATTGGGAACTAAGGATTTGTAAGGGATGAGGTCAGTCTGTCCATTGTATGACCCCAATTCAGCTTTCCCTCGGCAAAGGATGGGCTGAGGGAGCTGAAATGGGCTTCATTTCTTCTCCTAGAATATTACATCTGGAGCCAAAGCAACATAACAACGTCAATCAGAAATGCAATTGCCTGTTCCCAGGCTCGCTATCATCTCACACAGACAGCCCCGGAGCTTAAGTGGAGTAGACGCTGAAGAGAAAGTTGCCATTTTGCTTTTTCTTAAGAAAAAGCGATTCGCAGACTCTAGTAATATTACTTAAAGAGTTCAACCCGTCATGTTTTGTTAATCAGCTATGGATTTTTCTCAAAAGTTTGCGTGTTTGTGTGTGTGTATCCTCAGGCCATGGTCACACATATTTACATCAGAATAAAATAGCTCTTATCCTCTTTGAGGTGAGATTTGTTTTTTTATTTGTTTGTTTTTGGTGTGTGTGTGTGTGTGTGTGTGTGTGTGTGTGTGTGTGTGTGTGTGTGTGTGTGTGTGTGTATGCGCGCGCACGCGCGTGTGCTTTGATTTATTTAGCCTCCTATTTTCAAAGGCTCTAGTCTTGGCTCAGTTGCCTCTCTCACCTGTGGACTTTTGGTTAGAACATGCATCAGAAAGGAACACATGTCGAGGAGGCTGCTCCTCCTGGCACCTGAGTCGCAAAGAGAAAAATGGAAAAAGAAAGGCCAGGATATTACAAGCCTCTTCAAAGGCATAACCCCAATGACCTAACTCCCTCCCACCAGGCCCCACCTCCTAAAAGTTAAATTACTTCCTGTTAGGGCTACAGGCTGGTCCCCAAACCTTTAGCACACAAGCCTTCGAGGGACATTTAATATCTAAATCCTAACATTTCTCTAGTGTCATCACGACATAGTACAAGCATCTGTATGGAAGCCACGGTAGGCACCACAGCCCTCTGTAGATGCCTACCTCCAAGTTCCCAGATCCTGTGAGTATGTTAGGTGGCATGGCAAAGGGTCTTGTGGATGTTGAAGGAGCTAAGGCTGATAAGGTAATGAGTGTTGAGCTTAGACAGTTGCTCAGAGTGCTGTGTCTGAGCCCAGTGTCTCGGGGGTTCTAAAATGTGGACCAAGAAGACAGGAGAGAAAAGCACAGAGAAGGCAGCATGAGAAAGCTTTAGCCATGGAGGTGGAAGAAGAAGGAATCACAAGCTAAGGGGGGCTCCCAACATGTAGGGTGGGCAGCTTCCCAAAACAAGAAACGGCTTCTCACAAAACGGGAGACAGCTTCTTCCCTTGAGCCTGCAGAAGGAAGGTTACCCTGCCAACCTCTGTCAAAAAGTAAATTTGTGTTGTCTCAAGCCAGCGTGGTTCTGATAAATTCTTACAGCAGTGGAGAAGAATCCCAAGCCTCACTCCCCATGTGTCTAAATGTTTAAAGTTACAAATGGAGTCAATTATAATACTCGTTAAACAGGGCAAGTTATGCGTGTCTAAGTCAGATTTCTTGTCACTGTGACAAATACCTGACACAATCTGCAACCCAGTCAAATTGGTAGAAAGAATAAACTGTTAACACTACATTAGCAAAAATTGGGGTTTATAAATTTTCTTATTCCTGGGCATTTTCTCAACTGGAACATGGTAGGACAGAAAGTGGTCTGCCCGCCCCCCGCCCCCCGGTGTGTGTGTGTGTGTGTGTGTGTGTGTGTGTGTCCTAGATCCCGTTCTACTTCTCACACACAGAGACACCTTCTGTATGTGTTCTCCCACATTCCAGCTTGATGTGTCCACCTTCCTGAAAAGCCTCATGTGAACAGTTAATTCTCAGAAAGACAAACCCAGACACATCCAGAAAAGCAGCCTGTGCAGGCTTTGGTGTCTTGGTGCCTTAGTATGTTCTAGGTCAGCGATTCTCAACCTGTGGGGTGCAACCCCTTTTTGGAGTCGAGTGACCCTTTCACAGGGATCACCTAAGACTATTGGGAAATACAGATGTCTACATTAAAGCTCAAAACAGTAGCAAAACTGCAGGTGTTAAGTAGCAAATGAAAACAATCTTGTGCTTTGGGGTCACCACAACCGGAACTGTATTAAAAGGCCACTGCCTTTTGCTGCTTCAGGCTGTGACCAAAAGCAGAAGGACAAATGAACACGTAGAGGAGACAACGCAGGAGCTGTGGGCAGCCTTGCTGTATGATGACTAACGCAGACTAAGCAAAAGGCCTCACTGGGCTCTGAACAAACACAAGTCACTCCGGCGTGTCTCGGCACCCAGAAACATGAGCCAAAATAAGCTTCCTTATACGTTACCAAGCATCAATATTCTGTTATAGCAACAGAAAATGGGATGAAACATGCCCACTGTGTAATTCAGGGTGAGTGCTTGGAAGCCAAATGGAGCATAGGAGAAAGCACTGCAAAGGCCGAGGGGGACCAATCTATGGGCATATAAAGAACGTGGGATCGGCCTGAACAGTCTCACCGTTAGACACATGACCGTGCAAAGCAGTTGAACCTCCTCCCGGGAGTGTAATTCAAGAATAGGACAAATGGCTGTTTCTCAGGGGGTTTGAGAAAGGGGTCCGGCCCACAGATATTAGCAGTCCCCTAGAGCATGACCACATCAGAGAGCCAGTGCTCACAGACCAGCTCCTCCCTACACTTGTCCTCGGCTCTGAGTTCTCATGATCCATGTTTGGGCTGAAGCTTCCCTCCCAGCACAGAGATCTCTCTCTACCCTAGAGATGCTATTGAAAACATCACAGGACTCAATGGGTGATGTCATCTTTTAGAGGAAATGAGTGTTGCTGGGTATAGTAAGCAAGCATCCTGAGTATCCACAACCCAACTGTGCTAAGCAAGATGACTGTTCCTTGGAGGCATTCTTCCCACACATGAGGAGGGCCGTTTGTTAACTGGACATGTAGGCTCCAGTTTAGGCAGAGTCCTGGAAGGCCAGAAGACAGAACTGCAATTTAAGAGTAGGATAGCGGGAGTAATCAATGTCATCATTGCCAACGTCAGTGTCTCCCTTCTAGGAGCAAGAGTTGTCACCAGGCTCCTGGACCCTGGGGGATCTGGCCCTGATGACGGCTCCATCTTCCATAAGGATGATGGGGTCATGGGCCTATTAACCAGCAGCTCATTGCCTAAGGTCCTGCCATGCTGTTTGTGCTGCAAGACATGCCCAGAAACAGAGAGGATCACGGGAAGGATCACATAGCTTGTAAGTAGCCACACTAGGGTGGAGCTAACCACCTTACTGTGCATGCCCTCTGGAGACAATGCTCATTCCAGGTTTGGAGAAAGGACAAAAACTCCCAAGGCAGCTGTGGTGCTGCCTCTGAAGAGTTGCTTCCTCTGTCAAGACAGAGTGGCAGGATTACAGGCCTGCTGCAATATCCAGTGGTTTGCACTGTCTTGTTCATTTGAAGATCTCAATTTCTCCTTGAAGCAAGTCCGCAATCAGCTCCAGGCATGCAACCCTCCTGGAGGGCCCAAACGGGGCTCCAGGGGCCTCAAATGTCTCCTGTAATTTTTGTTCTGCTACCTGAGTTCTTAGCCAGGAAGAGAAAAAACAAAAAACAAAACAAAACAAAAAACGCTGCCTGCCACGCAGAGGTACCAAAGTGAATTCAGTTACAAATTCTATGCATGGTGGGCTCACCAGCCCTGAGGCTCAGAGGCAGCTTAGTGGCTCCCAGGAGGGGGTGTGCACAGAGCTGTCTCTCCCCCTCTGAGGTCTCCTTTGTTCTGTCTTCCCAGAGCCAGCCTGTTGTCTGAGTTACAAAGCCTCCCTGCAGATGTGCCCTGTTCTTGCTGCCTCTCACAGACTTCACACAGGAGTGTTTGTAACTAACCACACTGCCCCAGAGGAGCTGGGAGATCTGATGGCATCACCGACAGTGTCCTCAGGCCACCGCTGGCCTGGAATGGCACCTGGAGGAACAGTTATGGAGGCTAATGTTTAGGGACAGGAAACAAAGGACATCACCTCTTATACAACGAGGCTGCCTAAGGCTGGTGTGCCATCTCTGATGAGGAAGAGAAGGTAGTGGGAGGGAAGGAGCCCTGGACCAGCATGGGAAGGAGGGGCCCAGGCTGGGGGAAGCTGATTGGAGACTGGGCACTGGAAACAGAGGAGAGGATGTCCATGGCCTGAGAGGTAGGATGGAACTTGGAACAGAGGAAGCCAGACTCTATACCAAATGTGAAATCCCCAATGACGTGACTCATGGGGCCATCTTTGGGGCCATCCTCAGTAGAGTCTGATCCAAGGATAAGCCCCGTCACTCCTCATCATCTTGGAGTTTTGAGCTTGCCCAAGCTGACTTCAGTTCTGCCAACTCTAGAGGCATCTGTAATTTCCTCATATTAGAGGAGGTAAGCAAGGTGAGGTCCCACTTCCACCATAAGTTCAAGGTGGCAGTTCGAACACTAAACCTCTGCATCCTTTTCCATCACTCAACTAAATAAACTCTTTCTGCGGCCACAGTTTGCTCTTGGTAATTTTCCACCCATGGACCCCTACACACACCTTGGCTGCAAACCCCTACTTGTCCATGCTGCGCTCAGGGTCCACAGCAGTTGTGTCTGTAGGTATCTCAGGTCTCCCTGCTTGTCTTGGTTACTTTTCTATTGTTGTGATAAAACACCATGAGTAAGGCAACTTAGAGAAGGAAGCACTTAATTAGGGCTTATGGTTCCAGAGGGACAGGAGCCCATTCCCTTATGGGCGGGGAGCATGGCAGACAGGCATGGTGCTGGAGCTGAGAGCTGAGAGCTCACATCTAGATCAACAGACAGGAAACAGAGAGTGCAGTGGGGATGGTGGGAGGGTTATGAAACCTTAAAGCTAATGCCTCTGGTAGGCTTCCTTCCAGTTTGTTCTCTTTAATTGCTTCTGGTGTCTATTCTATTCGAAAGACTCCATCCAGCAGGAGATCTGAGCAGATGCTGAGGGACACACAGCCAAACTTCAGGGCAGAGCAGAGGGAGTCTCATGGAAGAGTTGGGGAATAGAGGGACCTGGAGGGGTCAGGAGCTCCACAAGGAGAGCAATGGAGCCAACAAATCTGGGTGGCAGAGGAGGTTGCTGCAGAGACTGAGGCACCAACCAAGGACCATGCATGATGAGGACCTAGACCCTCTGCTCAGATGTAGCAGATAGGCAGCACAGTCTCCTTGCGGGTCCCATAATATGGGGAGTAGGGGCTACCTCTGACATGGACTCTAGCCTCTACATGCTGATCACTTCCCTCTAGTGGGGTGGCCTTGCCTGGCCACAGAGGAAGAGGATACAGATAGTCTAGGGAGACTTGATAGGCTGAGGTCAGATGTTAGGGGAGGAGGACTCCCCTTTCTGAGGACTAGGGGAGGAGGGGAGAGGGGATGAAGGAGGGAGGAGGGGATTGGGAGGCAACATCAGGAGGGAGGGGGCTACAATTGGGATATAAGGTGAACAAATTTTTTTTTTTTAAAAAGCTAACCCCTCTGAGACACCTTCTCCAACAAGGCCACGTCTTCTAATCCTTCGCCAACAGTTCCACGAAATGAGGAACCGGTAATCAAGCATTTGATTCCATTCTCATTCAACTCGCTGTGACCCTAAAAAACAGTAATGTCTCTTTATCTTCATTTCTGCCTTTTGTGGTTACAGATGACCATGGCCTAGGAATATTAAATAGAAGATTCCAGAAATAATGTATAAGTTTAACATTGCATGATATTCTAAAAAAAACAAAACAAAACAAAACAAAACAACAAACCCAGGGTGTGAAATCTCTTGTTGTTTGCTGTTTCACCTGGGTTGTGAGTCATCCGCTTGTCCATAGCCTCCACGGAGTGTGTGCTACCTGCCTGTTAGTCATCTAGAAGCATCTTGGCTATTAGGTTTTCTAACATGGCATTACAGTGCTTGTGCAATGCTCTGACTTCATAATAACCCCCAAAGAACAAGAATGGTGATCCCTGCAATCCAGACACACAAGGGAAATTTGCAAGTGCTTTAAGCTGAATGGTTAAACTATAATAGGCTACTTTGAGAGAGACCGTATTTATATAACTTATATTACAGTATATTGTTATAATTGTTTTTCTTATTAATAGTTTCTTAATCTCCTACAGTGCCTAATGTATAAATTAAACTTTGTGATGTGTACATACTTATATACAGGAAAAACCACAGCACTCTAGGATCCTGTACCACCCGGAGTTTAGAAATCAGTGGGGTTTGGAGTATATAGTCCTATTATGGAGGCCGTCTCTTTACCATATTTCAACAGTTCTGTGGGTAGTGTTTCTTTTTTAATAGCAAGGGGATAATTTTATCTTTGACAGACATTTACTGCCTTGTTTTACATTATGCACACCCAGCTGCAGGTTTGTCATTTGAACAAAAACAGGCTGTCCCTGAAGCCATGCCCACCTGTCTGCTCAGCATCCAGCTGCCCCTAGGACCTCTAAAGGTCTCTTAGGAGAGTGCCAGGAAGTGTTCTCGCATGGGAGCCAGTTTACTTCTGTGGCTTCTCTTTTCTTCTAAGTGGCTGTGTGACTTTGGGTGCGGGGAGGTCCTCAGCCTCCAGGCCAGCCCTCCCCCTCCATTTATGAAATAGCTGAGCCCTGCTGGGGAACACTTCTCTTTATTTTTTGCGTTATCTGATCCCTTGTAATAGGTTCCGGCTGGCATCACAAATACCGCTGCAGGGTGGCTTAACAACAGCCAGGTCAAAGTTCTGAGGTAGAAGGCAGCTCAGTGTGTGAGGGAGTCTTTCCAGAGGCCTCTTTTTCAGCTTACAGATGACACCCGCCTTGACTCTCAGGGTTTCCTTGCTCTGTCCTTTGCCTTCTAATTGGTTTGAAAGGACAGCAGTACTAGTTCCATCCTCATGACTTCACTTTAACTTGATTTCTCTCTCTCTCTCTCTCTCTCTCTCTCTCTCTCTCTCTCTCTCTCTCTCTGTGTGTGTGTGTGTGTGTGTGTGTGTTTGTGTGTATGTGTGCGTATGTAAGCATGTGCATATATGTTCATGTTGCAGGGCACATGTGTGTGCATATGGAAGCCATAGGTCAACCCAGGGTATTGTTACTCAGGTGCCCCACATGTCTTCACTTCCCCAAAGATGGAATTATAAGTGCACGTTACAACACCCAGCCTCCCTCCAACCCCCACGGCTTCTAAGGGTTGAATTTGGGTCTGAGCTATCTATCCTATGCCTAATTATCTCTTCATCAGCATTATTTACATAGTAACATTCTAAAGTGTTAGAGCTGGGATTGTTGCAGGGGAGATATAGTGTGGCCTGTGACACCCCGATTGTCCTTTATGGTCAGTTAGGCAAACCTGGCCATGTGGAAAAAAAGAGAGGGGACACACTTGTAGGGCTCCAAGCCCTCCAGATTCTGCAGGCCCACCTGCAGACTGGTATACTACCTGATTGACCAGCTACCTGCTTCGCATAGATACCCTTCCATGATAGAGCCATGGACTGGAGCTGATAGCCTCCGAAGGGTGACTGGCTGCAAGTCTCCGGGGTTCCCATTCCATTCCAGCTGTTCCAGGCTGGACCCTGGAGGAGGCCCTTCCCCAAACCCAGCATCCCCCTGAGGGGCCTTCATGCCTCCCATTGTAAGCTTAGTTTAGGCTGGCCTCTCAATGAAGTCAAACTCACACCAGCAAGCTGCAAGCTTCTTACTAACAATCAGCCAGAAGTGACAGTTGGACAGAAGCCAGGTGTCCCCTGCCCCCCGCATATCATGCCAGGCTCCCTGACATGGTCTGGGAGTGAGCTGTAGTGACAAGTGGCAAGGGGACCTTCCTCGAAGGCACCCCAGAGCCTGGGCATCTAGCCAAGGCTGCAGCCTCGTCCTCACCTGCAGCCACCTGGTTTCTGAGCTTCACAGAGCTGCAGTAGGAGATTAAAATAGTTTCTTACTTGCATCTGGCAGCATGGGGCCAGGGAACAGAGGAAAGGGGAGGGGGAGTCCAGGGCTTCTGGTGGGTTCCTGGGTCTGCATTGGAGATGCTAAATGCCTCCTTTGCAATTCCCAAGGCTCCTGCAAGGCACAGACACAGTGGAAGGAAAGCTACAGAAAGTAGAAACAGGCACAGGCAGCAGGAATGGGTGGCAATGGAAGGAACCCAGTGTTCCAGAAATCATTACAATTGCCTAGTGCTGCTTCAGGGCATGTGAGGGAGGACAGAGGGGTCTAGGAGGCAGGCAGGTCCAGCAGTGACACTCCCCTGCCTTAGACCTGGGTTCCAGCACAGTCTTTCTGAGTTTGTTCTCTGTTGCTGATAACACACCACCACAGACTAAACTTACAAAGACAAGAAAGAGGCTTATTTTGTCTCGTGATTCAAAGGACCTTCTTCTTGCTGGTAGAGGCCTGTGACCAAGGATCACACTCGGGGAGACAGAGTGATAGAAGGACCTAGCCAGACTGTCACGGCAGCTCCACGCACTGCATCAATCACAAGAAGGATTAGTTCACTCATGAGGACCTCTTCCTAATCACCCCTTCAAGCCTCACCTGCTCCCGCCTCCTGATATGTCATAAGGGGGACATATGGGGAAGACAAATCACACAGGAGCCTTAGTACAGACCCTGAGTCCAGACACTGGGCAGTGACTCATGGACATAGCACTTCTGGTGGAAGCCATCCAGGTGCAGAAAAGGACTTGAGGTGTGTGATGCGGGCCAGCCTGAGGCTTGAGCCTGCCTCGACAGAGACCCCAGGAGACTCAATTGGACCCCAGAGTTTGGTCCACCTCAAGGCAAGGGATGCATGCTTTTCCACTCTTGAAAGATGACTGTGGTCCCAAGGGAAACGGGGGGTTGACTTGAGTGTCCAAGGCTCCTGATGCTAAGCAGTGAAAAGGCAGCTCCCTCTCCTGGGACAGAAATCTAGAGTGTGACAATGACAGCAGCGGGAAGACACTGAGCTGGCATGAAGGCTATTTTTAGCTGAGAATACATAGGCTCTCCTCTCTGTCCTGGGCAGCACCTTTGGAATTCAGTTGCCACTGTTCTTTGGATGTGTCTGTTTCCCAATGACTTCGTGTGTGGTAGAAGCTTTGGTCCCCATGTGACCATGTGAGACCTGATGGGATATTTAAGGTGTGTTGGCCGGGTTATTCAGTGTGCTGCTCCTGAAGGGGATTGAGGTAGTTCTTATGGGACCCTGGGCTTAGTCTCTAGAGAGAGGTGGTTTAAATCACCAATCTTTTCTCTGTCAGTCTTGCCAGATGATCTCTCTCTGTCTCAACATGAGGTGTGTCTCTGTCCCTCTCTCTCTGTCTCTGTCTCTGTGTCTGTCTCTCTGTCTCTATCTTTCTCTGTCTCTGTCTCTGTGTTTCTCTTTCTCTTTCTCATGCATTTCCCACAGAACCATCTACCATGAGATGACATGAGGACTCACTATGAACCAGTGTCATACTGGACTTTAGACTTCTAAAAGTGTTACCTAGGCAAACCCTTTTTCTTCACAGAGTAGCCAGCAGCTTCAAGCACCTTGGTTTAGTAATTCCACAATTTCTTTCCCAGAGCTTCTCCAGCCAGAAAAGGCTATTTTATTCCTTTGGTCCTTCCAAGAAACTTGGGTCACCAAGCTTCAGACTCTCCCACTGAACTCCTAACCCTACCTCTTTTCCATCTAGTTGATGTATAAGCTCTTGGCTCAGCTCTTTAATCTCTGTAATGCATGTAAATAAAACTAGTTCCCTCGTGTTGATCTATCTATGGTCAATTAACTCATAGCAACTCATCCCATCATTAGAACCTAGGCTGGCAGACAGCTATCCTTCGTACAGTATATTAGAAACACACAGATGACAAAGTAGGTGTGCTGGGCATGGTGAAGGGGACCCAGGGGGTCAGTGCAGTATGGAGTGTGTTCAAGGGTGTGCAGAGGTACATTGCAGACATATAAGGCCCCATGCTGTACTGCTCTGTGCAGAGTGCTGAGGGGAGCAGGCAGCAGAGGTCTCGGGGGCAGCCCTCAAGCAGTAAGACATCAGAGAAGAAGCACATGGGGGTGAGAGGCGCTGTGAAAAGACCTGGGGTGGGGAGGAGTGAGGGTGGCTTCCGAATGTTATGCACCTGCTCTCAAGAGGATGAGAGAGCATGCTGAGGCCAGTGGAACATCACCTGTCATGGGGTGGGGGGGGGGAAGGGCTGGGGGGCTCATATGGGAGTCAAGGCAGCCTTGCTAAGGAACATTGGAAAACAAATGAAGTTCTCTCAGGGATCAAAGGAAGCCGTTTCAGAGCTGGCAGAGAAGCAGAGGACTGGGGAGGAGGGGGACCATATAGTACAACCTGACAAGAGTCCTGCTTACTCTCCAGTATGCCCTGCTGTCGATCCAGCTAAGAGAGGAGACAAGAGCGAGCAAGAGCCAGGGGTGAGGAACCGCCTTCTTGCCACGGTTCCTGTCTAGAGTGGTCCACTTAGGCCTCATCCCAGAGCCAGTGCCAAGATCTTCCTAGACCTTCTTCCCTCCCCTCCTCTCTCCCTCCCTCTTTCCCTCCCTCCCTTCCCCCTTCCCTCCCTACCTCTCTCCTTCCCTCTGTGTGCTGGGATCTTTTACTGCCTTTTAAGCCTTCCTGAAAGTCTGGCTTCACATCTGGGCTCTACTTCTCCCCTGTTGGTTGTGTGCGCTCTCTCTCTCTGAGCCCCATCTCTGAGCTTTTGAACAGGGTCCTACAGAGACATGTGTTTTGAGGCTAGTCTTATTGAACATGCACTTATGGCCCTGAAGGGCTGCCATGTGGGAGGCCCATATATGAGAGAACTACAGAAGCAAAGTCACACTGCAACCCTCTCCCCTCCTCCTCCTTGGAAGCCGGCCATAAAAGGATTCTCAGCTCTTAACTGTAAAGTGAGTCTTAATATTCTCTCTAAAGAGTCACCTCCCTATGCAACTCCCAGGAAAGGGTCTCCATCACAGAAGTATTAGGACAAAGAGGCCTTGATGAGTCCTCCTGCTTATGACCACCAAATCACAGCCCCTTTGTTCAGTCACAAGTCCTCACATCATGAATGTCATGAGGACACACCTCTTTCCCTGCTTCTTTGTGTTTCATTCTGTTATTCCTCTTATTCTGTTACCTCAGCTGTGAACCCAATCAAGGGTGAGGAAACATTTTTTTTCTTGCCTGAAGATGTATTTTTAAAACAGTGGTGTGTGTATGTGTGTGTGTGTGTGCCTGTATGTATGTTTGTGTGCATGTGTATATATGTGTGTGTATGTATTTGTGTGCATGTGTATATATGTGTGTGTGTGTATTTGTGTGCATGTGTATATATGTGTGTAGAGTATGTGTATTGTGTTTCTGTGTGTATATGTGTGTGGTATCTATGTATTTGTGTGTGTATGTGTGGTGTGTGTATATATCTGTGTATGTGTATGTATGTGTATTTGTGTGTGTATGTGTGTGTGGTGGGCTCTGAAAAATTTGTAGGTTCTCAGGAGCTGGCCAGGCAGCAATATTCTTTTTGGTCTAGTCTCGTCCTCTGGCTGGGGATAAGGCCTGCAGGCAAATCCCTGGTCTGGAAGTCTTCCAGTACTCCTGTACACTCACATGTGTGCACATACCTGCACGCTCATACTCACACGTGTTGATGGGCAACTCTCTGCCTCCCCACCAGATGATACCTGAGTCATTGCTGAGGTACAAGGCAGTCACTCAAGTTTTCCAGAGCCTCCCAGTCCCCTGAAGATTGCGAATCACTGAGTCTGACAGGTGGCCCCACAGCTCTGGCCGGGAGCCTAAGGGCTGCACCTGTGACCCAGCAGGATGCCTGTTGACCTTTGAAGACCAGCCCTCTCCCCATTATTGCAACCTTTTTCACCTGCTTCCGACATTGCCTCCTGTCTTTACATCTTGAATGGCCAGGCATATTTGCATAATGGCTCTCCCTTCCCTTTCATTTGCATTAATTAGTTGCTGTAGAATCCTCTTTTCCCTTTTCTTTGCCTACAGCAGTGGGTCTTTAACTTTAGGGCTCTCCACATCCACCAAGGGGAAGCTTGGGATAAGGCAGGGACTCACTCCTACCCTCTGCTCACTTCAGAGTTCCGCAGTGCACCTGGAGCAAGATTCTTAACTTCACATAAACAGGTTTAGCCAAGGCAGCATCAGTGGTTGCTTGTGGGAAGTGAGGGTCAGGGAGGGGCCAGGACTGAGGTGAGGACAGCCTAGCCCCAGAGTCTGGTTTAGAGTATGGGGGTGTGTGGAGTCAAGGGGGGGGTGCAGGCCATTTAGACAAGGGTGCCCCCTGGAGGTAGAAACAGGAAGGGGATTTAGGGATGAAGGCACCTTCTGGGTACTGATTCTTTTTTTCATTTATTTATTTATTTATTTAATCACTGTACAGCCTGATCCCAGCCCCCCCCCCCATCTCCTCTCTTTCCAGTCCCATCTTCATGTGTCCCCTCCCCCTCCTCCCCTCTACTCAGAGAAGGGATACCAATATAACCTGGTACCTCAAGTCTCAGCCAGACTAAGGGCATCCTCTCCCACTGAGGTCTGACAATGCAGCCCAGCTAGGGAAAAGGATCCAAAGGCAGACAACAGAGTCAGACAGCATCTACTCCCATTGGTAGAGGACCCATATGATGACCAAGCTGCACATCTGCTACACATGTAGGGGCCTAGGTCCAGCCTATGACTGCTCTTTGGTTGGTGGTTCAGTCTCTATGAGCCTCCCATGGGCCCAGGTTAGTTTACTCTGTAGATCTTCTTGTGATGTCCTTGACCCCTCTGGCTCCCTCTATCCTTCCTCCCACTCTTTCTGAGCTTGGCCTATTGTTTGGCTGTGGGTCTCTGCATCCGTTTCCATCAGCTGGTGGATAAAGCCTCTCAGAAGACAGTTATGCTAGATTCCTGTCTACAAGCATTGCAGACTATCATTAATAGTGACATGGGTTGGCTCTCTCCCATGGGGTAGGTGGGTCTTAAGTTGGGCTAGTCATTGATTTGCTATTCTGTCAAACTCTGTTCCATCTTAATCCCTACACTTCTTCTAGGTTTCTCAGAAAATTAGGAATATTATCTACCTCAAGACCCAGCTATACCACTCTGGACATATAACCAAAAGATGATCCACCATACAACAAGGACACCTGCTCAACTATGTTCATAGAATCTTTATTCATAATAGCCAGAAACCTGAAACAACCCAGATGTCCCTCAACCAAAGAATGGATAGAGAAACCGTGGTACATTTACACAATGGAATACTACTCAGCTATTAAAAACAAAGACATCATGCAATTTGCAGGCAAATGGATGAAACTAGAAAGGATCATCCCGAGCGAGGTAACCCACACCCAGAAAGACACACATAGCATGAACTCATAGGTCATCTCACCATAAAGTACAGGATAACCATGCTACAATCCATAGATCTAAAGAAGTCAAGGAGGGCACAAGGGAGGAGGATGCTTGAATCTCACTCAGAAGGGGGAAATAACATAGACATCTGAAGTAGATGGAGGGAGGGAATGGTGTGGGTGAGGGGATAGGGAGGGTAATGGGGGTGGGGATCAGATATGGAAAGAGCATGCACGAAGAGTGAGGGGATGGAAAGCAGTGGGGGCCATCACTGGGACAGGGGAGGCTCCAGGAGTACATGGGGCTGACCCTAGGTGAAACTCCTAGCTGGTGTGTGTGTGTGTGTGTGTGTGTGTGTGTGTGTGTGTGTGTGTGTTAATGAACCTGAAGTCACTACCCCCTATAGCCAGCTGGGGCTTCCAGTAGAGGGAGAGGGACACCAGCCCACCCATAAACCCTTTCATCCAAATTTTGTCCTGCCTTCAAGAAGTGTAGGTACTGATTCTTCAAAGAATGTGCACCTTTTGGGAATGTTCTCCGTGAAACATAAGCTGGGACTATTACCCTCTGAGCTCTGAGCCCTGCTTGTGCACAGAGGTCCTTGCTTAGGTCTTCTGGAGCCCCACAGGTAGGACTACAGATGGGAACAAAAATCTCATCTCTGAGTCTGCAGAGGGTAGATAGGAGGCATCACTGCATAACCGGTCAGAACCAGAGCCTCCAGCTAACCTTGTACTTCCTGGGAGACAGTGTGGGGTACCCAGCTCAACTGCTGGCTTCCAAACTTGCCAATGGGGATAGTGACCCCTTCCAATGGAAAGCCAAGTTTGGAAGCAAGCTAAAGGATACCTTGAAAGATACCGCCTCAGGGGATGGGAATTATTTATTTTTTGGGCTCCAACATTATTGTCTTCTAAGTTTGCTGTGCACCCTCCTCGACACACACACACACACACACACACACACACACACTCATTTTGAAAGGTGCCCTGAGTATTAACAGGGGTCAGTTTGTATTGCTCTGGGACAAGACCTTTGAATGGGGAATGGCAGCCTCTGTGATTAAGACCCTGTAGTGCAGAGCAAGGAGACACAGAAAGCAGTTTAGACTTCAGTAACACTTCATCAGGAAAAAGCTAGGGTGGTGTGTACAAGTTGGCCAGTGCATGGCCTGTGCCTCCCTCTGCTGGTCATCAGTGGAACTGGCTGGTGCTGGATCTTGCCCTGCACAGGCCCACAGCAATGGTGTGTTAGGAGCAGAATGGCCGCTGGCTAGGAGCTGGGGGGGGGGGGGGGGGGGCGCAGGGGGCACCCTCTTCCAGTCTGTTCTTGGAAGAAGTTTGTCATTTTATCCTCCTGGTCACCCCATACATCTGTCTGCCATTCCTTCTACATGAAGGGCCAGCCATGGCAGAGCTTCCTGCTTGTAGGTCAGTTTATGCCTGGGTATGCAGATACACATCCTACCTGAGCTGGAACACCCCGAGGGTTTTCTGTGGGAGAAGGCAGGGAAAGGGCTTCAGTGGGAGAAGGAGAGGGTAAGAGGGTGATGGCGGTGTGAATGAACAAAATTCATCACAAGAAGCTATGAAATTGTCAGTGAATAAAGTATGACAATAGAAGTCAATCTTAATTTCCTTCTTAAAACTCCCGGCCCTGATCCCTGGGGGTGGGATGGGATGAAGATGAGGGCTTCTGTATGAGTTGTCACGTGATTTGGGAGATGCTTTCAGAGCCCAGAGCAGCACTAACAGAGTCTAGCATTAAGTGAACACTAATGGTACTCAAGTCACCTTTCACAATGTATGCGCAGGTGCATTTGTGTGTGTGTGTGTGTGTGTGTGTGTGTGTGTGTGTGCGCATGTGTGATGTATGTGTCTGTGTAACAAACTTAGTAGGACAAACATGTTGGGGTCCCCAAAATAATACCCAAAGTTCAGTACTTTGACATGCTGAGCTGCAAAGAGATTATTCTCAGAGTCAAAGAAGGTCTCCCACCTTCTTCCAACTCATTATTCCATTTCTCCTAATAGGCATGGGGATAGACTTTCTTGTGTGACACACATAATGTTCTTGAAAAGAAATGCAGTTAAATTAAATCCTTCTCACTGGGCTGTGGTGGCACAAGCCTTTAAACCCAGCACTCGGGAGGCAGAGGCAGGCAAATTGCTGTGAGTTTATACACACACACACACACACACACACACACACACACACAACATATAATATAATATATATTATAATATTCTCTGTGTCCTTAAATACCAGCTTCCAGCTACATCTGCACTTAGTGTATCCACCGGTTTTTCCTTTTGAATAACCAGATGATTCACTCACCAAATACTTATTAAGTAAGAGCAATCAGGTGCCCTCCCGATCTCAGCATCCTTCTGAATGCTTCGCATATGTCATCTCCTCTGATTGGCTTTGCTGTAATTAGTATGTTTCTTGGTAAACCCTGACATCAGTGTCTGCTGGGACAGATGGAACACACATGAGTTCAGGGAGGACTCTACTTTTTGGAAAGGGAGGAAGGAACCTATCCAGCCTCCCTGCTGGCTCCACAGAATTGCCTGCCTGCCTGCCTTAAGTAAAGAGAAATTTGTATTTTCAGCAGAAAAAAAAATCCTCGCCATTTAGAATAGGCTTAAATCTTTTAAAAAGAAGGAAATAAAGGAAAAGAAAACAGGACAGGCAAAAACCTGTACTATGTGCTGGAATCTGTCCTCCACAACCTGCCAGGTAGGAGCCTCTAAAAAGAAAGGTGGACATCTGTCCTGGAGGAAGCAGGGGGGAAGGGGGGCCCAGGGCAAAGGCAGAAGAAAGCGGGGGGGGGGAGAGAGAGAGAGAGAGAGAGAGAGAGAGAGAGAGAGAGAGAGAGAGAGGATAGGAGGGAGAAGAAACAGAGGTCACAGAGTGGATAAAGCTAGCTACTGAGCTGTGCATTCTGCAGACAAGTGGCAGAACCAGACAGAAACGCCTGGCTCAAATGCCTCAGGGACCAGGAGGCCAGCCTTGGTTGACACTTGGTGCTCTGGAGCACTCAAGCAGAGCCTCAGACCCCAAGAGTCCCTACCCTGGGAGGTTGGACGAGAAGGGAATTGCTTGGGAAACTCCCTTAAGGGGGAAGTCATCATTTGTATTCATAGCCTTTCCCAATCCCCACATCCTGGCCTGGGATGACTTGGTGGAAACTTCTGCTCTGAGGGAGAGTTGATGTGGTAGGGAGTTACCCAGCTTGCTCCACCAACCTTCCAGGGATCTCTGAACCACATCACGGAAAAGGAAGGGAAGAGCAGGCTGTGTGCTGGGTGTGGGGCAGCTTCCAGAGTGGCAGCTAGGGTTCTGAAGGGACTTGAGTATGTGTCTACCTCCCCCAAGTGTGTGGAGAGCTGGAAGGAGGAAGCAAAGGTGCCGAGACAGCTGCAGCGAAGCTTCTTGGCTTGCAGAGAGCATGACAGCATTACACTTCACTTCCCTGCCCAACTGCCTGTGAAAGGAGGCTGCCTTCTTCAAGTGTCTTAATTGGAATCCATCTCTCCGACTTGCTTCTGGCAGGGCTGGAGGGACCGGGAGAGAAGGAAAGCCTGACTGCAGGTGCTCAGCTGGCCTGGGAGGAAGAGGCAGAGACTGAATCAATTCAGACCCTCTGACAGTGGACAGATTGTTAAAGGAAGAGCCAAGATCCTGTGAGAACATGACCCAGACCAAACACAAAAAATAGCTTTGGCTACTATTTTCAGGTCACCTCCTATGAACCGAAGATTTGCACATTTTCTCACATAACCCTGTTGGCCATTTTTTTTTACAATTCTGTCCTCCCCTGGGGGCCACTCAGCAGGGATACGGGCTTCCTAAGATTGATCTTCAGTTAAGGATATGCCGGGCCCTGAGGTCTGTCTATTTAAGCTTTGTCAGGGAGCACTGAAGGAGATATACACTTGTTTCCCCCTTGGATTTATGCAGATGACTGTATGAGCCTGTGATGTCTATTGCTGACGCAGCCAGCCCGTGATTACTGATGTGACCGTACACAGACCCACAGAGCCTTGACGTGGCAAAGCTGTTGCCAGGCTTACATTAGATGTTTTTTCCTCAATGATGAACTCAGTTGGCATGGCATATTGTTTTCATAAAAATAAAAATCAGTTGGGGGATGTAGCTTAGGATGTTTGAGGCCTGTAGTTCCATACTCAGAACTGGGGGAGTAAAAGGAATTTGAAAAATTCCAAAGACCCTGTTATACACCAGTCCAGTTCCACACACGCTATGGTTTAGATCTGTAATAGCCTCCAAATGCCCACGTGCAGGAGGCTTGATGCCAACAGGCTGTTGAGAGATGGTGGAGCTTTTGGAAGATGGGGCTTGGTGGGAGGATGGATGCTAGGCCACTGGATATGTGACTTTGACAAAGCTTTGAGACTCCAGCCTGTAGTGGATGCAAACATGTTTTTGTTTTGATCCCAAGTGTGGGATGTGAAACAGACTTGTGTGAGGGTGTGCAGTGTTTGTCTGCTGGAAACAGACTTGTGAGATGGCACGTGGGGTTTGTGCACTAGAAGAGGAACTGCCTTTTGTGGGGCGTGGTCTTTGCCAACTGATAAACATCCCGGTATGGACTCTGGGAATATAGTTCCTGGCCTTTTTGGTTTTAGTTTTGGTATTGCTGCTCACCATTTGACTGTTGATTGCTCCACTTTAAGACGCTCATAGAAAGAGATGCTCCAGAGAATGCTTCGAGGCTCTGGGCTCCGGCTCGTGCTCAGGGTCCCAGGCGATGCTTCAGATTCCGGCTGCTGTGCTTGCAGCCACCTTTGCTGAATTGCTGGCTTACTGTTTAACGGGTCTGCTGAAATCTTCCATGACAAAGAGTGGAATCGCTCCAAAGAACTGAGTCTAAAAAGGTCTACTTCTCCTGTTCCCATTAACCTCTTTTCTCTCCTATCTAGGTTGGGTGGGTTGGAAGGGAGGTCTAAGCGTTAAAGAACCCCAAATAAAGTAGGTTTGAAAAAGCTCAAAGCCTACAGAGGCCCTTCACATCTCTCTGTCTTCTTATCCTCCACACACACTCTGCCTCTCCACAGGCCACCAAGGCTGATAAAACAAAACAAAAAACAACTGTTAATCATGGGCTTATAAACCCCCCTGAAACCATGTCCAGAAACCAACCTTTCTTCTATCTAGGATATTGCTGTGGAGAGCTACTCATGTGGAAAGCATAACAGGGTGGTGTGGATTGTGAGGTTTTAGGAAGAACTTGAAGCAGGGTATCATACCCAGCATCTTAGTTAGGGATTCTATTGCTGCAAAGAGACGTCATGATTACAATAACTCTTACAAAGGAAAACATTTAGTTGAGGCTGGCTTACAGTTCAAGGGTTTAGTCCATTGTCACCATGGTGGGAAGCTTGGTAGCACCTGGGGAGACATGGTGCTGGAGAGGTAGCTGAGAGTTCTACATATGGATCCACACTCAGGCAGCAGGAAGGGAGAGAGACACTATTTTATGTATATGAGTTTTATATGTATATACACCTGCAGGCCAGAAGAGGGCACCAGATCTCATTATAGATGGCTGTGAGCCACCATGTGGTTGCTGGGAATTGAACTCAGGACCTCTGCAAGAGCAGGCGGTGCTCTTAACCCCTGAGCCATCTCTCCAGCCCCTGAACACTCTTCTTCATTCCTGTCCTCTTTCCTGGGATCCTCATTCTCCTGGCCATACCTGCTCCTCAGGTGCTTCCCTTGCCTGTCTTTCCAGGCTTCTTCTCCCTGCCTGGCTTCCTCCTGTGGGGTTGTGTAGGCTTCTCCCATCTTCTCCATTGGAGAACTGAGACACTGCCTATGGGTGCACACCAGAAGGTGATCTGAACATGGGTGCGAAGCACAAGGAATCTCCAGGTGAAGAGGAAGGTGAGACTTTCAAAAAGGAGAAACATTTGCAAGCCTAATAATCTATTTTCTTTCTACCGAGTCCTGAAAGTGTTGAATCCCAAGTCAAGCCATCAACCTCATCTGGGAGGCTCCTGTAGCTCCGGACTTAGGGATTAGATCCAGATGTGCAGAGGGTGGGTGATGGGAAGTCATCTGAACACACTTTATAGGGAATGAGAGAGGTAAGGGATGGGGTATCATCTTCTAGGAGGATGGGACGGGGAGTAGACACTGTGGGTGTGGCCTGAGCCCAGTCTCAGGGCCCAACAGCAGCTGGCCAGGTGAAGACCGGGCACTAGGGGAACTGCATGTCCCCGAGTGTCCCTGCTGGGGACTTGGAGGCTTGGGCGTGACCTTTCTGAGTGAAGGAGAAGCCAATTTTCTTGCAGGTCCTATAGTCTGTGTAGGCTCAACTAGGAGTGCACTCTTAACAGCTCTACTTTGCCTTCTAGTGCTGTGATAAAGCACCATGACCAAAAGCAACTTAGGGAAGAAAGGGTTTGTTTTGTGTTTACAGCTTACAGTCTAGCACAGGGAGAAGTCAGGACAGGAACTCAAGGCAGGAACTGAATGAAGCAGAGACCATGGAGGAACGCTCCTTACTATCTTCTTCCCATGGTCTGCTCAGTCTGCTTTCTTCCACAATCCAGAATCACCTGCTCAAGGGTGACACCGCCCACAGTGCTCTGGGATCTCTCACAGCAATCATTAGCCAAGAAAATGTCCCCACAGACTTGCCCCCCAGGCCAACGTGATGAATAGATATATTTTTTTCAGTTGAGGTCTTCTTCCCAGATGACTCCAGCTCATGTTAAGTTGACAAAACAAACCAACCAACCAACCAACCAACCAACACAAAAACAAAACGACCTAAGCCACACACTCAACTCTGTGGTCATCTCCTAGTTGTGAAAGCCATGGGGTAGCAATTGGCATCAAATGAGGTGCTTGCAGCTACAGACACAGGAAGAGGGTAACTAAGACGATTGTGTCCAAAGCCCTACCCCTGACATTTTCTGTCTTGATCCTTGGAGGCCACAGGAAGGGATGGGAATACAGGAGTTCAGTCCTAATGCACCAGGCCCTGGAGCTGCCTCTTGGCCCCCCAACGAAGCCATGGCTGTCAACAGAAGTGCTGCTGCTGCTGCTGTGGCCTTTGCCCCAGTTCACTGGCGCCATGTCCTCTTGCTTTCTGCATTGCCCAAGGGGGCATGGAGTCTACTTTCCAGGGCACTCGTTGGTTTGAGTTTACTGAGTGTCCTGATTCAGAGGAGCTCTCTTTTTTCTTTTCCTGGAGATAGCCCTAGGGCGTGCAAAAGCCACCAGGTGATTTGATTATGACTCATGTCCCTGCTCCCAGAGGTTAAAAGGACCATTTCTTTATGCAATATGGAATAGAGGGCTCTTGGTTTTAGCTTCCTTGGAGCCAGGGCAGGCAGGTACCTTCTAGGAGCATTCCCTGATGCTGCATTGGGCATCTAGATAGAGAAACTCATCAACAGATACTGGAACCCGCAAGACCAGGCCCTGAAGACAGGGGTCCAGCCACACAGACAGCTGAGTGGTAGATGCTCTTAACCATCCCATTTCAAACTGCTTGTTCTGAGTCTCAGTGGCCCCTGACTTGTTCACGGACACAGTGACTCTCAGCTCTAGGATTAATGCATGTGACTTTGTGAATCAATGGGTGCCCTTTATTTTGTCCCGCTTCCAAATTGTGCTAGAAAATGACAAAGGACAATGCTATTAATGGTGGAGAAAGAAGAGCTGTTTTACTGGGCTGATGCAACTGATAATATTAAAACACATACACACACTGTCTGTCTGTCCGTCTGTCTGTCTGTCTCTCTGTCTGTCTGTCTACTAACAATAATAGCATTAACAGACACTGCTTTGGGCATGGTGCGCTCTGAGAACAAAGACCCACGAGAGTGACCTGCCCAGGTGAAGCTCCCTACTGGGGTTCCATAAAACATAGAGACACCATGGGACCTTTAAGAAAGGAAGGGGCTCACTGCATCCTAGGAAGCCACAGCTTCGAAATCCCAGCTGGAGAAGTGGCCCCCAGGCCCTCTGACATGTTCCTCTTACGTTCATGATGGATGCTACAATTTGTTCAGAGTGGCGAGGAGCCGCTAGAGGCTGACTGTACTGTGAAGTGCGTGCTGACCCAGGACTAGAGCTCAGTTCACTCTCAAACATCCTTGCTCAGTCAGAAGGACTTGCTGGCCCTCTGGCTCATCTTGGCCTGTTTTGGTCTTATCATTGCCAGCAGGTAGGAGATGTGTGGAGCCCACGGATGGGACACTTTGTTCTCAGTCAATCTTCTGTGACTTGCTGAAGGACAGATATGTACTTGAGAGCTTCAGGTAGGTAACTTCATTTCCAGAGGCCTCAACTTCCCAATCTGTAAAATGGGAATGATCACAGTGCCTTTCTCTTTGGGTGGTGAGTTAAGGATACCAGACCAACAGGACACTTGCAAAGGGGCTGCTAATAAAACTGGCTTCTACTGACTTCCTCTCCTCCACCCAGCATACTAGTGATCAGGGACCCACGCAGGATGCCTGAGAAGTTACAGAGTCATGCAAAATTTCTGCCACGCAGGGGAGGCGTGGTGTGCTTTCCAGGGAATGGTTACATAAGCAGCTGTTACAGTGGATGGCATCATGCAAACAATATGAAACATTTATTCAAGTGGCCCCACGCTCCTGGGAATTTGATTTAATCAGCCTCTACTTCTGCTTTCGTTAAGATGAAGCCTGACAGCTCTGGTCCACAGCCCTACCTTCTTCACTCAGCAGCTTACAGATACTGACAGCAAATATTTTTTTTTTTACTGTGCCACCATTAAACATTTATATAGCACCCGGCTCCTCATGTGGCCTGTGGATGAGAGGGGGGGAGATGTAGTGAATTCATGTCAGAGAAAGCTCCAGAAGAAGGAGGCCACTGTCTGCCAGAATAAACACACCATCTAAACGGCATGCCAGAGGAAGAAGCGGTCCACCCTTCCCAGCATGTCTCTGATGCTGAAGCTGGAGGCAGCCGAGAGAAACTGCTCCCCCTGCTCTTTATTTTTGCTATTTTGTGCCAAGTGAGATCTTGTGATTTCAATAAGAATTCTAACCTGTCACAACTTAGAACCCATGGGTGATGCTCAGAGGAGCCTCCAAAGATGTGTGACTTAAGCTTACCGGGTATGGAAGTAATGCAGCCAAAATTCCATCTTTAATCTGCATGGTTTTTGCAGACTTCCAACTCATCTGTGGTCCTTTCTGGGCCTTAGTTTTTCTAGCTATAAAAAGCCAGGGACATACGGTATTTCTTAAGATGTGTTCCCTGTAACTAGTCTCAAGTGAGATCCTCTAAAATTAAGGGGCTGGGGAGATGGCTGAGTGGGTCAAATGTCTGATGAACAAGTGTGAAGACATGAGTTCAAGTCCCCAGCACCCATGTGAAAACAGACAACATGGTACAATCTGTTATTCCCTCACGAGGGAAGCTGAGAAAAGTGGATCCTGGGGCCTGAAGGACAGCCAGCTGAGGCAAAATTCTCCAAGCTCAGGGAGAGACATTGTCTCAAAAGACAAGTTGAGAGGTGGGGAGATGGCTTGTGGATAAGCCTGACAACCTACATTCAATCCCTGGTACCCATGTACAGCTAGAAGGATGGAAGGGACTCCACAACATTGTCCTCTGGCAGAAGGAGCCAACCTCATCATCATACATGGATGCTCAACATTAAAAAATAAGATGGAAAAAAAATAGGGTGGAGAGTGATAGCACCCATGCCAGACTCTAGCCTCTGTGTGGTACACATGGGTGAACATGCATGGGTGAACCATACTGAGACAGATGCACACACAGAAAGAAAGAAGAGAAAGAATAAAAGAAAGGAAGGAAAGAAGAAGGAAAGGACACACACACACACACACACAGAGAGAGAGAGAGAGAAGAGAGAGAGAGAGAGAGAGAGAGAGAGAGAGAGAGAGAGAGAGAGACAGAGAGAGAGAGAGAGACAGAGAGAGAGAGAGAGAGAGAGAGAGAGAGACAGAGAGAGAGAGAGACAGAGAGGTGTAAGTTTGGGAAATGCTTTTACTTTGCCATCTGGGAAAGATAAAGACCACTAAAGACCTTGAGAAATCTTCAAGAAATCTGCAAGGGGCCCATTTTGTTCAACATCATCAATAGCAGACATTTCCACCAGTATTGATTCAGAGAGCCATCAGGCTGGATGATCTCCAAGGTCCCTTTGGAGTGCCTGGAATGGCTTCGGCTCACTAGCCATCTTTGGAGCAAATCCCAGCTGCAGCCTCCAGCTTGGCGTGTCAGCTAGCTCCCTTCCTGTAGTGTGTCTTCCTCTTCCTATGCCTAGACTCACACCCCTTACTGCTGTGGACCTCCTGAGCTAGCAGCTAAAATGCTCCAATGCCCATTTTTTCCCTCTCTCCTCAGCTTCCCACCCTAGTCATAAACAGCAGACTGTTCATTGCTCCGTGTGAAATGGTAAAACTAAGGATCAGAGAAGTTGTGTGACTGACTAAGACACAGTCACACAGCCATGGATAGAAAAGCTGTTCTCAAATGTGTAAGTCTAATTTACATTCTACCCTGAACTACAGTTTAACCCCATGTTCTCATATGTGATTATGAAGTTCTTTTCTTATTATTTATGATTTTTCATCACTCCCCCAGAAAGATTATACTCTTATTTTTTATTTTTTATTATAGTCTTCTTAAAGTATTCATTTGCCTGAACAAGCCCCGCTTTGACAGAGGACAAGAGGACAGTGTGATGCTAAAAACACACTCGCTGCTAGGCCAACTGCCTCCTGTTCCCTCTGCCACCACACTCTCTAGAACGATCTCGCCAGTCAAGCTGATGAAAACCACATTTAAACTCTCCTCAGTGTGGGGAGAGTCAGAGTTCTAGAATCAAGCCATCTCTAACAGTGCTTCTCCATCCATCAGTCAGCCACACCGGAGGAGGGCCTTGGTGAACTGGTCCCTGGAATGGTTGGCCCACCCCCCATGAGTGACAGTGAGGTAGGTGCAATAGTCTAGAATCCTCCGTCTCCTTTGTCATCTGGGGAATGGGACTGACTCCCCATCAAAGAGCCCCAGGCACCCCTGCACTGGGCCAGGGTGCAGCAGGATGGATGGCCCTGTTCATGAACCAGAGCAAGGCCTGGCCAGACAACAAATTCCAGCTTCTAGAATTATAAGAAGAAAAACTGCAATATCTACAAGTCTCCCCGTTTAGGATGCCTATGCCAGCCACTAAATGAACTCAAACAGAAGGAAGCTGATTTTTACCAAAAACGAAAAGAAGTTTTGTCGTTTCTGAGGACAAGACTTTCCCACAACTGAGCAGTGAAGGAGAAAGCAGGACACAGGGGACTCTCACTTTTAAAATGATGGGTGCAAGGGCTATCTGTGCTTCAAGGATGTTTTAAAATGCTACATCTTTAAAAAAAAAAAAAAAAAAAACACCTCTAAAGACATAATTTTCTATCAAATACTTTGTGGCCAGCAAATAAGAACACACTGTGTCCATGCTTGCCAGCAGTCAGTGACTTTAGTTGCACTGGCTGTGTGCCTGCTCTGGAGACCCCTCAAACCAGTGCTCCCCACCCATATTCTATTTTCTGGGGGGCAGGTTTCCAGGCAGATCTACTGATCCCAGATGGCAGTTCATCCCCAGTTTTCCAGGCAAGGAACATGTGCCCACAAGATGGCAGTGCACCTATGGACACCAGTACAATGTGTGTTTTGACTCACTAGTGCAGTGGTCCTTAACCTTCCTAATGCTGCAACCTTTTAATACAATGTCCCATGTTATGTCAACTCTCAACGATAACATTATTATTTTTTTGTTACTACTTTTGTAACTACAATTTTGCCACTGTTATAAACAGTAATGTAAATCTCTGTGCTTTCTCACTGTCTCAGGTGACCCCTGTCAAAAAATTGTTTAACTCCGAAGGGGTCATGACCTACCAGCTAAAACAGCCTTCTATAAGTAGGAAATCATATTGCAAGGGGCTAGTAGGGCCTGAAATGCAGCTAGACTGAATTGAGATGCCCCGTAGGGACGTAACGCCTGCAGGATTGAAAAGGGAGGTGAAGGGGAGGAGGAGGTGGCAGTGGCAGTGGCAGCAAAACATCTCATGAATAATTGTCCCATGTGGATTAAAGATTAATTGATAATATTTTGAATATACTGGGTTAAGTAATTGATTTTAAAAGAACAGTTTACTTTTCTTTCCTCTGTATGCAGCTATTAGAAAAGCTACTATGCTGAATGTGGCCTCGTGCTTCCCTGTTGTCTTGAGAGGTAACAATGTGGGTTGAGGAGAGTGTCAGAGGCAAAGCTGCTGGAGCCAGTGAGGCCAGTCCTCTGCGACATGGGACATGAAGCCGTGCAAATCCTCCTGGCTTGAGCTGTGGTGCCTTAGTTTTCTTTGAAGTTTTAAGTTTTTGTATTTAACTGTGTTAAGTGTCGGCTTTCCCCTTCTGTCAATGGACATAAAAAAAAACAAAAAACAAAAAACAAAAACAAAAAACAAACAACCCCCCCCCCAAAAAAAGTACTGTGCGTATCACCCAGATGCCAAGTCACAAATCCTGTGTGCTCAGACCTCCTTTCCAATGTGACTCTGAACAGCACCCATTTGTGAAGAAATTTCCAGGGAAAGTAGTAAGTTATGTGGTCCCTTGTATCAAATGAGCTCTCACACACTTAGGACACAGCTATGGGGAAAGATCACACAACTGCATATGGAAGACAAGACTTCACCTTGTTAATTCCATGTCATTTCTAACTCCAATCCCATTTCAGGATGAAGCAGAAAGTTCAGCCTTGTCACTTTCAATCTTATGGAAGCTTCTGGATGGGGAGGCTGCAGAATTTGGGATTGGTATGTTTTGGGGGCTTTAAATATTTTTTGCTCATTTGTTTTTTGTTTTCTTTTTTCTTTTTTCAAGATAGGTTTCTCCATGTAGCCTTGGGTGCCTTGGACTTGCTTTGTAGACCAGGCTGGCCTCGAACTCACAGCAATCTGCCTGCCTCTGCCTCCCGAGTGCTGTGCTGGGATTAAAGACCTGTGCCACCACCGCCCACCCTTTTCTTTCTTTCTTTCTTTCTTTTTCTTTCTTTCTTTCTTTCTTTTTAATAGAATGGCTAGGATCAGAACTGGCTTTTAAAGACCCTAACCCAGTACTACTTAACCTTCCTAGTGTAGTGGCCCTTTAATATACAGCTCCTCGTGTTATGTGGGCCCCCACCCATAAAATTATTTTGTTGCTATTTCATAACTGTAATTTCGTTGCTATTATAATTCAAAATGTAAATATTTGGTATGCAGGATATGTGACATAGGACCTGCAAAGGCACCGCAACTCACAAGTTGAGAACCGCTGCTCTGGTGAAGTCACACGTAGAGCAAGTTAGGAGAAGTAGGCAGAACACAGATGCCAGCTAGGAGGCTGGAGGAAGGAGTAGGAAACAGGCAGGGATGGGGTTGCTTGAAAACGATGCCACCAAGCTGCAAATCAACGGCTGTGAGGTACTGACAGCGTGTGAGAAATTAAAGGGAGTGGGCCAGATAAAAAACATCCTTGAAGCTTGGTGTGGGTGAGTGAGAAAGGGCAGAAAGATTATTTAGGTTGACCGAGAAGATGAAAAGTCCCTCGTTGGATAAGTGGCCTGGTCACTCAGAGGAATGTGTCTGTAGACAACAGAAGAGGAGGCCAGGCGGGACAGTTCAGTGGTTTGAAACTAGGGGATTCGAACAGGAAAGACCGGGCAGGGGCAGGCGGCTAAATCTAAGCCTGCTTCACAGAATCTGAGTCTACTCCAGGAGGCCTTGTTAGGGGGAGGGGTTGAGGCTAGCGCCTGCGCACTCAGAACCCTGACTGTCCTCCAATTGGAGAATAGGGGCTTGCATGGAGCTGACCCCTGAGGGGGCAGTGACCCTCTGTAAAAGTGAGCCATGGATTAGAGTTGTCTCACACTGGCTGAGCGTGGATCCTGGGCACAGCAGAAACCCTCTGTCATGACGAGAACAGGCTTGCTGATTCCTCAGGAGATCATGATTGCTGGCAGCCTATTCTCTTATCCAATAACTTTTATTGGGTTTGTTTCTTATTACAAATGTAGTACATGTTCATTGTAGAGAAACGGGAGGACGTGGACAAGTGGAGAGAAGAAATTAAAAGTCAGGAACAATCTTACTTTTCAGAGAAAACGGCTGCTTATGAATGTACCATTTTTTTTTTCTGGGCTTTCCCTGACAAATATAGTTCAGATATTTTTCTGCTGGTATGTATGAATATTTATGTATAGTATATAATTTTAAATAACCCCTATTAGTGGAATTCTTTATGATCTATATTTGAAACAACCCTGCAAGCTTGTGACCAAAATTTTATAGCTCCTGAGACACATTTTCTCCTCCCCTCCCCTCCCCTTCCCCCAGCAGCCCTTATCAGAGAATCAGCTCACTTCTATGCCCCACCCCCACCACACACATAGAAAATCAGAGGCACAAAGTGGCGATCCCTACTCCAAGAGCACACACCACACTTTCAGATCAAGGCCTCCAGTAGATTATGATTAGGAATTATTTCTTCTTCTACGAAAGACCAGGAAAGTTCAGTTTTGTTTGGGCTTCAATCCTGCTGGCAAAGCAAGCAAGCGAAGTCAAAGCAGTATCACTCTGGTGATTCTGAACAGGGGCAGGGCTAAGGGTGGGTGGAGTAACTGCAGAGTTGCCCTTGTTGGGTTGCCTTGCAAACATCACCCTCCCAGCGCTAGCGCCTTCACTCATGAGATAATTACAGCAGGAGCAACCGAGTGATGTTTTCTGGTTTTTAAACAGCTCTTAGATTAACTCGTGTCTCCACAGGACCTTGCAACATGGCTACTGTCATAACTGATCCCATCTTACAAAGATGCTGAAGCTCAGAGAAGCTTAGGGCCATGCCTGAGACAGAGATGTGGATAGGCAGTTGGGAGCTGAGGCCATCTCTCCTGACCAGGATCGCAGTCCTGTCTATAATGGCACAGCTGCATTGTAAGCGCCGTGACATTTTAATTGGGCATAGCTATGTTTAGAAAGGTTTCATTATGACAGGAAATGACCCCATTAAGTGGCAAGGCAAGGCATGATCAATCTGTAATGTCCATTGTAGCCCTGCCTCCTGTTCCCAGCCAGTCTGGGCAGGTGCAGGTGTGCAAAGGAGCAAGGGGCCTGACCTGGCCTGCTCTCTGGGTCTCTAGAAACAACTTTAGTATTAAACCACATCTAATTCTGAGGGATGGGATGAGGTTCTTGTGCCTTCCAAATCCAAGATGACTCATTTCTTTGCCAAGCATATCAATACTGTGTGTGGCCAACTGTCATACTGTTTCCATTGCTGTGATAAAACCACCGCAGCTGAAAGAAACTTGGAGAGGAAAGAGTCCACCCTGATCACAGTCCATCACCGAGGGAAGCCAAGGCGGCGGGGGGGGGGGGGGCGGGGGGGACTCAAGCATCGCAGGAACCTGGAGGCAGGAGCTGACTCACAGCTGTGGAGGAGTGCTGCTTACTGGCTTGCTTTCCCCGGCTTGCTTGGTTTGATCTTTTATATAACCCAGGGTCACCTGCCCAGGGTGACACTACCCTCAGTGGGACAGGATTTTTCCTTCCTCAGTCATGAATCATGAAAACGTCCCCCACAGACTTGCCCAGAGGACCAGAGCTTGTGTCAAGTTGATAAAAAACTAACCAGCTCACTCGCCTACTAGTTATCTATGGGTATCTTCTTTCAGATCTACGGATCTGGTGTACGCTTGTGGTAAAGTAACCTTTATTCAACTAGTGAGTGACCATGAAGAGAAGCAAGGCTGGGAATTCCAACACCACAGAGCATCCTTTCTTTATGGGCAAAGATGGAAGTTCTTAATAAAAAGGGAAAGATAACAATGAGTTTGCTAAGGTCTCCTAGGGTAATTTTTGCTAACCTCTCATCTAAGTTGAGCTGTGTCACAGGCACGCATACACTGGTCAGTCCAAAGGTGTGTACTGTGCATGTACTGTGAGTGCTTTCTGGTGCCTCCTCAGATCTTATGGTGCATCCTTCAAGGACAAGGGAACATGACGGTCAGAAAATGTAGAGTGTGTTCAATGCTGCTCAGGAAAAGAAAGTAAAGTTGTGTGGGCATGTGGGGCAGTGGTGGTGGCGGCGGGGCAGTGGCGGTGGCGGCGGCGGCAGTGGTGGTGGTGTGTATGTGTGTGTGCTTGTGTATCTGTGTCTGTATCTGTGTCTGTGTGTGCTAGTGTGGGGTGTGAGGACTGTGACGTGCTGTTTAAAGTGTGCAAGGGTTTTGGTGGTGTGGAGAGCTGTATGGGTTCTGTGTAGGGTATGTGGTTCTGTAGGTGTGTGGGGCCATGTGCTTGTGTGTGGCCCTGTGGGTGCTAGTTGGAATGTAGATCATGGAGGTGCCATGTGAAGTGTGTGGAGTGTGAAAGCATTTTGGAGGTGTGGGGGGATGTGTGGATACTATAGGGCAGCGTGGGGAGTGTGGTGAATATATATTATATTCACCATCGAACATTTGGAGACCTCATGGCTGCCTCAAACTGTTTGGCTTGGCATTCAAAGCTTCCTTCATTTTCCCTTAAGATGTCTCCAGTCTTTTTTCTTTGCTGCCCCTTGGACAGAGTCTACTTGCTTAGCCAACTCCTGTGTAACCCCAGAAAGCTAACAACTGGAAGAAGCAAATCTGGCTGGTGGGGATCAAGTCAAGCAAACTGCACACGACGGGTGCTCAGAGGCCAGCCACTCCTAGGTCCCAGTTTCCCCGTCACACCTCACTTTCTACCCATTTGTCCTTTTTCCTCCCATGCCACATGTGCTCATCCAATAAGCATAGCCTAGTGCCTTCCGTGGACCAACTCTCTGCTAAGAACAAGGCCCCACCGTGTGAGAGATGGGCTCCGACCCTTGGCTGCTCAGCCTAGAGACTTTATCACTCTCCATAAGACCCCACCCATCATGGGAACCTTTCCTGACTATCCAGATCTCCCACAAGCCCCCCGAGTAGTTGGTGTTTGACACTTGGTCCTCCTAGGCTGTCTGACCCTGGCCTTTGAAGTCACAAACCCTGAGCTTGACTGGAGGCTGCAAGGCTGTCCCCTTCTTTTCACTTCACTGTTTCCCATGTAAAGTGAACATCATAGTTGTATTTACCTCAGGGAAGGAGTCAAGAAACACAGGTAAACACCAGGCCTGTGGGGAGCGTTAAGAGCTCACTGCCACCTTCTTCTTGGTCACACGTCACATCCTTGGGCCCTGGAGCTGGCCTGGCTCCTCACAGATTTAACAGGCTCCTCCACTGTCTGTGGCCAAGGGCATGGGTCTTGCTTTAGGGGAGTGACCACCCACACCGGCTCTGAGGGGAAACCTGGCAGACCCCTGCACTTGGAAGTTCCTGGTGGGACAACAAGAATGGGAACTCAGGCAGGGGAGGCGGCTCAGGGGATAATTGCCAGGCAAGCATGGGCAGTGGAGTTGGGATCCCTCATAAAACTGGGCACACATAGCTTGCCTGTAATCCCAGCACTTCAGAGCTGGAGATGAGTAATCCCTGGGGCAAGCTGGCTGGCTGAATTGGTGAGCTCAGGGTTCAGCTAGAGTCGGCCTCGGCAAATAAAGTGAAGAGTGACAAATAGAGAGCATATCTGGACACTACACTACACACACACACACACACACACACACACACACACACACACACACGAAAATTAAAAAAAAAAATTTTTTTTTGAAGGCTTAACCGGGAAGTCACATCTGCCCAGGGTAAAGCCTGTTTCAGTTGTGTACCCTGCCCCACTCAGCCAACCCCAGACCCTCTGGTGCATACCCTCTGACACCATTATTTTCTCCCTTTTCATCTCGATCTGAATATGCTGCATCTTCCCATTATAATTGAATTTTCCCTTCCTCCCAAACCGGAGCACTTTGCCCATGAGATGTGGGCCGCTGTTTGCATTTATAGCAGCCTTATTAATCTTGCCCTGACCCCTGAGCTTCGAGCTCAGCCTGGGGAAACGGCTGCAGCGTTTCTCCCCAGGGCCTATTAAAATGCTGGTATTTTAATTGGTCCAAAGAGAAGATGAGCTAAAAAAGAAAGAAAAAAAATAGCCAGCTTTTCCATTACATTTCAGGGACACACAAGTGCCCCAGTGTGGTGTCTATAATCCCCTTGAGAAGGACCCAGGTCACCCTGCATCTAGTAGGTTGACAAGGCAGGGCAGTTGGTGGGAGTGTTTGAATTTTCTGTGGCTATTCTGGAACTTTGGACAAATCCTGTATAACCAGAGACACCATGGTCTTAAATATGGATATTGGCAAAACTGGCTTTTAAAATGGATGCACAAGGCCCTGAACTCTGTCCCCAGGACATGCACATAGCAGAGATGGGGACAGGAGGAGGAGGCGAGGAAAGGAGAAGGGAGGGACTGAAGGAAGGAAAGAAGGAAGGAAGGAAAGAGAAGGAAGGAAGGAAGGAGAGAGGGAGAGAAAGAGGAATGGAGGGAGGGAGGGAAGAAGTCAGGTACACACAAGCCTTCATCCACATAGTCCTTGCACTCAAGTGTGTCTAATGCCTCAGTGTACCCTGAGGCCTCACAGCAGCCCAGAGGAGGAGACATTATTTTTTCCATTTTCAGGTGGAAATATTAAGGCACAATAAAAGTGCAACTCAACCAAGTCACCAGTCTTCCAGCTCCAAGGCTAACCTGTGTGAGCCCCTTGTAGGATGATATTAAGACATGATCTTTAGTGAGCACCCCAAAAGGCAGCGTCAAAGGGGTCCAGTATGGATGCCAGCCCTCTACCAGCCTGGCAGGCTGCTCTGTGGCCACAGGTGAGATGGAAATGCAGATTTGTTGTTTTTAACAAAATCTCATTGTTCCATTTTACCAATAAAAACTTGGGAGCCAGATGCTAGGGTGAAAACCTGTCGGCTCAGAGAGGCAGGGAAAGCCCTCAGCTGACCTTCCTCCTCAGCAGAAGTTACCAGAAGGAATGCCCCTTCTCCTACATCTTCTCAAACTACCTCCTTCAAACTGAATGTTCCTCCCGTCTACTTTCTGTGTGTCTTTCTGTCTTCTGACTACCTCTTCCTTTCTATGTTTTTTTCTTAATAATCCTATGCTCACTTCCTGTCAACTGGTTGCTTGCTCTGGTTCTTGACCTATGGTTGACTTTAAATCCTGTTTACAATATTTAAGCAGAAAGCTCTTGGATTAAAGGTGTGTGCTAATGCTGAGCCAAGCCACAAGTAAAATCAGATTTTTTTTCCCCAGTAAAGAACACAGTCCTTGGGTTAGCAATGCGATCAAATATCCTGCCATACAGATTGGTTCTGTGACCTGAGCTTATGCCTATAACTTGTCCCCTGTTTGCTCATAGACTCTCTCTTCTGAGTGACTGGGCTGAGGGTTAGTCCTGGTGGAGGGGCGGCTCAGATTTGTTGGTTTGCAATCAGCAGTACGTCTGGCAAGTCCCCAAACACCATCGCACTGTGAGGTGTCAAGGCCCCGGAGGGCAGGTCCTAGGGAGTTTCCGTATGAATGAGTATATCTACAATCAACTCCTCCTGGCCAACCAAAGTGTGAGTGGTGCATCCAAGCCATCCAAGCATGAGTAGGAGATGTAGTGATGGGCAAGGGTGGCTTAGGTTACAATACAGATTCCCCTCTTACTGCCCAAGTGAACTGACCAGGCTGAGCCTGAACTGGTCAGGATTGCTGGATGCCTAGAACGGTTGTCATCTCCCTCATCAGCCTTGTCCCGTTTCTGCAGCTTTGACGCTCCACTCACGTTAGTCTCCACTCCCACTCACAAGGCCTGCAGCCCGTGACCAGGGGAGATGGCATAACTCATTGAATGAAATCCCTGACTGTACGAGCCGAGGGCACATGTGCTGTTGGTGGCCTTCAGTGCTTAAGCCATCCAGCAGTGAGCCATTTACAGAGCATCTGGACTGCCACTCAACTGCACTGCCCCCACCTTCTTATTATTACCAACACAGAGGCCACATAACTTTTCTACTTCTCTTGTCTTGGGCTTTCTTTTCTTTTCTTTTCTCTTCTTCTTCTTCTTCTTCTTCTTCTTCTTCTTCTTCTTCTTCTTCTTCTTCTTCTTGTTCTTCTTTTTGCTTTTCAATGGAGACCTTTGGACAAAGGACTGCAGCGACAGGAAGGCATTGTGTAAAACCAGGAGGCATTTAAATGATTTTTCTTTCCAAAAAGAGTCTACCAAATAGAATAAAACAAAACTACCTACAAAATTATGTCAATTGTGTTCTCTGCAGGCTTTGGGAGTGCAGCCACTTGTTTTTTGTCTGGCCACTCTACAGGACCTGGGGGGTGGATGGGGGGGTGGACTGAGGGTTGAGGGGGGAGGTGACTTTAGAACATCAATGTGGTTCTGACAAGGCGTTTTCTACCTTTTATGTGTGGGGTGCTGAATAATTGCTTGTGCCCTCAAAAAATCCAAGCTACTTGACAAAAAGCACACCCAGTAAGCATTTGAGAGGAAGCAGATTATAGGCCAGGGTCTGGCAGTATTCTGGAGAGTCTTTAAAGATCAGTGGGATCACAGCAAGCACTTTCTGGCTCACACAGCCCTGCTCTAAGCCAGTCTTTTCACCATCCTTCCTTCACACTCTCTGGCTATCCTCTCCCCTCCCATCCTCTGACTGATACCCTCTTGCTGGGATTTCAAGTTGACCTCAATGGGCGACACCAACAACTGCTAGTGCTCTATTATTATTCCTTAGTCTGCATGCTCTGTCCATAGACTCACCCTCAGTTTACCTGCAGTCAGAAATGCTTGCTCTTCCTGTACAGAGGAGAATAAAAACTGTGGCTCAGGGGCTCAGTGACATTAGGCAGCTTTCCTGACATCACACAGCTGAGCCATGTATGATACAACCATGCTCTTGCTGTGGAGGGCCAACTCCTTAATTAGGACATCGCTGTGAAGGTCACTGTCACCACCCTGCTGAGGATGAGGCTGTGTTTTGAGCAACAGTGTAATCTACACCCTTAAATGTGCAATGGCATGGTCAGGAGCTTCTGCAGGAGTGAGATGCAGTTACAGAGTGAGTCCCAATCCTCTCAGTGGATCTGTGAGGTTTTCTTTGGCCTCAGGAAGTTTGCGGTCTAGGTGGGGAGTGTGAAAAATAGGTTACCAAAATGGTAGGGCAGAGCTTTCCAAACTGCATTTCAAAGAACCATGGCTCCCTAGTATGTTGAAGGCTTTAAGACAAAATCGTTGGCCACGTCCTGGTGTAACACTCAGCTAAGCATTTAGTTTTCCTTCCTTACTAAAAAGTTTGCCAGGGTCTTGAGTCCCTGGATCTCAAGATTCTCCATGCGACTTTTCCTTAGTCATGAGATGCCATCAATTGTGAGACGAGGCATTTATCCAACAGCTGCTTCTCCAGGAAACCGACAGGTCATACTCGGTGCTCAGTCATGCTCACATGAGGTTACTTGATGGTCTGATAGACTGCATCAGCTAGTCACCAGCCGCTGCTGTAGCTTGGGTTGGCACGTGCCATGTGTTTGTGTGAGGAAGAAACTGTGGCCAGGCAAGAGAGGGCAGAGGTGCCTCCCTCATGTATTCTTGCTGAGGCCACTCCAGGTTTAATTAGGATCTGGTCTCCTTGATGGAGAATCCCACGGAAGCTTACCCAACTCTATTCTAGGAACGGAAGGCCAGGATGCCCTAGCTAACTTCTCTTAGCTTTTGTTAAAACTGCCTGTTTGTGCAGAACCTTCTCCAGCTAACCGCTTATTTTAGCATATTCTAAAACTGCCTGCTTTGAACTTCTTACCAGGTGAGGCCTCTCTTTTCCCTGCAGTTGCCAAGCAAGATGCCAGGACCAAGCTTTTGCCTTTAAAACACCCATGTTCTGGATGCTGGGGCGAGGGGAGTGCACACCTAGGTTCTTGAACACGTGGGTGTGGTCCCAGTCTGCTGAAATAAAGGCTTTCAATGGGCTATACGTTGTGTCTGAGTGGTCATCTCAGGAGAACTCCCTGTGACAATTTAGAGGAACCACTGAGATCCCAGACACTGAACCCAGACATATAGGGGTTTTGTGCCTGCCCCTCCCCCCACCCCCAGAGCAGGGAAGAGAGCATGGGCAGCAAGGACTCTTAGAGGATACGTGGCCTGAGATGTTCCAGGGCTTCAAGAAAATCCTTTCTGACCAAATGCTGCCTATTGTTCCAAGGGCATCCTCTATGCAGCCTCCAAAATGAGTACATTGGAAGTCATCAGCTCTGAACACTTTCGAAGGAAAGTCTGGTAGAAGTTGCCATTTGAATAGGACACAAAGGGGGAGGTCATGTGTGGCTGTGGATCCCATGAGTCCAGGCTCTGCATGAGACCTCACCAAAGCCCCCTCCCCTGGCTTGCTGGATGAATGGCCACCTGTGATTTGTCTGTTGGGGGTCTGTGTCTGCATTGTTTGTCTCTCTCTCTGAGTTGGTCTGTCACTTATCCTCCTGATGGTGGGGAGGGGAAGGAGAGCTGCAGGAGAATCCCTCTGAAGTGTGATGACTATGGTATTTTGTTTTTTCCAGGAGACCACCACAATTTGTAAACAAATGTGTCCTTTTATGGTAGGACCTTTGGATGCCCAAGCAATCAAGGCAGTCTGGACCTTTGGGACAGGCTTCCTGACCCTCTGGGTCCATTCCCTTAGACCAGTCTTTGGCTGACCTTTGCCCTTTCTCCATCCCCATGGTTGAAAACATGTGTTCTTCCTTCAAGAATTGAGATTTTCTTGATTGGGCCAGAACACTTAGAAAGGCTGACAGTACCTTAGACTCTCCTTGGTCTATGTGAAGAGGTAGGTATTGCTCCTCCTTATGGTCTGACTGGAGCAATGGAAGATGCTAAAGGGGCCAGAGGAAATGGTTCTCTCCAGAGTGGAGGGCAAGAGGCCAGCTGTAGTACCTGGTCCATTTTCTCCCCCAATGCATGCAGAGTGGCTCTGCCTATAGGGAGGCAAGAGAGGCTTTGTCTGAGGCTATGAGACCATTATCCAGTCTCCCTTTGAGGGAGGCATGAGGACCCTGTTACAAACAAGGAGAAGAAGAGGGGGAGGGAGGCGGTCCCCCACCCCCATTTATGTTATATGTCTCCTTCACCACCAGTGATTTATGTAATTGGAAGACCCCCCACCCTCCTTTTTCAGAGAAGCATCAGGCCCTTATCAGCCTGTTGGAAACTGTTTTCATTTTCTTTTTTTAAAGACTTATTTATTTTTATGTATATAGTGTTCTGCCTGCGTGTACACCTGCAGGCCAGAAGAGGGCATCAGATCCCATTATAGATGGTTGTGAGCCACCATGTGGTTGCTGGGAATTGAATTTAGGACCTTTGGAAAAGCAGCCAGTGCTCCTAACCTCTGAGTCATCTCTCCAGCCCAGAAACTGTTTTCTACACACACCAGCTGACTTGGGATGACTGTCATACTTGGCAACCCTGTTTATGGCGAAGGTATGAGACCAAATCCAGCTGGAACTTAGGAAGTCGGCTCTGGGGCTGGGCAGCAGGACAGTGCCTGATGCAAAGGCCCGGGTAGATCAGATCTTCCCATCTACCCAACCTAACTGGGGCCCTAGTACAGATGAAGTTAAGTCATTTGGGCACTTTTCACCAAACATTGTTGGGACGACTGAGAACAACTACCAAATTGTTCAAGGTAAGTCAGGCAATTCAAAGGCCTGAGGGATTGCCCTCTGGGTTTCTGGAAAGGCTCTGTGAGCCAAATCAGGTATTTACTCTCATACCCAAATGCTTCCCCCCAAACCAGTGAGCTGCTAATACTGCTTTTGTCATTCAGTCAACCCCAGACAGAAGGAGAAAGTTACAGAAATGAGAGAGATTTGAAGGGATGAGAAAGAAATTCTATGCAGTAATTGGAAATGGACAGGAGAGCTCAGTGTAGGTTTAAAGAGATCAAAGCCTCCCAAATTCTGTACAATAGGAAACTTTAACTCCATAGTCATAAGACCGAGGGATTGGAGACAACATAGGGATGACAATGTTCCATGGAACACTAGAGGAACCTGGGTACTAAGACTATTATAGTACCAACTGACACTAGGGAATAAGTGAGGCCACCTCTCCAAGTCCCCAGACCTATGTGTCCAAAGAGAGACCTCCTACCCATTCCAGGGGGAAACACCCAAACCTGACCAACACTCCCTCCCATGAGATTGGCCGCAACCAATGTCAAAAGCATTACTACCTTAGGTCCCACTGGCACTGGGGCCAGAAGTCTTTTTTCTATATTCTCTACCCTTAACAAGGTTCTCCAGCTCCATCCTTTGCTTAATCACTCACAGAAGGCTTGCTGGCTATGCCTGAACCTTTGATTCCCTTACTACACAGGGTTAGGGCCCAGCCAGATTACTGGTCTACCAGCAAGTAAAAACAACTGCAACTGGAAACCACCTAAGCTACCACTGGGGAACCTACACGGAGATGGAATTGCCTAGTGTCCCGGACTTTTGACCTAGAAGCCTCGCTTTACTCTGATGCTTGCTATTCCACTCTTCAGTTCAAATTCTTCTCGTTAGCTGCAAAATAGCAGGCCTCCACCCATCTTGAAAAGTGTCCACAAACAACCGCAAATACATATAGCCCAAACCAGTAGACCACTTGATGGAAATACTCAAATGGTCTAACTAAATGTGCCTCCTCAGAGGCATTCCAAAAACCAAGTCCTTTATAATGTGTCCTAGGGCACGTCCTGCCTCAGGTGCACTTATACAATAAAGAAGAAGAAAGAACATACTTTTCCATAGACTGCAGACTGCAATGGGGAAAGTGAGCCATAGCTATTCTTGTTACATTGCTGGTTGGAGCCAGTATTGCTGGGGCAAAAGCCATAGGAACACCGGTCCTGATAGTCAGTAATAAAAACTTTAGAGAATTAAGTAAACAAGTGGACCAGGACTAAGGGACATTAGAATACTCCACACCCAGACTAGAGAAGCAAGTATACTCCTTACTAGAAATGGCTCTGCAGAATTGAAGAGGCTTGTGTATGGCTTTAGGAGAAACCTGCTGTTTCTTTGCCAACCTATCAGGTGTGATTACAAAAAACCTCACCTTGGTCAAAGAAAGGGAAGAAGGGAGGCATAGATCAGATGATTGGCATCAGTCTTTGTTTTCCTGGTTCCCATGGTTGACCACCTTATGTCAGCACTGCCTGGACCATTGATTCTTATCCTGATCAGGGTAACAGTGGGACCGTGCATGTTCACTAGCATGGTTAAGTACATCAGAGATAATAAACTCAGTTAAGCCACTGGTCCTTAGGGCCAACTCTGTCCCACTAGACCAGGGTGAGCCAACGATCTGACTCATGCTCTTACAGCCAGAGAGGAATATGATGGGGGCAAGACAGTACAGAGGTTCCTCCATCTTGTATTTTTCCTGGGTCCATTCCAGGTTTAACTAGGATCTGATCTTGATGCAGAATCCCACGGAAAAGTACCTAACTCTATTCTAGGAACCGAAGGTCAACTAACTTATCCACTTTTGCTAAAATTGCCTGTTTGTGTGGATGCACCCCTCCCCCTCCAGTAACCTCTTATTCTAGTTTCCGTTAAAACTTCTTGTTTTGAACTGCTTACTTTGTGGAGTGTTGCCACTTTGCACTCACCTGCAGCTTCTGAGTGAGATGCTTCCAGGATGAGCTTTTTGCCTTAAAAACCCCTGTGTTCCAAGCACTTGGGTGTGGCCCCAGACTGCTGTAATAAAGACTTTCAATTGGTTGCAAACTGTGTCTGAATGATCTTCTCTGTTGGGCTCCCTGTAACAAAACTGACAAGTTCCTGGGAGCATTTCTCGTCATGAAGCAATGCATGGTTCTAGCTAAGTGAAATGCAAGGGCGCGCTGATTCCCAAAGCATTAACATACAGAAGCAAGCAAACTTGTTACTAGGCACTATCTCTCTGAGACTGTGGCCCCAGAAAACCTTCTTTTTCAGGACTGGGGCACCTCAGGACAGTGTGGGAGCTGGCTCCCTCAGAGATGTGGTGAGAGCCTGGACTGGGTCTTCAAATAGTGACGGAAAAGCTAGAGGAGATGAGAGGAGGGGGTGAGCGGGGAGCGTGACCCTCCAGCCTCATGCAAAGGGGCAGGGAAGTTGAGGGGTTCCTCTCAATGCCTTCTTAATGCCTTCTGGCCAGAGTCATCATTTCTACTAAAATGGAGCATCCATGATGTACCAAACACTTGTGCAAGGGTTTGGAGACAGAAAAGAAAACAAGCAGCCTGGCCACCACCAGCTACCTTATCTGGTCTTTTACTGAGACAAAGGAAAGGGCAGTTTCAGGCCTGGGCCAGCAGGTACCACAAGAGCCCACAAGAGGGTGTCTCACTAGGCTGGGAGAAAGCCAGTAATAGCTTTCTAGAACAAGCTGCCTTTAAAGTGAAAGTCTGGATAGCAGGAAGATAAGAAAGAAGAAAAAGAAGAAGGAGGAGGAAGAGATGAGGAAGAAGAAGAGAAGGAGGAGGAGGAAAAGGAAGAGGAGGAGGAGGAGGAGGAGGAAGAAGACCATGAGAGCCCACGAGGACATGAGGATTAATGGAAATTAAGACCATGGGCTCTGCAGCCCCATCAGCCTGTGTCCCAGTCCCTGCCTTCCTATTGCAAGACACTGAGTATGTAATGTTCCAGAGTGAGCCTCAGCCTGTATATGCAAAATGCCCGCCCTATAACTAGGGGTTATTACTGAAGGTGTAGGCCTTGAGGTCCTGCAGCTTGGCTCTGATCCACATCAGCCGAGACAGCAGTTCCTCAGGCCTCCATCTGCCAGATGGTCAAAGGAGATGGAATCTGCACCTTCTTTCAATCAAGAAAGCCAAAAAGGATCATTGAAAACAATGGCACTGCAAGGGAAGGAAACGGGCCTAGAGGAGACCCCCAGCACAGACGCAGTCGCTGTGTCCAAGGAGTAGGTCATAGGTGGTTGTTTCATCTCTCAACCTTCTGTAGTATACTTCCCAACAGGAGGAAAGTGAAGCTCCCAGCCAACGTGGATGCCGGCTTTACTTTTTGTAAGTCTCTCTCCCTTGTTAAGTTGGTTAGTGTTCCTTCCACCTATACCACCAGACACCAGCTGTCACTTGGGTATAGTGTCTTCATCTGGACCTAGGCCTGGTACTCTCACCACAGTGTCTGTGACTTCTTCCCCTAGCAGTTTGCTACCCACTTAGCAGTCCTCGGGGCCCCAGGCTGTTTCTCCTGCCTCCCCTCAGAGCTGAGGTGCTCTGAGGATTTCCTCAGTGGATTTTGTCACAGGCTGAGTTTGCCACGAGCTAGGAAACAACACTGCTTGTTCAGTCCATGAGGCCAAGCAAGGGGTGCTTTAAGATGGTGCCGGGCTCAGGCTTGCTAAGCAAAACTGGCTCCCTGATCACTGGGCTTTGCATTTGGGGTCTCCAGGCCCGGAACTCTCTGAAGACAGCTACCAAAGAGAATCACAACACAGATTTAGGCACGTAGTCATCATGTCTCCATTCTGGCCTTGGACTTCATTGATGTGGAGGGCCTGGGCTTTTCCACACATAGGTAGCAGCAGCGGCAAGCACTTTGGCCCAGGATCCTCCTGGTGAGGCACGGCCTTTAGAGTGAGGAAGGAGACCAAGCTGTGGTGGCACATGCCTTTAATCCCAGCACTCGGGAGGCAGAGGCAAGCGGATCGCTGTGAGTTTGAGGCCAGCCTGGTCTACAAAGTGAGTCTAGGATAGTCAAGGCTGCACAGAGAAACCATGTCTCGAAACAAAACAAAACAAACAAACAACAATAAAAGAATGAGAAAGGAGACTAGGAGACTAAGCACGACACACCCTTCCCAGCCAAGCAGGAAGAATGGACCCAGGATGTAATTTCTCTGGATACGAGGCAAGGCTCTGGCTCTGGCCTCAGCCTGAATACTCTCTAGCCACTACCTTGGACAGACCACTTGGTGTTTATGCCCAACACACTTTTAAAAATTCGATCGTTGCCACTGTCTCTGTCTGCCCTATGTGGACAAAGCCCGCACAAGATCCCTTTGTGGCTGTGATGACTGTTTGGAGATGAGAAATGCAAGGCAGAGGTGCTAAACCACTCAGTCAGTGTCAGTCAAACTGGTGACGTGAGGTATCCTGAACCCAAAGTTAGAGAGTCATCTGATTTCTAAAGCATACGCAAATCTTTCATCTTACCGCTTGTGGTAAGCCCTCATCCTGCCCGTCTTCTAGCCATCATCCCAAAAGCTCAAAGCTTTCTATCTGAGAGGAAAACATAATAATCACAAATGCGACATGGCAATCTTCCCATGAGTTATCTGGTGTTTTAAAGTACTGGAACTGAGCATGTAGGAGACAGCTGTCTTTGAGGAAGTATTTTTGGCTGTTAGGTCGTTGATACCAAGGGACATGGGGAAGAAGCCACGTTTCAGATCCAAGTGAGCATCTGAAGGTGGGTTCTATCTCCCTGTTGTCGATTGTGTAGGATTTCCATGAGATCACTTAGAATCATGATTAGGCAGGAGCTTGATGCACAGCCTGGAGGGCCAGAGACAGCCTGAGCTCGCCCATTGTGGTGATGCCCACTGATTCCCGGTTCAGGGTGCAATGGACACAATTCTGACCTTCAGAGAACATTAACACAAATGCTTTTTGACTAATTCCAGCTTAGTTCCAGCTCCCTGGTCAGAAACACTGGGGCAGCGGGAGGAGGAGGAAGAGGAGGAGGAGGAGGAGGAGGCAGGGAATCTGGGAAGCCCTACAGTGGTGTCTGCACCCACAGTACAAGGTAAAGCATCCCAGTACAGTTCAGCAAAACACATGAAGAATATGAAAACCCTTTTGACCCTACAGATATATTATTTTTAAGCATTGCACATAAATAAATGTCAACAAACAAACAGCAACAATAATGTCATTTGTTCTTTATGGCTCTGCTTTTGGTGCTGGTTCCAAGGAAGAAATCAAAACTCCAGAAATAACTACATCAAGATGTTTTTGCAGTCCTACCTATAAGCATGAGAACTGGAGGTAATTTTTCCTTTTGCTTAAAGAAGAAGGAGATGTTTAAATAAGCAATAGTCTCCTTGCCTTCCAGTCACTACCAAAGTACTTAAAAAAAAAAAAAAGTGCCAAGGCTTTGCATTGATTGGTAAGGAAGAAGGTAAGGAAGAACAACTCTCAAAAGAGATGAACACGGAACTTCTGCAGTCACAGGAAGTGGTAAAATGGCTGTTGCATTGTGCCAGTTTTACACCAGTGAGTGATCTTCCCTTATGCAGGAGACCTGGCCAGGCTTTGTGATCCGCTTGGGCCAATAGACTACGGTGTAAGTTCCAAACATGGCTCTAAGGGGACGTTTAGCCCCTCCTACTGCTTCTGGATCCTGTCACTATGAGAACAGGCTTGTCTAGTTCAGCAGGAAACCCATGGCATAGCTCAGCGGAAAGCAGCCAACCTGAAGTCATGGAAGGGGCTGGTCCAAGTGAAAAGACTGCAAGAGTGTGAGTGAGCCCACTGGCAGCAGCCTAGCAAAGATGAGCTACCGTGACATCAGCATCCTGACCCATCATACCCAAATAAAGAAATATTTACCCTTGGTGGGGAGCAAGGGAGAGAGAGCTTCAAGGAAGTGAGGACATCAAAACACTGGTGATATGAAGGGGAAAAGGAGAAAAATGGGAAGGAATGGGGTAGTGTGGGAGGGTAGCTCATTTTGGCTGGGTTGATTCCAGTGGATTTATGAGCCACTGTGGCTGCTGAATTTTTGGGGTGTTCTGTCATGCAGCAATGAACGGCAGATATACTCTGTAATGGTAACCATGTAGACCAAAACCATTTACTTTTTTCCCTGCAAAGCCATTTATAAATGGAAGAATTCCAGAAGGAAAGATTCTAAAGTGTGCATAGTACATTTACTAAATAGTGGCATCATAGATGATTTTTAATTTGTGTCAGAGTTTAAAACTGCACTTAACCATTTATAATGAAAAATAAATGCAGGTTTTAAAAAGTGCACATGAAAGCTGAGTTTTCTTCTCTGGAGAGCTTTAATCAAACCTCTCTGGCATGTTTGTACTCAGGCTTAGGAGCTCATCATCAATCCCTGGCTAGAGCGGACACTGCGTAGAGGGAACTGAGCCATGCCTTCTGCTCAGGGCAGGACCACAAGCTCGGAGTTGTTTTCAACATCCCCCTTTACCTCCTTCCCTCAATTCCTGTGTCACTCACAGCCTGAGCAGTGCAGGAAGCCCACTCCTATCGGCACTCTCTCATATGTTCGCTGTGTTTGAGTTCTCCAAAACAGAGACAGCAAGGTGGGATGTGCCTGTAACAGCCTATTTCTCGGTCCTGTCTGCCCCTATACACGTGGAGAAGAGCTACCACCTCTTTCTTCCTGGCCTCATGCATGTGGATACACAATAAAACAGCATCCTCCAAAGTCAGAGTCAGTATTTACTTAATCACAGTAGTTGTTTATATTTATGAGTTCCCTGTGAAGATAGTGTAGAAAGGGCAGCTCAGGGTGACAGGAACCTCCGTGTCCTTGAACACTCGGCTTTATGTGTGTGTGCGTATATAGCTGTGTGCACACGTGTGTGCAAGTACTGTGTGCGTGTGTGTGTGTGTGTGTGTGTGTGTGTCTGTGTATGTGTGTGTGTTTTGGAAGCCATCAGAATCGTCCTGCTACTTTTTCTTAAAATATATAACGTGCCATCCACACTGCAAGCCCCACCGCTGTACTGTAAAACATCAGAAACTATTCCTTCTATCATTTGTTTTTTATTTAAAGTTTGAAGGTGAAGGCCTGCTAAGATGAGCCCAGCCTGAATAACTACAAAAAAAACAAAACAAAACATTTTTTTGTTGCTCAGTTTTGGGGTTGTCACATGACCCTGGATGACTGGTCCAGAACTCTATAAAGACATGGCAGGACTCAGAAGGGACTACAGGAACCTGTGGTCACTCTACCCATAGCCCAGTTTATCTGTTTGGATTTGCAGCCAAGAACCACAGTTCAGCCTGCCAGAGGAATTTAAACAAAGGAGAGATAAAGGGCTTGTTTCCCACAGACACACAGAAGGAAGATCACATCATAACTCACAATTATGCACCTCATATTTTCTCCTCTGCTATTTTTTTCCTAATGGAAACTGCTCCAAAACCTTCAAGCATCAAAACTAAAGAAGTTTTCTAGGACATCGGGCCCATATGGATTTCTTGTTCTCCATTGGCTACCCCCTCCTCCATCTGCAGTACCTTCCTGCCTCCTGCTTCTCCAACTCCAGCTCCCCATTTATTCCCAGAGGGACAGAGCAGGGAGCAGAGAGCACCAGAGACAGAACAGGAAGGAGCAGAGAGGTCCATGTCAACACATTTCTTTCTCTTTTAGATTTATTTATTTTTTAAGTTATATGTGTGTGCTTCTGTGAGAGACATGAGAGAGACAGTGCTCTTAACCTCTGAGCCATCTCTCCAGCCACTTGACTGATTTTTATATTCCTCTTTTTGTTCTGTGCTTACCAAATTCCCTGAAATGTGCACCAGCAAGCTTTGAGTGCAAATACTGCACATAGAGAAAACTGTCGGCCCGTGTGCTCTCGAAGGACCCACCCAAGGCTGGCATCTCACGAGTAGATGATGTGTGACCATAGAATGGCCGGGCTGGGTAGCAGGGGGTGAGGAGACTGTCTTCATGGTTTTTTTTCCCCTTTGAAACATTAAGAAAGGAAATTTGGGAACAGATGAAGCATTTCTGTACTGATAGGCCCGTGAAGGATGGGTGCTAGCTGCTAAAGGTAAGCTAGTGGGGCATGAAGCAGCTGTCATTTTTCTAAACCCAGTAGTGTCAAGTAGAGCCATCCTTCAGTGTCCGTGGGGGACGAGCTCCAGGACCCCACTGATAGCCCAGTCTGCAGATGCCCACAGTCCTCTTAGCCAATGGCTCTGCCTCCTGCCTGCACGGACTGCACACAGTATGTTTCCCTGAAGGGCTGGGGAATAATACAAGAATAGAGTCTAGTCACACACAGTGTGTACACAACTCTTTTGTTTGTTTTGTTTTGGTTTTTTTCCCCAAATATTTCTGATCAGCCTGGATCCCTGAACGCAGACCCTGAAGACACAGGGGCCACTGTCATGCCTCACGTCCATGCTATGAGGGCATAAGTTGGTATACTTATATAGAAAAGTGCACGTGGTACATGACAAAAATTTGAAAATGATAGAAACCCTTGGTCCTAGAATCTTGGCTTTGCCAGCCTGGTCTTTATTACAGAGAAATAACCTGGAATGCTTGCACGCATTATACATGTATCAGTGACGCCTTGGCTATGCAATGTATGTTCCCTCAGCTCTTACCTGCCAGAGGCTACAACGCAACAACTTTAATATTGATATGCAAGCCTGCAGGGCTTTCAGCCTTTACCCCTGTCCCTGGGGTTGCAGGTTCCCCATGGACTCAGTCTCTTTGATCCATTCTGCTTGTGGGTTTTCAAGCTGCAAAGGCTTGCAGGAGAGTCTGGCTGTTAGATGTGTGTGCCCTGCAGACCTGCTCCACAGCCCAGCAGTCTCTCAGCTCTGGAAACTGATCAGAGAGACCTCAGGAGAAAGTTACTGTATCTACCAGTTACATCCAGCTAGTAGGATCAAGTGAGGAGAGAAGAGACCTGGGATCAGCTAACTCAGGGATCAGGTGAGACAGAGGAGGATACTGGGAGGCTAAGGCCAGGCAGTTATCCCCTGAGGAAAAGGGCATCCCCTCTCAGGAAGAGCCTCCTTGATAATTATGGGCTTAGCTTTCCCTAACCCATGCCCTGTCCCAGTCTGACCAGTGTCTAGATTGCTCTACTATCCTCTGGGCTTCCCCACACACCAGCCTCAGCATTGCCCTTAGTCTATATCAACTCACGGTATATATCAAGATCAAGTCTATCTTCTGAAGTGGTGTGACGATGACATAGTTCTTCAAAGAGAGGAGGGAGAGGAGGCAGCTTCACTTTGCACTGTTCATGTATTTCCAGGCTGTAAAGGTATACACTCTCCCTGTCCCACAGGGTCTGTAATGCTGCCTTACAAAGGCTCTCAAGAAATCAGCAAGATCCAGCTGCAGAGTCTATGGCCGGGACAGATGTGGGAGTCTCCAGCCTTTGCCACCACTACAAGAATGATGGCTTAAGGGATGAGGAAGGTTGCCTGTCAATGGGAGGCACTGCCTGAGGCCACAGGTTAGCAGAAGTGGAGAGAACTACTTTGTTGTCTCAGCCCTCAGAGTGGCATTGCTTGTGTTTGAGACCCTCAAGTCTTCACGAGAGATGAATTAGCCCAGTTTTCAGTGATGTTCATGCCTCACCCCTTCTGGCCCATATCAGGCTGAGGCAGGGCTAAGAAGGTCCTGTTTGGTCTCAAACCTGGGAAAAAAGGCTCAGGGAGGTGCCTATTAATACATCAACAGGTTCTTTGCTGCCAGACAAAAGGAAGCAAGACCATTAACGGTCATTCTCTCCTCTCTCTCTCTCTCTCTCTCTCTCTCTCTCTCTCTCTCTCTCTCTCTCTCTCTCTCTCTTTCTCTCTCTCTCTCTCTCTCCCTCCCTCTCTCTCTCTCTTTCTCCCCTGCCACCATGATGCTATCAACCATGTTATAATGCAGACAAGAGATTAAGAGCACTGACTGCTCTTCAAGAGGTTATGAGTTCAATTACCAGCAACTACATGGTGGCTCACAACCATCTATGATGTGATCTGATGCCCTCTTCTGGCCTGCAGGTGTACATGCAGGCAGAGCATTGTATATGTAATAATAAATAAATCTTAAAAAAAAAAAAAAAAAAAAAAAGAAGGCACTCACCAGAGACTGACAGATGGGGCAACCTAGTCTTAGACTTCTAGCTTTCAAAGGCACTTTGTTAGAACATCAAGAAATGGATGAAGAGACCACCATATTGTATTCTCATTCCTATCCCTGAGTTGGACCCTGAAATCTAACCTTATATGTCCACTGTACCTCATACCCGTCCATTCCTGTGAAGTGACATTTATGTGTGAGCACGGCCTCAGTGTGTATGGTGAAGCAGGTCTGCTGTGTCCCATTAGACACCGACAAGCAAGAAAACACCATCGCTCCCAGGATGATGAATCTTCATGGTTCATTTGACTGCATTTAGAATCACCATAGTAGCGCACCTGTAATGCCAAGGAGGGTCTCGTGGTAAACTGAGTGAGGAAGATCCACCCTTATTGTACGTAGCAGCATTCTGTGGCCTAGGTTCTCAGACCGAATCAAACAGAGAAGCAAGCTGAGCACCAGCGTTCATCACTCTCCAGTTCCTGACTGAAGACAGGATGTGACCAGCTGCCTGGTGCTCCTGATGCCACACCTCCCCCAGGGTAGTGTCCCAAACTATGATCCTGAACGACCCTTCCTGAAAGTGGCTGCTGCCAAGCCCTGCAACACTCCTTGAACATTCGCCAACGCAGCTCGGATGAGGCCTACCTATTCTGGGTTAGTCACATGCTGGAAACTGCAATCTCCTTAGGAAGATGGTTTTGGCACACCCACAAAATTGATGACAATATTCTGGTCACATGAAACAAGGGGGTTTTCTCCAATGACATAACCCACCACAGCAAAGGTCCATGGGCCTTGGTGTATTTCTCTAGGAGCTTGAGATGCGATACAGAATAAGCACGGTGACAGAGCATGTCCCTGGTCTTAGTGGGTTTGCATTCTGGTGGAGACACGGCAATGGAGAAGCCATGTTGGTCAATGTACTGTTACCCAAAGAAAGAAGCTGAACAAAGTACATGCCACAGAAGGCACATGAGTCTCTCGAATGAGAATGGATGGTCATGTGCCACCTAGAAGGTAGCATCCTATCTGGCCTTCTTCTCTCTCTCTTTGTTGTCCAAATTTCCCGCAAACATAGGCAGTATTGCAACGAGGAACAGACATTTCCACATAGTCAGCCTACTTACGCTTCAGCCATGTTCCGCCTGTCTCAAAGAGGGCCTCCAAGCTGTTGAACAACACTGTGTTAATAGTACTGCAGGTTAAAACACCTGGTTATGGAGGAAGAAAAATGGAGCTGAGGAATATGAGGTTAAATGAGGCAGAAAAAAAAAAAAAAAAAAGAGATTCCCCTCGTACTAGGGAGGGACTGCATAGGGTGGTTTGCCATACCTTTTCACAGTGTTTAATTCTCCTACTGACATTTAATTTTGTTGGTGCAGTATTTTGTCTTTCCAGTGCCACAAACATTCTTCCCTAGATATTTTCTCAGCATTTATTTTTGTGTTAGTTGCCCTTATTTGTGGAGAATGAATTTCAAGACCCTGGTGGATGCCTGCAACTTGAAATTCTACACACACTGTAATATTTCTGTTGTACACATATCTATCATATCTCTGAAAAAGTTTAATTTATAAGTTAGGTACGGAAAAAATTAACCACAACTAGCAATAAAATAGAACAATTATGATGATGTAAGGCAATGAAAATAATTTAAAATGTATGAATTATTTATCTCTGGAATTTTCCATGTTATGTTTTCAGGCTGCTGTTGACTATGGGGAAGTGAAGCTGTCAAGACCGAAACCATGGCTATCAGGAGACCACTATGTTCTCATAAATATAGCTTTTTCTTTTGCAGTTTTAGCAATCTGATCTCCTACAGGGGATATAGCTGATGAAATTTTCTTCAGCAGGGTGATGTCCTCAGAGCCTCAGAACAGTGAGTGCTGAGATGTCTGTCCTGGGGCCACCAGCTTACCCCCCCCGCCGCCACCCTCAGAAAATGGCACACACTGGACAGAGGCTCCAGACATGGCTGACTCATGGGACTTACTGATTCAAAGGGCTTACATAAGTAAGCAAATGCTAAATTGGAAAAGAACTGTGGAGGACGGAGAGGGGCTGCAAGCCAGCTGCAGTAGGCACTGTAGAAGCACACTGCTCCTCTTGGCAATAGCTCCCATGGGTGTTGGAGGGTCTGTGGGGGGGGCAGTGGGCATAGACTCAGATCCAGGGTCCATGACATCTCATTCTGGGCGTGGCCCTGGGGAAAATCACTTGGCTTTCTATGTTGACAGAAAACACAGACCTTTGTGGGGATTATTGATACGAATGATTGTGTATTTGTTTACTTCACAAGACTTGCCTTGGACACCTGAAACCACAGAGGCCACCAAACCCCACTTAGAATCAATTTTTCTATGCACGCACACTCATGACAAAGTTAAACTTACAATTTAGGCCCATAAGAGATAATTACTAGTAATTAAAACAATATACCATAGTAAAGGTTATTTAAAATGTATGAATTGTGTATTTCTGAAATATTCTATTAATATTTTCTGACCGTGGTTAAACATGGTGTGGTGGCATGAATAAAAATAGGCCCTTAGGCCCATAGGGAGAGGCACTGTTAGGAGGTGTGGCCTTGTTAGATGGGCGTGGCCTTGTTGGAGGAAGTGCGTCTTTCTGGGGGTGGGCTTTGAGGTTTACATATACTCAAACTGTGTCCAGTGTGGCTCACAGTCAGTTCTGCTGCCTGTGGATGTAGAACTCTCAGCCCCTTCCTGCACACTGCCGTGCTTCTCGCTATGACAATAAAGAACTAAACCTCTGAAACTGTAAGCCAGCCCCAATTAAACATTTTCCTTTATAAGAGTTGCCGTGGCCATGGTGTCTCTGCACAGCAATAAACCCTAACTAAAACCAAGTGGGTAACACTGAAGCAGCGCAAAACAGAGTCTCGGATAAGGGAGGGCCATGGTCCCTACAGGTTCCTGTTCTGATTTGGCTCCTGGGTGTCTCTCACCTTTAAGTTTGGTCACCAATAGGATGTCCTCCACTCTGTCCTAGTTTCCTGGTAAGTGAAGGCTTTCATGGGACATGCCTCTTGGGCTAGTATGCGGATATAAGTGAGTATATACCATTTGAGTCTTTCTGCTTCTGGGTTAACTCATTCATTATGATCATTTCTAGCTCAATCCATTTGTCCACAAATTTCGGGAATTCCTGTTTTTAATAGTTGAGTAGTATTCCATAGTGTATATGTACCACAGTTTCTTTATCCATTCTTCTACTGAGGGACACTTAGGCTGTTTTCATGTTTCATGAAGGAGTGTTCTGGGACTCTAGATGAGAGAAGCATGGGAGAATAGCAAAGTAGAAGGATCCAGAGGGTCCTAGAAACCTATAAGAAGAACATTACAATAGGCAGATTTGGGCCCAGGGGTCCCGCTCAAACTATGGCACCAGCCAAGGACGATACAGGCCATAAACTTTAAACCCCTACCCACATCTAGCCAATGGACAGGACATTCTCCACAGTTGAGTGGAGAGTGGGGTATGACTTTCACACATACTCTGGTGCTTCATATTTGACCATGTCCCCTGGAGGGGGCGACCTAATGGCACTCGGAGGAAGGATAGCAGGCTACCAAGAAGAGGCTTGATACCCTATGAGCATATAAAGGGGGAAGAAGTCCCCCTCAGGCACAGTCATAGGGGAGGGGAGTAAGGGGAAAATGGGAGGGAGGGAAGAATGGGAGGATATAAGGGATGGGATAACCATTGAGATGTAACAAGAATAAATTAATTAAAAAAAAATGGGGGGAGTTTGGTCACCAGCAGATGGCGCTACTGGAAGGTTGTAGAAATGGTAGGAAGCAAAGACCTAAGGGGAGAAAGTAGGTCACGGAGATGTGATCTTGAAGGGTATGTTGTCCATATTTCTGGACCCCTTTCTCTGTTTGTATCCTGTTCTTCTTGAAGTAAGCGGCGACCTCCAGCAATGCCACTCCTGTCCTTAGTGTGTTCTGCTTTACCGAGGTCCTAACGACAGCCCAGCCAGTCTAAGCTGAAGCCTCTGAATACGAGTCAAAACCACGCCCATCAGCCACGAGAAGCTAACAGCCCATGGCCTGGCACACTGTAGATGCTCAGTAGATAGATAATAAACTCCCTCTCTTGGCTGCCCTTCTGCTCCAGTTGTGCCGCAGTGTGAGTCGGTGGGAGGGTAGAGTTAGCGTTTCTAAGCTCCTAGTTGCCACTCAGTACAATCATCTCAGGTTTTTAATTCCTACTGGCTCGGTACTTCCACCGCCAGCAGCAACAGGGACCACCCCATTTAAAAATCACTTAGCGTATGTTTGCTCCCGTTATGAAGGCCGGCGCAAGAAATCACTTAGCACACCTCGCGACACAAATTGCTCATATACTCTGCTCTTGGTTTTGTGGATTTGGAGCTCAGGGAACCCAAGGGCTAGTTTGTTTGTCTCTGCTCTGTGGTCCAAGGCCTCAGCTAGGAGACCTTAGCTTAGAGAGGACGCTAAGCTCAGGACTGGAGCCCTCTGTGGGTCTGGAAAGAGATGCTAACTGCCTGCAACCCGTATTCAGCTTCCTGCTAAGTGGGGGGATGGTTCCACGGGAGAGTCCCAAGAAAAGGTGCTCAGTGGATGCTGTAGCCTTAAGCAGAATTTAACCTTGGTGAGCAGGCAGTGTCTTCACCAGCATATTCTGCTGTCTGGGTGGGCAGTGACAGAGCTCCACCCAGGCTAGCAGAGAGCCATAACGTGGATGGTATGAGGAGTGACTGTCTCTGAAACGTTCTCTTTCAACACCTTGTGCCATGTTCTCAGATGAGTTCCCATCCCTTAAAAGTCACACAGGGTGCTATTGTCTCCCTCCTGCAGAACCTCAGTGGCATCCCTATAAAATGGGTAGAGAGCCTCTTCTTCAGAGGACCACTGTGAGCCTTGCACTATTACAGAGGATGTTGGAAGGCTGAGGTTGGAGGCGTCTCATGATTTCTGACATCCCAAGAATCACCCACATTTCCAGGCACGACACCATTGTCTCTTTCCCCTGTGGCCATCAGTCACACACACACTAACCCTAACCCTCCCATGATCCACGATTTTCATTAGCTCACCCTGGAGGGAAAGCGAGGCTCGCCCTTGAAGTTTTGTTGTGGCTCAGTAGGATGCAGCAGGTGCCTTTCCTGCCTCATCAAGAACCTCATCAGTGTTTATAAATTCCAAATGTGTAACCTTTCTTCATCCACTGAGTGAGATATGAATGGCCCTTTGTCCACATTTATAAAAGCAAACATATACTACCCATATCTCTTTCCCAAGGAATAAGGTTTTTTTTTTCTAAGCGATTTTGTAGTTTCCAGGAGAACATTTCTCGTCCTTGAAGGAACCACAGCCCAACATTGGAAAATCCTTTTAAGGACTTCTCACAGATCCTTACTTCCCCTTCATAGTCAATTTTCCTGTTCTCTGTGCTTCAAGAGATCCTTGTCTGTGGGGGGTGGGTGGGTAAGGAACCTGCTGTACCTGCCTGAGGACTAAGTTCAAATCTCCAACAGCCATGCAAAAATCTGGGCACAGCTGGATGCATATTTGCAACCCCAGCACTCTGAGCAAGGGACACAGGACTACTAGGAATTGCTAGCCACCAGCCGAGCTCTAGGTTCAGTGCAAGAGCCTATTTTTGTTTTTGTTTGTTTGTTTGTTTGCTTTGTCCTAAGACTGGGTTTCTCTGTAGCCCTGGCTGTCCTGGAACTCACTCTGTAGACCAGGCTGGCCTCAAACTCACAGCCATCCACCTGCCTCTGCCTCCTGAGTGCTGGGATTAAAGGAGTGTGCCACCACTGCTTGGCTGAAAGATCTTTTATAAGATGGAGCACGATAGAGCAGAGCATCCAGCGTTCGCCTCCAGTCTCCATGCATGCACACGTGTGTGAATATACCCAACACACAGCCATACACATACACACATACCATACACAGATAACACACACCATACCTATCCAAACACACATACATGTCACACACATATGCATACACCACACAGACACCACACACATGCGTGCACACACTAATAAATCTCCATTTGGTATGAGGTCTGTTGAATAGACAATTGACTTTCTTGTTAGAGTAAATGAGAAAAAGGGAGGTGGGAGTGGGATGGTGCTCATCATCAGAGTACCAAGTAGCTCTGAGTGACAGCTGGTTCCTTCTGAGCCTCATCAGGCCCCTCATCATCAGGTGGCCGACTTAGATGAGAGGTGGGAAACACTCAATGGGCAGGAATATCTAAGCTGCAGCCACTGCCCAGGGGTTGGGGACACCAGAGGTGACCTCTAGAACTTTAGATGGCTGGGGACATATCAGAGGTATGATATGGGGGGGGGAGGGTTGGAGCAGTCCCTTGGTGGGCTGGGATGGCTGGGATTTGCCACTGAAAGGGGCTAACTTTTAATCTGGCTCTGCCCAGCAAGAACCTCTGGAGCAGCCATCAAATCTGCCAGCCTTAGTTCCATGCAGATGTCTAGCGAGGCACCAAGGTGTGTGTGTGTGTGTGTGTGTGTGTGTGTGTGTGTGTGTGTGTGTGTTCTTCCTGCTTCTTCAACTCCACTCTTACAGCACTCTCTTTAGGACCAGGAAAGCAGAAGCAGGTTTGCTGGCAATATGATGTTGCATTGTCTTACCGGTTGCAGTCGGTCTGTGGGAGGGCCCTAGCAGAACACTGTCCCTGGACCTGGATGGTTGGCGGGAAGGAGCCCTGGGACCCACTAATGCCAGCTTCAGCACCAGTGGTCCTTAAAAGATGGACTTTCCTCCGTTATCTCAACCATTTCTAACTCATCACATGCCTGAACAAAGTTAAGTTTTCAAAACGCTAGTGATAGAAGGGAGAAAACACAGGCCCAGAGAAGAGCCACAGCTTGTTCAGAGCCACACAAGGTGTCAGTGACAAAGGCAGGAGGCTCTGGCTGCTCTGGTGTGGATTTTCAGGGGGTTAGTGAAAAGCCCAACTCCTCTACCTCCCTCCCCTGCTCCACACGAAGAAGATCATTTCCTATTTCTGGCTTCTCTGCCAGCCGAGAGACTGAGTGTAGAAGAAACATTTCTGTACATATCAGGATGGTCTTGTGGGGTGGGTAATGAGTTCTGCTATTTGACATCTGTTTCCCAGGAGACTCTGGGAAATGCAGGGGCAGAGTCCCCAACAGCAGCTGAGGGATGCGGAGGTACATACCTGCTTGTGGAGTTTTTGTCCCGAGGCAAGCTGTGTGCTCAGACTTGACCATGTTTGGGCATGGAGGCTCGACCCAGATGGGACTGAAGACTGCTTCCCTGGAGACCAACTGGGAGACCAAACTTCCTGCTAGAGCTCTCAGGCCTGAGTTGGGGTGGGGGCAGGGGGCGGGCAGAGAGAAACCATCTGCCAACGGAGACCCAGGGAACTGTGAGTACTGCTTGGGAAGGGCTTCTGAGAAGCTAGGGCAATGGGAAGAAGGTGGGAGATGGCAGCCTGTGATGGCACGGATAAGGTGGTGGGAACCCCCCGCCCCCATCTCTCCTGCTGGCCGCCAGAGTTCTGGCACCCGAGGGCCTGGCATGTCAACTCTGGTCTGGGAGTCTCTTTAGTGGCCAGGATCACTCTTTGTCACTTGTCATCAGTAGAGGGGTGGGATGACAAACAGGCCTGGCAGAGTGCTCTAAGCCTTTTCAGCTCCTCAGTTAATGATAGCTCCAGTTTCCGGAGGGCTTCCGTTGTTGCAAATTTGTGATGCTCGACTGTGTTGGTAGGTCTGCATCAGGACTTTGAGGCGGGCACTATTTTCTTTTTACAGTTATGTGGTTGCTAAGCAGCAAAGCTAGGACTTGACCTCACATCTGATTACCTCAGACCCTCTCTTCTCTATAGTCCCCCAAGCCCCTACACACTCCATTTCCAGCCCTTCTAAGGAAGAGGTTGTCAACCCAACAGTTAAGGCAAGCAAGATACTTCATTTACCCTTTTACAACTTTCTTTAATCCAGCCCAGACCTAGGGTGATTTTCTACAAAGTTCCATCCGAGGAGTCCTGAGACATTTATCATCTCCCTATAGTCTAACGGAAATGTCTTCTCTTATCATAAAGACCCATTTCCTCCTGTCTTAGGTCACAATGGATACCAAGGCTTCCTCCTTCCTGCTGGAGGTTCTTACTCAGTCTACTGAATCCCAGATTCCCACCTAAGATTTAAACAGAATCTTACGATCGAGCCCAGGAGTTGATGTTTCTTTTAGAAATCACCCCATGTAGCTGGTCAGCCGTCGGGACATTACAGGCAGGTGAGACTAGGACAAGGCACAGAAGCTGGACAGATGCTTCCCTTTCCTGTCTTTCTGAGACCCCCACACTCTAGCCTTCACCAGGCTCCCACTGTCACTCATCTTGGGAATGCCTAGGAGTCTAGGAGGGCTCCCTGGAAGAAGCAGGCACCACTAGGAAATTCCCGACACGTGTGCTCAGCTTCTCAGCCACTAGATTATCTCAGAAAGAGAATCGGTGATAATGGATCCTGAGTATTTAAAAGGTAACCACAAGGCCTGGGGCCAGGGTAGGCCCCTTTAAGGCCACAGCCCCCGTGAAAGTTGCAAAGCCTTATATTTAATAAGAGTGATGTTTGTATTTGATTACATCCCCTCTCACCTGCCCTCCCTTCTATAGACCTATGGCCTGGGCTGGTCTCATTTCTTTTTGCCATCCTGGTCCTAGAAATGATTGCTGCCCCCAGCGGCCATGGGGAAGAAGCTGGTGATGGCCCAGAAGCGTGGAGAGACCCGAGCCCTCTGTCTGGGGGTGGCACTGGTAGTGTGTGCTGCCATCACCTACTATGTCCTAGGTACCACTCTACTCCCCCTCTACCAGAAAAGGTATGGACCTCCTCACTGCCTGCATCTACCTGCCCTGCCCTTGACCCCTCGCAGCAGTCTGGATAGACTAGGCATCCTTCCTTCATCCATAGGCTCAGGGGTTTCAGTGCTGGGGGTTGGGGTGGGGATGCAGACCAGGAAGAGCCCTGCTAGCCTGAGACCTGGTGGTGACAGGTGTGGGAAACCATTACCATAAGAAACAGCCCTCCAGTGAGAGTGTGATCCTTGAAGGATACTCGGAATGGCGGACTCCAGCAGCGGTCTACACTCATGACTCTGAGATGGGAGCTCCCTCTTTTCTGAGCATGCCTCTCCTTGCCTGGGTTTTCCTAACAAGTGAGGGAGTATTGGTACTGAGCTGACATCTGTTCCCCCAAATTTTAGGCAGGAATTTTGCAGAGTGCTCTGCATCCTCATGCCTCACTCTGTGGCATGCCATTACTCCAGCTTTTAAAGAAGAGCTGTGGACTTCTGATTGCTATTGTCTTCAGAACAGACACACAAGTGCTTTCCCAGCCCACCCTTGGCTGAGTCTCACGCCCTTCCTCTGGGCATAGTCTGGCTTCTGATAACTCTCTCCTGTCTGACAGTGGGTTCCCCATAGGATACAGGGAGCTGAGTCACAGTCCATTTGCTTAGGAGTTGATGAGCCTGTTGGCCTCTCTTGGGCCAGCTCTGCATTGTTTTACAATTCTGCAGTCATGGCAGGCCAGAGTCTCACCCAAGTGAGGTGCTGCCAAGCAGTCCCATGCCTCCCCAGCTCTGTCCTGCCACCCTCCAACCCTGAACACCGTATCGAGCTCCTCATATAGTTCCTCCTTTTTAGTGGAAAGAGCAGAGATTCTGGAGCTACCCAACCCTTGCCTCAGGTGGCGCGTGTCCCCCAGAAGTCACCTGTCTCATTTGAGGTTTTCATCTCCACTTGTGACTTGGAGTTGATAAGTTGATATGGATAAGAAGGTCTCAGGCTTGTCTTTTCATCACAACACCAGAACTTGGGCCCAAGCACCTGAGACATTCTGCCTCATTTTTTCTACAGTAGGACTCAGCTATGGGGATGCTTTTTTCTTTTTTTTCTTTTTTTTTTTAAAGTTCTCAGCTGTGGGCTGGGTAGCAAGGTCAGAGAACCATAATGTAGGAAATGTCCAAGAGCCAGCCAGTCTGAAATTGTTATTATTTATGCCAGAGTCCAGGACTCTAGGGCCATAGACCTAGTTAGTATTACATACTCATGGCAAGGTGAAAGTCCCTGCCCTGGGCTTCTCTAAAGACTCTCAGGAAACCAGGGACTCAAAGTGGCTGCACGTTGCCCTTGTCCTTGAGACATGTGTGTGTGTGTATGTGTGTGTGCGTGTGTTGTCTCCCCAGTGTGTGGACCCAGGAATCTATTTGTCACTTGATTGAAACCAACATCAAGGACCATGAAGAGCTGGAGGGCAAGAAGGTACCCCAGTACCCATGCCTTTGGGTCAATGTATCAACTGTGGACAGATGGGCCATGTTGTATCACACAGAGGACACTCGGGACAAAAACCAGCAGGTAATGAATGGAGGCCAGGCATATTAGCCCTGACAGGCTTGTGAACTTCTCCTCAGCTACCCATGCCTCTAAAGCCAAGATGTATCAATCAGCCTAAATAGGGTCTTATAGAGAGCATGAGGTGGGGTCAGCCTTGGATCTTTCATGTTGAAATCAGACAGACCTGAGTGGTTTGAATTGCCCCTAATTGGCTGTGCAACTGGGGGAAAGTCCCGTAGGTCCTGGGAGTCTGTTTCCACCCTTAATAAATGGGGGCTAATGCCATACCCAGAAGGGCTATATTAAAGCCCAGTGCCATGACCAATGTGCCGAGCCTCATGCTGGCAAGTGGTGGGCACTCAGAGAGGAGAAACAGTCTTTGCTGGGTACTGCTTCCATCAACCGAGTCCGACAGTGGAGCTGGGTGAATCCCTGGGCCACCTGGGATCCAGGGCTACAGCAACCTCCCTAATAAACATAAGCCTTTCCCTCATCTGCAGCCCCTTGGCGCTGATCACCATCATAGCCCTCCCTGTTGTACAGACAAGTTGGTTTCCCTCCCCTCTTTTCCTTTCCTTCACTTCCCCCACTTATTCAACAACCACTGAGCCTTCGCAAGTCGGGCACGTGGGTCTCACGAGGAAAGAGAGAATATAGGAACACTAATAACAGGGAGGGATGGTGCCACAGAGAGCAGCGGGGAGAGTGATGGGGCTCCAGGGAGGAGGCGATGTTCTCCAGTTGGCAATGAGGCCCTGAGCAGAGGAGTGTTGGGTCAGGCATCTCAAAACAGGCAATTCCTGTAGCCACAGAAACACGGGATGAGGGAGGCAGAGCAATGGTGGGACTCAGCATAGGCATGAGGGAGAAGGCTAGGCAAAGGCAGTGACTAGAAGACTTGATTCTGGAAATGCCACCCGATGGAGGGCCCGGAAGAGGCTGAAGGGTCTAAGGTCTGTTTCCAGAGGACTTCTGTGTAACTATGGAAATAATATTAGCATATAAACTGGGGAGCCTCAATTCTGGTTAAGTATGACGACCATTTAGACATAACAAAACCAGAGAATCCCTGGGTATATCTCAGGAGTCTAAGGTTGGATGTTGTTGCTGTGAGCCACAGGAGGCCCAGGGTCACCATGCAAGTGATGCTGGGAAGACAGAGTCAGCAGCCATATAAGGTCAGGTACTAGTTATCAGATGGAAGCTGGGCCACAGCAGTCCCCAGGACAGGGGTGTGGACTTGTCACAAGGATGATACTAACAGTCATAACTGAGGCTGATGGGATAGGAAGGGCAAGGTGCCTGGCGTGTGTGGAGAGGTGGGGGTCTGTGGGCTATCTGGTAGTGGGGTCACGCAAAGAAGGGGTGGAAATGCATAGAAGTTAGATCTGTGGTCACCATCTATGTGGGACAAGAACCCCAAGGCCCACAAGGATGAGCTCCTACCATTGGTTCCTGCTTCTGCTTTGGCATCCAGCAACCCTAATTTATCCAAGGAGTGAGGAAAACATTTTCAAACATGAGATGCTGTAATGTAGCTATGGTGCCATTCTCCTGGCACCCTGGGTGAAGGCTGCTTCCTTATCCTGAGACTGCCATCCCAGAGGAGCCAGAAGCTAGCCTGACTCCTGCTTGATTTGTGAACAGCCTGTATTAACTTCTTCTCCAGCGAGGGAAGGAGGGGGTTGTTAAACCACGACACCCACAGACCGCAAACAGAGAACTGAGAGCAGCCTGCCAGGCTGGGACAGTCCAGCGCATTCTATTCTCTGGGCTAGCATCTGAGTGTGTGGCTGGCTCGCGGATGCTCCAGGTTGGTAGCATGCTCTCTGGAGGTACCAGGCTCTCCTTCCTCCTCCACAGCCTGCTCTTGTCTCCTCCCACCAAGTGCAGACTAGGGAAAGGGCCTTAGATCCTTCTCTGTAGCCTACGCTAACAAGAGTGAAGCCTTAGACTAGAGGCAGGGCAGCATCACTTCAGCTTGTGCAGCTGTCCCAGGGCTGGTTATACCAGGGCCATGCAGAGAGGGATAAAATGTCCCAGGCCTTGGCTTGGCCCTAGAGAGTGAACTCCTGCCTAGTGTCTTGACAAATAGATCAAGAATATAGAACCTTTAGGAACCCCAAGAATACAAAAGACAGGAATGCCTTGGGATAGGTGCAGATAGCACACCAGACTTCATGGTTTAAATGGGAAAGCAGCAATTACTCCAGTTTCATAGATAAGACATCATCGTCATCATCATCTCTTCCATTTTTGAACTTATAAGGTGTGGGCTCTTATATAAGTTTCCTAGTTTAATCCCCAGGGCAGGTCTAGGCAAGCTCCACCACAAATGACTTCACAAAGGCGTAAAGAGGTTATGCTAGTTGCCAAGGTCGCACAGCTTGAAAGCTGTGCTTGAACCTGGGCCTATCTGTGCTCAGTGGGCAAGGTCACCCCATGACAGTCCTGCTGCTAATCCCCCTGCAATTGCCCAGCACCTCTGAAGGCTAGATACTCCAGGAGCGTTAGCGTTCCCTGGCTCACTGGGGAGTTGACCTGCCTGCAGTTCCCCTGCTTCCCGGGCATTAACACTGTGACGTAGCGTCTCCACACTGCTGGACTGGGTGCTAGCACAGCAGGCAGCTTGGGCAGTAACTGAGTCCCAAGGGGACATTAGCTCCATGCTTGCCCATAGGGCTTTAGGTTTACTTAGCTGACCTTGGACATTTCACTAGAGCATGGCCCTGGAACATCCCTACTTCCTTTGTGTCTGCACATCACAGGGTAGGAGCCCATGCTTCTGGGTACCCCTTGAGGTATTCCACTGTGGGTCTACAGAGGGGTTCACCCTTGCAAAGTATCTCTTGAGGTTCACAGGCGGCACCCAGTCCTTCTGACACAGAACGATTCAAGGCAGGTCTCTACTCTGTCTTTCCAGAGCTTTGCAGCTGGGTCTCATCATTCTCACAGGCCAGAAGGTTCCTAATAGCAACAGCCAGTGCCAGAGTTTAAATGTGTGCTGTGCTCTGCCTGCCTGGAGCTCTTTTCTGCACTTTCTCTCTTTCCTTTGGATTCTGTCACAGACCCACTTGCCAACATATTTTCTTTGGTTCACACAAGATTAGACTTCAAAGACTCTTCTATTTGAATCTTAGCCAGTACTTTGAAATCCTGAGAGTTCGCAATAAAATCAGATTTTCTGGCTTCCCTGGATGCTTTGGCGCATGGTGTGGTGTCTGTTGTCCAGAAGGAGTGACAGTTCTCTCTGACACTGAGGTAGATGCCAGTCTGTCCCTGTCACCTCCTGCTACCTTCACTTCTCAGTGTTACTTGCATGAGCTTGCGTACAGACCCCCTTGTCCCTGGATTTGTATGACTCATGATTCTCTCTAGCCCATCACCATGACATCATTAAACCATCTCAGTAACGAAGGCTCAGAGACGGTGAGCTATTTGCCTGTGATTTTGCAGCAAAATAGATGCAGATGCAGGCCTCCAACCAAGCCCTGCATCCAAGTGTGCAACAATCATGTTGAGTGGTACCAAGGCCACTATGCATACACAGAGACCAACCATGTTCTCCAGGGAGTGATTCCCAAGCCAGCATTTTTCTCATACCCCAAAGCCTCACCCTGGGCCTCTTAGAAGGGAACATTCAAAAGCCTAAGCACGCCCACTTCTCCCCCTACAGTGCTCCTATATTCCCAGGAACCTGGACAACTACTGGATGGCCCTGGCTGACGTGGAGAAGGTCAAATCTAATTTCCACATGCACCGTGCTTTCTACTGCTTTTCTGCACCTCAAGTCAATGAGACCAGCGTTGTGTATCGGCGCCTCTATGGACCCCAAGTCCTCCTCTTCTCCTTCTTCTGGCCCACCTTCCTGCTGACTGGTGGTCTCCTCATTATTGCCATGGTGAAGCTCAACAGGTCCCTATCCATCTTGGCAGCTCAGAAGTAGACCAATCCCCTCTGCACCACAGCGGGGGAGCCACCAGGGACAGCAGGGGAGTCACCAGGGACAGCAGAGAAGTCACCAGGGACAGCAGGAGAGTCACCAGGAACAGCAGGGGCCCAGACAAAGCTGATCGCCCCTTTCTTCCTCTTGTCTCCTCCTTTGTTTGTTCAACTCTTGCTCAAGAGTGTTTAGTAGTTTCCTGGTACTTTTGGAGGGCAAAGGGCTGTCCGTCATAGCTCCCCACTCCCTGTCATCAATATTGTCACCTCTGTTCCTGTGTGCTCTCTCTTACCTCACATGCCTGCCTATCATACCCAGGATGTTGTCCAAATTCAACTTCTTTGAATTGTCATTAAAAACAACTGTCCAAATTCTGCTTTTTTGAATTGTCATTAAAAACAATCACTCTCATTTATAGGCGAACTAAGCATATTGCTTTTTGTTAAGGACATTAAGTCACACACACACACACACACACACACACACACACACACACACACATTATTCTAAAACTTAAATATACTATTGTCCTTCAGTACCCACAGGGCCCAGTTCTGCAGCTCCCTCAGATGACAAAAATCCCTTCTATAAAGTGGGGCAGTGTCTGCGTGGCACCTCTCACACCTTCCCACACGCCTCACAATGTCTCCAGATGACTAGTCACACCCACCGCAGCATCAGTGCCGTACCCGGGTTTCATTCTCTATCACTTAGGGAATAATGACGAGAAAGGACCCATCCATATTCACAAATGATGCAATTTTTTCCCCAAATACTTTCAATCTGCAGTTGATTGAATCCAATGGGGCAGAACCTGCTGATACACAGAGTCCAAACATATACACACAATAGCAAAAGTCTGTGAGGAAATAAACTCAAAGACTTCAAAATATTAGCCATGGCATGGTGGTGAGGCTTAATTTTCTTCCTTGCCTCTGCTCCTTTTTTGTTTGTTTGTTATTTTCGTTTTTCAGTAAAAGGATGATCATACACTCTATTGTTTGCTTTTGATCAGAAAAGCAATATATATGTGTGATTTTGTAACTTGTTGAAAGGGGCCGCCCTCAAGGAGATGAGGGTAGGCTCCAAGAAGGAGACCAGGCCGGGCTGCAAGAGGCTGTTTCTCCTGTCAGAGACAGGCTGGGAAGTCACAGCTGTTAGGCTTCCTGGTTGGAAGAAAAGGCTTTTGCTTAGATGAGGATTTGCAGTTCATGTTGCAGATGATTTCAACATGACTCCTTAGAAGCACAGGTGTCGAACATTTAACGCATTTAATGTTAATGACATTTGGAGGTGATTAGGGTTAGAATGGGCGCCCAAGATGGCACCATTGGCTTTACAAGAACAAGGAGAGAGAGAGACCTGGAGTAGCATGTGGTGCTGCCTCACCATTCCATGCTTTCACCTCATGGATGCTGGGGGGTGGGGGTGGGGGTCAGGTGAACAGCACATTTGTCTCTTCTGCCCAGGGAGCCCTAACAGTTTCCTTTCCTCTGGGGTCAGGAAAGCCACATTCTGATACTGTGTTGTATTTCTCAAGATGCTGCTCCTGAGGAGATTCACAAAAGAGTAGGAGGGCTCTCTCTGTGCTGTTTCTTACAACTACACATGAATCTGTAATAGCTCCTAAGTTCAAAGTCAATTTAGAAAGAGAAAGCAATGGTTCCAACAAGGAGTCTGACTTAAGGGGTTACTTTATGCCAGTTTCAAGACCTACATTTGGGTCTAAAAGACACGGAAACTCAGAGCATCCAAACAGCAGGAGAAATGACACATCCTCCTAGATGAATTAGTGCGTAGGGATGCCTAGGCTCCCCTGTCCATACATTAGTCATGATGACCTTCATTTCCTTGGGAAAAGTGTTGCCCTCCTGTCAACAAGGACTGGCCTACTTCCACCAAAAGCCACACCCAGCTGTGCTCACAGAACTGCATGGGCAGGGTGAGTGTGAAGCAATGGGCATGTGAGCGTGACAAGGTGTTAGATGTGGGGGGAAAGATGATCTTGGCCACAACAGCTGCCTAGGAACAGAGAGCCCTCATCCATCCTGAATAGGTCATGTTAATGAACATCAGGTGCTTGCTGAACTTTTGCACTGGCTCTCATGGGCTGTAGCTCACACCTGCAGAGGTGTTCCCGGTTCATTCCTCAGGTGTCCTTTCTCCTAACCCAGACACCACATGAAGATCAGGGGCAACAGGACCACCGAGCTTCTGACCAGAAGTAAGAGGGATCTTTGTGTGACATCCCAATAGTGCCAGTCCCCAGACAGTTTCAGCTCTTCCACCAAGGCTGTAACTCAAAGAAGGTGGGCCTTTTCCATTTTTAAAGGTTCCCAAGGGAAAAGCTTTCTCTGCTCTCCATAAGCCTGGATGGGCAGAGAGATGAGTCAGATACATTCCTGCCTTCAAGGAGCTGTCCATCTTCTTGCTCTGTCCCCAGCCCCGTCACCACCATTATTAAGGGGTCCCTTCTTTGTGGTACAGAACCTGACTTGTGTGCATTTAAAATCATATAATACAGAAATCTTAACTTGTGTGATTCACTGAACTGATAACCTGGCTTTCCTCTAAATCAATGGTTCTCAACTTGTGGGTCATACATAACCCTTTGGGAATAGAGTGACCCTTTCACTAGGGTCACCCAAGACCATTGCAAAGCACAGATGTTTACATTATGATTCATAACAGCAGCAACAAAAATAACTTTATAGTTGGGACTCACCACAATATGAAGCACTACATTAAAGGGTCACAGCATTAGGAAGGTTGAGAACCACTGCTCTAAACAGACATATTTCACCCCGTATCTCTCCTGCTGTCAACTGCCTTGGATCAGCCAATTGCAACATGCACTGATGCTGTTACTGACTGTGACAGCCGGTTGCTAAGAATGTCCAGTGCCCTTTTAGCTCCTCTTGCATCTGGAGGAATCTGAATTCTGTGAAATATTTGGGAAGATGCCGTTTGAGCAAGTGCAGCTGACCTGATCCTCACCAGTAGAGGTTCCTTCACAGGCAGATGAATGCAGGTTGGAGGCATGGGGATCTTGCCTCAAGTGTAGGACAGCTGTTCTGAAGCTGGAAGTCTGTGGGGCCACAGCCCTTAGGTAAGGCTTCTGAGCTGGAAATCACATCTTTTCCTACTCATTCCCCCTAAAAACACGTTGCCAGAAGTTCCAGATCAGGACAGTATGATATACATATCATAGCTGATCAAATATGGAACACTGATTGGAGTCCAGCTGCTTGGTTAACTAGACATTAGAGATATATTCATAAAACATGCAACAGAGACAAAAGAGATGGCTCAGTGGTTAAGGGTGTGTGTGTGTTGCTCTTGCAGAGGATGTGCGTTTGATTCTCAACACCCACATCAGGCAGCTCACATCTGTCTGTAACTCCAGCTCCAAGGGGGATCTGATAGTTCCGGGCTCCATGAGTACCTGCACTCATGTGCACATGCTGACACTCAGACACACACACACTCACACACTCATGCACACACACTCACATACATGCACACACACTCACACACATGCACATAGATTCACACACATGCACACACTCACACATGCACACACTCACATGCACATACGTACACACACATGCACACACATTCTCACACATACTCTCATATATGCACACACACACACTTAAAAATAAAAAGAAATTTTTAAAAATGTAAAACAATGAGCTTTCTCTTGATAATTTTTGGAAGATAAAATTATTTTTCATAAAATGTTTTTTGTATATGCAACAGATTTATTATTACTTTAAAATAAAGAAATTGAAGTAAGATGCTTCCAAATTTCTAGCTTTAATTTGTAAAACAAAAACTACTTGGATCTTCAATGTTTTAAAAAAGTGTAATGGGTCCTGAGACTAAAGAGCTTTAGAAAGTAGAGCTACTGTGTGTAGAGATAAGGATGGTGTCTCTCTGCACTGTATCCATAGAAATATAAAGCCATCCTCTATAGCAGCAGTTCTCAAGCTGTGGATTGCAACACCTTTGGAGGGTATGTGTCAAATGATCATTTCGCAGAGATTATGTAAGACCATCAGAAAACACAGTCCACAATGACTTATAACAGCAGCAAAATTACAGTTATGAAGTAGCAATGAAAATAATTTTATAGTTGGGGTCACCACAACACGAGGAGCTGTATTAAAGGGTCACAGCATTAGGGAGGTTGAGAACCACTGATCTATAGTCCTTCAGAGTCCTACTGAGGCACGAAGGGAAAGTTTTAGCTCTCTGGCTTGACCCGTGTCTTGGTTTATGTTTCCAGAAATGTCAATGGATGGGTTATCTCCTTACCTACAAACATTTTCCTGAGTCATTCACATGTCAGATAAATGCCAAACTCAGGGTCTTCCTGGGCACCCTACTCTCCTTTCCCACCTACTGATAAAAGGCATATAGCCGTCTGCCAGCTCCCTGTAAGGGTAGTTGGGAGATGGGGAGGGGAGCTATGCAGAAACAGCACACTCCAGACTGAATGTGGATCAAGTACATGATTTATCCCCAGGCTTGTTTTTTTCTCCCAAGTTGTAGTCAGAGGTGGATTACAGGGACTTTGATCCCCCATAATCCCCTTCATTCCACACAAACCCCACCCCCGACGTACATGGAATAAAAGCAGAGGCCCACTAAGCCCATCTATGCATTATCAAAATAAATCTTCACTCCTATGCACTGTGAGGGGCAGTCTTGTCTGAGTGCACCAGCAACCTATGGAGTCCTTTGCTAACCCTGGGTAGCGTCAAAACTGCATTACATCATAGGAAGCCCAAATAGTGTCAGACCTAGTTGGTGTCACAAGAGAAATAATGTTTCTGTCTTCTGTCAGAAGTATCACCAGGGAGAAGACCCTCATATTTCCACGTTTCTCTTTAGTGACAGTCTATATCAACACTTTTGATGAATAACTCACTGGACCAAGCTGTAGCTCTTCCATTCCAGGATATATTTAGCTAACCATTCCCCAAGCGACAATCTATCATCCCTAATAGTAATAAGAACTAACATTTGTGGAGCACCTGTGTGCTGGGATGTGGGCCAAGGCTTTCCACGTATGGCTCATTTAACACTGATGGCATTTGAGGTTAATATTGGCATCTCCATTTTATAGACGAGGTAACTGAGGCACAGGGAAGGGGGTTAATTGCCCCCAGAAGTTAGCAAGTAGGAGAGCTGAGATTTTAACAAAACAAACAAACATACAAAAAACAACAACAACAACCAACTAGACAGCAGAGCTTTAATATGCCTCTAACCACTGTGAACCTGTTTTTCCATCTCTTCTCCTTACCAAGTATGCAAAGGACAGATGCTGAGCACCTACAAGATGTCTCCATAGCACCCACATGGAGCTCAGGCTCGCACGGCTTCTCCATGCTGTTCTTCTAAAGAGTCAATAACTGAGAATATTTCCCAAATAGGAACACCTGAAAGGTTGGTGCTGCCAAAAATAACCGAGGCTGTCTACTATCTGCCAGAAGCCGCAATTTCTGGGCCATAACCCATTTGGCCACTTGAAAGCCAGGCATTCTGTAATCTCCAGACTCCTTGCATTGCTGTCCACTTTTACAAGCCAGCATAGAAGGGCGGCAGGTTAACAGGACTTTTCTTAGTGATCCCACCCTTCTCTCAGTGGCCCCTTCTCTTTCTATAGTCAAGTGTTCACAAGCCACAGACTTAATAATCTGCTCTACGATTCTCCCGGTACAATCGTTTATATTTATCTTTATCGTTCATAAAAAGCTGTCCACGAGACACCTTTTTGGCACCCAACTAAATCTTCTGTGAGCATGCTGGCTGTGGTCCTTTAGGCTCTTGCATTTCTTCCAGTCCTTGAAAGTGAATTCCCTGTGTCACCAGGAAGAACACTGGCGTGGAACAGCCAGGACCCTCAGTGAAGCTTCTGGCCCCATCCAAGCTCTGCAGTAGGATCTCACTTCTTGTGTGGAAGTTGGGAACTCATCCAAACAGAATTGGGTCTTGTGTGTCTTACTCTCAGGCCACTGCACCAAGAAGGTGAAGACAACACTTATTTTTCAGTCGGGGCATCTTTTCAAGGGCTTGTTCTCTTTTTTTTTTTTTTTTTTTTTTTTTTTTTTAACAGCTCTGAAGCTAAGTTCCTTCTCACTGTGACATTATTTGTAGGGCCCTCGACCGTATTTTTGCATTTGCCTTTGGTGATAGAGCTTGTAGGGAAGAAAATTTACAAAATCAAGAGCTCAAATTGGCTTGTCTATGACCTTGGGCAGTTAATTTAACTTGCTCGAGGCTCAATTTCCTCAATTGGAAGACGAGAGCAACTTCATTTGTTTTACAGGGCATTTAGGATGATTGAGTGCAAATAGTCCGCGGAGCGCCTGGTGCACTGAAGATGCTCCTCAAATGTTTGCTCCTTTCTAGCAAGTCAGCCTCCCTACTCCAACCATGTAGATTCTGTTCTATTGAGAGCTCTGAGGGTTCTCTACTGCCACCCCCTTCTCACTGGCAACTGTCTCTCTTGAGAGCATGGCTGAGGATGCCATGAGCACCTTCCTTTTCCTGTTCATTAAAACATGCCAGCCACAAGATCAAAAACTCAAATGACACCACATGTTGGCGAGGATGTGGAGAGAGAGGAACACTCCTTTATTGCTGGTGGGAATGCAAACTAGTACAACCACTTTGGAAAGCTATCTGGTGTTTTCTCAGAAAAATGGGAATAGGGCTTCCTCAAGACCCAGCCATCCCACTCCTTGGAATATACCCAGAAAATGCCCTACCACATAACAGGGACATATGCTCAACCATGTTCATAGCTGCTTTATACATAATAACCAGAACATGGAAACAGCCTAAGTGCCCCTCAGTAGAAGAATGGACTAAGAAACTGTGGTATATTTACACGATGGAATACTACTCAGCTATTAAAAACGAGGAATTTCCGAAATTTGTGGACAAATGGATTGATCTAGAAATTATCATAATGAGTGAGTTCACCCAGAAGCAAAAAGAGACAAACAGTATATACTCACTTATATCAAAACACTAGTCCAAGGGATACGTACCATGAAAATCTTTACTTACCAAGAAAGTGGGTCAGAGGAGAGGACATCTGATTGAGACTTTAGGCAAGAGTAGCATGGAAGAAAGGGGAAATAGTAGGACCCACAGGGTCCTGGAAACCTACAAGAAGAACTTTATGACAGGCAGATCTGGATCCTGGGGTCCTCCTCAAACTAAGGCACCAGCCAAGGAGAATATAGGCAGTAAGCTTCGAACCCCTACCAAGACCTAGCCGACGAACAGGACATTCTCCAACGTTGAGTGGGGAGTGAGATCTGACTCTCACACGAACTCTGGTGCCCCTTTTCTGACCATGTCCCCTGGATGCGGAGACCTGGTGGCACTCAGAGGAAGGATAGCAAGTTACCAAGAAGAGACTTGATATTCTAAGAGCATATATAGGGGGAGGAGGTCTCCTTCAGTCACAGACATAGGGGAGGGGAGAAGGAGAGAAATGGGAGGGAGGGAAGAATGGGAGGTAACAGGGGAGGGGCTAACAATCGAGATGTAATATGAATAAATTAAGAAAATTTAAAAAAATGTCAGCCACATGTCAATGGACTGTCTATGCTTGCTAGTTCTTGTCTATCCCCAAATAAGCTTAGATCTTGAAGGAAGGCAGTCTTGCCCTTGAGACCCACACTTCTGTCTTATCTTACCATCTCAAGAATCAAAGGACTTTTGCTTTGAGAGTCCACTTCATGGCAGAATCGTTACCCATAATAATGATAGGTCTGGACAAAATAATCTTCCCAGTGTGAGGCAGCCAAATCCCTTGGCCCAGAAATCAGGCTTAATTGGAAATTAAATTGCATTTCCATGCCACCTGCAGGATGCCTGTATCCACAGCTAATTTATCAATGTGATGCCTTATCTGGAGGGAACCCATGGGAATGCAGTGGCTGCCTCAGCAAAATTGCCAGCTTTTACCCAATGAAAGAACTTCCTTTACCATTTAGGCTGAACTCTTCAAGTTTCTCATTTGGAGCTTTATGTGCCCATTAGCCATTTTTCTGCGGTGCTGTTACAGGACCTGGAAATATGGGTATCAGTGGAACCTGGTTCCATGTTATAGTGTTCATCGGCTGGTGGCAAAAGACTCATACAGGCAAAAGACCCCCAAAGCCACAGCATTTACTCATTGGGGGGCTGAGCAGATGGGGAGATAGACAGTACAATGAATGGACTCAGATAAAGGACGTGAGGTTTGTCTTGAACATTGATACTGGATTTGCAGTGGTTGGAGCTGTTCCAGCTTCTTTACCAAGCTCTGAACACTTCATTCCATCCTGTGGGAAGTAATAAAAAAAAAAAAAACAGGAATGCCAGGGTTTTCATCATCCCTAGTATATTTATTGATGAAGAATCCAAGGCTTGGAAGGTCGAGTTGCTTGCCCGAGGTCACCACTCTGCATCCACTAAGCACAGAACTGAAATTGAAACTCAGGTAATTTCTACAGAGCGTTTGCCTTTGAACTCTCCAGTCTAGTGCCCTCTTACTGCCAACAACTTTTAGATTTGGAAATGTCTGACTAGAGATGCAGTTATTAAGACTGTGCAGTGCTCACCTGGACTCACTGAGATTTTCAAGACTTTACTAGAATTGCACTCCCTATCTTTCTTTGTCTTTCTTTCCCTCCATGCTCCTCCCTCCTCCTTCTTTCTGTGGATATCATTTGAGAATTGGATTCAGAAATATAAAACACGGACACAGAGATCAATTTGGCAGGACAAGAGCATGCATGTAGGAGAGTCATATAGGGACAGACAATAACTGATTTCATGAGGTTGGGCTGGGAGGACCAGGCCAAATCTCACATATAGTGGACAGGATAGATTCACCAAGATCAAAGCAGAGATTTTCTCAGATTGAGGGAGAGAGATAGTTAGCCATCCAGACCTAAGAACCTTAGAACTCCAAACAGACAATATATCACACATCGAGCTTTAGTTAAAACACCATGAGTACAGAACAAAGAAAGAATATGGAAAGCAACAGGAGAGAAACTCCAGGTCAAAAATAAATACAAATCCATCAAAGTAATAGAGATTTCGCAGCAGGAATTCTAGAAGCCAGGAGGGCATGAAATTATGTATTTTAAGCTCTGAAGGACAATAACTGCCAGCCTCGATGACTATATTCAGCAAAGCTACCCTTAATACTAAAGAAAGAAGGAAGACACAAACTAGAAGATTCTATGACTACTAAGCTATCATTGTAGAAGGTACAGAAGGAATCCTACACACTGAAGAAAAAGATAAACCCTGAGGTCACAGGGAGGAATGAGTTGCACTAAAATAGATGAGCAACTAAGGGTTTGGAAAGCACCAAGCAATATGAAAACAGCAAAATGACAGACATTAGTGCAGACTTTTCAGTAATAACTCTTGATAACTTCATTTCTCTCATCAAAAGATACAGAACAGCAGGTTGGATAGTTGAATATCTTAAAAAATGTACCTTATTGGCAAAGACAAGCAAGCCTTAGGGTGAAAGTTTTGAAAAAGGTATTCCAATCAAATGGTAATGAAAAAAGTAGGTATAGTTATACAATATTTCACAAAGTAGATGTCAAGTCAAAATTAGAAGAGATAAAGAGGGTAATTTAAGGGGAGATGCCCTAAAATTTCTAAACATACACACATCAAATTCAATTTTTACAAAATAAACACTACTAATTGTAAAAGTACAGACTGACCTCAACAAAATATTTATGGATAACTACAGTAATCATGCTTAACAGTAGAAAAGTTATCTAGAACAACAAGCAAACAACATCCTACCAGAATTAAATGACATCAGAGATTAATGGATTTAATAGGCATCTACAGAATATTATACCCAGACACTGCAGAATACACATTATTTTATTTTCTGTAGCCCATGAAATTTTCTCTAAAATGGACCATATTATAGGACGCAAAGAATTTCCTAAGAGATATAAGAAAATTGAAATAATTTCACATTTTATCTGTTCATAGCAAAACAAGGCAAGAAATTAACTGGAAGAGAAACTACAAAAAATATTGAAATCCATGCAGACTTTAAAAGATACTACTTAAAGTTAATTAACAGATCATTAAAGAAGTCAAAAAGGAAAATTTAAAACTCTTAAAATCAGCTGGGCACAGCTCACACCTGTAATATCAGCACTCAGGGAGGCAGAGTCAGGTAGATCTCTATAAGTTCGAGACCAGTATGATCTACCAAGTGAGTTCAGGACAGCCTAGGCTACACAGAGGAACCCTGTCTTAAAACAAAACAAAACAAAACCAAAAACCAAAGAAATAAGCAAACAAAGAACCTCTTAAAATCAAATGACGATGAAAACACAATATACCACAACTTGTGAGATACAATGAAAATAGTTCTATAAGTGAATTTTATAGCTCAAATAAGATCTTAAATGAGCAACTTAATGATGCATCCAGTGTCTGGGAAAACCAGGAAGCCAAACCCGCAATTAGTGTATGGGAAGAAATCAGAAATACCAGTGCAGAAATTAATGAAATGGAAATAAATATGACACTACAAAGAACCATGAAACAAAGAGTTTGTTCTTGAAGAAAATAAACAAGACTCACAAAGCCTTAGTTAAACTAACCAAGATAGAGAGTGAAGACCCAAATTAATTAAATTAGAGGTGAAAGGGGAAACATTATAAAAAATACCAATGAAAGTAGAGGTCCATTAGGGCATACTGAAAACCCATTTTTTAATAAATTGAAAAATCTAAAAGAAATGAACACATTTTTAGATTTACCTACCAAAATCAGCCAAGAGGACTTAAAATACTTCAACAGAGTTATTGCAAACTGTAAGTTTGAATCAGTAATAAATTCATCTCCTAACTGAAAAACCCAGGCCCTGTGGTTGGAGGTTTTCACAGCTGAATTCTACAGTCTTTAAAGAAAAACTACACCAATGCTTTCCAAACTCTTCCACAAAATAGAAAGGAAGGAATGCCACTAAGTTCATTTTACAAAATCAGGACTACTCTGATTCCCGAACTGGATATGAACATAACAAAAAGAAAAATTATCAGCAAATCTACTCCAATGTAAAATTATTAATAAATTCTTACAAATCAAATTTAATGATGCATCAAAAGATCATTCATCATGATCCAGTTCCATGTATTCCAGGGATTAAAGATTGTTTCAATGTCTTCGGATCAACAGATGCACTACATCATGCACATAGACAAGGACAGAAATTATTATCTGATTATATTGATAAGTAAAGATAGGGCTTGGACGGAACCGAACATCTTTGCATGACATAAACCCTGAAGAAACTAAGAATATAGGGAGCATATCTCAATGTAAAAAAAAAAAAAAAAGCTATATGTGATGATCCTATAGCTAACATCAAATGTGGAAAAACTCAAAACATTTCCACCAAAATCAGGAATAAAACAGGCTCGTTCACCTCCTTTACTCTTATTCAGTACAGTCCTTGGAGTCTCAGCTAGAGCAATAAGACGAGACATGTAAATTAAGGGGCACAAAATAGGAAGGAACTCAAACTCTATAAAAATGGACTTTAAATAACTTCTACTCCCAACTAAAACCTAGGCTAATTTAGTCAGCCTCTTTCCTAATAAACATTTTCCACATGCACATCCATCCACACGAACCACGTAGAATTTTACCTGTAGCTCTTCACTGGGCTTTACGCTCAGCATTTGCACGTGTTCTGTAGTCAAGGCAAATGCTCAGAGGTTCCATTAGTAGGCGAAATGAATGTTTATAAAGCACTGTTTTATTGATGTTTAGATTGTCTCCAACTTCCCCTTTAACAAACAATGCTACAATATCATGGCAGACACCTCTGAATGGAAGTGTTTGTGCAGTACATGCTCTTATGGTAAGCCTCGGAGAGATTGCTCGATTAGGGTTGGATGAGCGGTCTCCTGTCTGGCCCATGTTTTGTCTGGTCCTGTTGTGGGAAGAGAGAAATGGGAAGGACCATGAGCTGCTTCAGCAAATGGGGAGAAGTGACAGGGCTGGAGTGAAGAACTGAAGTGACAGACAGAAGATACCTCACAGTCCCAGTCAGTGACATCTGAGAGAAGTAGTGAAGTTGGGAGAGAGGAGTTGGCTATGGCTTTATGAGGCTTCAGTAGAGGCTACAGGAAGCCATTCACGTAGAGGGCATAATGACTTTCTCCTCTTTCTTCTCGTCCGCCCCCACCCCCCACCTATCCTTTGAGAACTCTTATGCCAGACTTTGTGCTGAATGCAGACCATTCCTAAGGATTAAGACATGGCTTCTGCCCCACCACAAGCTTTCGGTCTAGCCGACGAGTCACCTGTGGGCTTGGACTATAAAATAAAACAAACAAACAAACAAACAAACAGAGCCCAGGGAAGGGAACTTGGGAGTCTTTTCTCAGGTAAATGTTCCAGGGTGAAGCAGAGGAGGGAGGGATCCAGCTGAGTCCGTGAAAAGCCATCTTCCAGAGAGCTACCACCTGTGGAGGAGCCAAGTCACAATCTGCTATTCCCTAGCCACCTTTCAGAGAAGGCTCTGCTTTGAGGGCACAGAGTTCAGGGATCTTGCTGGCTTTGTCCTCAGTTTCTTCACCCATCCCTTGAAGCTATCCCTGACTGTGCTGTTATGACCCTGACTTCCCTCTCTCATAGTCATCTCAGTGGCATGTGTATACTTCAAAGTCTAAGATGCAGTCTTCGCGGAGATAATGTCTCCCACCTGACCTCTGTCTACATCATGGTGCCTTGGGAGGCAGAAGCCACCAGGGAGTAGCAGATGCTCTTTCAGGTGCAGCCTTCAGTTTGCAAAGTGTATGATTGTTCTGTCAGAGCGCTCCTGCCCAGGAAACTTCATGGTTTGAGGCTGGCTTCCTTGTTTTTTGTTTGTTTTTGTTTTTCCCTGCTGAAAGAGTCCTGAGGGGAATCGCCCCAGCCACAGGGGACTGACATAGCATTACATCTCAGAACTCTTTCACCCACTTCTCTGGGCCCCAGGAGGACCATGCAAAGTGGGGGCTTTACTGCTCTCTTTGCAGCTGGCTGAAGGGTGAGAAAAAGACAGAGAAGGTTCTGGATGCTAAAGTCACTTTGAGTAGACCATTAGCTCTCCTGGTTTATCTGCCAAGGATAAGACTCTGACTCCATGTAGGGGAAGGGAAGGCAAAGAGAGTGTGGACAAGTGTCTCTGACACATTTCTGGCACACATGGGTCATTTCAGTAAACCGGGACTCAAAGTCTCTGGTTTGACAGTAGTACAACAAGGAGAGATGTATACTTAGTTCTTACAAATAGCAGCAAGGTATAAAAGCAAGAACGCACTGTTGTTTGTGAACTCTAATAAGGCACAAGCCATGCACTCAACGCTTCCATGCGTTCCTTCAGCCTACCTTCAGGATGGGCCTTGCTGTACCCATTTTACCGATGACAGAACGAAGCCCAGAGGAGTGAGTTCATAAGATGTCCCCCACATAATACAAGTTGAAAATAGTATCATGTGGTCTGGAGTCTAGTGAAGTACAAAATCATGTTTTCAGAAGGTCCTAGATATTCAATGGCTGAACGGAGAACCTGGGCAGGGGACATTCTGTATTTGTAGTTCCCATAAACCTAAGCTGATGCTTGGCACTTCATATCCCCAGAGACGACCTGGTCATTCAAAAAGAGCCAAGTGGAAATCATTGCCAGTCTGTCCCCAGGTTCTGAGTCCCCTCTTTCCATACTAAGTAAATCAAACTACCTTCAGCTACGTTAACAAGGTAATGGCTCTCAGGATGGTTGGCTCAAAAGCCAGATGGCAGGCAGTTTTGCCAAGGGTAAGTATGGATGGACAGATGGACATAGGAAGGCAAGGAAAGGAGTATGGGGCCTTTAAGCAGTATGCTGGGTAGAGAGAGGGCTTCTAAAGTGTCTGGATGACCTTCAGAGTCTACTCAAAGCCTACTATGTTCCAGGCTGTTGGCCAAATGCTGGAGAAGCCGTTATGGCTGGCAGGTAGCTCCTATCCCTCAGAACTGGACTCTAGTGGGTAAGTATGGATAGCAGGGATATATGCGTGGGGGAACACTGTGGGTGTGGGATAGGCAAGTTCTAGAGATCTCCTGAGTGGCATGGGCTACAACTAGTCACATTGTCTTATATATTGTGGAAGAGACTTGATATCCCGGATACACTCCCAAAGATAACAGTGTGAGGAGATAAACATGATAATCAGCTTGACAGTTGTAACCACTCCACTATGCATATGTAACAAAAATCAAGATATTACTCCTCACCATAAAGCATATAATTTTAATAATAATTTTTAAAGCATGTATAAATGTGCAATATAGTAATACTGTGTACCATGCAGGGAAACAAGGGAGCATTAGGGGACAGGATATGTTAAATCATATGTGGCTGGCTACAGGAAGCAGTAGAGGACTGAGTGAGGCATTGGGGGAGAGGGGAGGTTCTGGAAAGGCCAAAGTCCAGCCAGGAGAGGAGTAATTATGAGAACTCTGAAGCTTAAGAGGCTGGTTGGAGTTGGGTTCTGTGGCATATGCCTGTAATCCCAGCACCCTGGGAGGCAGAGGCAGATGGATCTCTGTGAGTTTGAGGCCAGCCTGGTCTACAAAGTGAGTCTAGGACATCCAAGGCTACATAGAGAAACCCTGTCTCGAAAAAAAACAAAACTAAACCAAACCAACCAAAGAAACAAAAACAAAAACAAAACAAAAAAGCAAAAAACAAAGAAAAGAAGCTGGTTGGTACTCCAGCAAAAGCGACATGACTCAGTTTCTAGGATGCATCATTCAGGCTGTTGACAGAGGGAGGGGAAAAGAGAGAAATCCATAGAACAAATTACAAAATATCCATAAACCATTGCAAGAAGTCTACCTTCAGCTCAAAGTGTCAAGAACTGGGAGCTGGAGAGATGGCTCAGCAGTTAAGAGAACTTGCTGCTCTTGTAGAGGATGCAGGTTCAGCTCCCAGCACCCACATCGGGAGGGAGGCTTACAATCATCTGTAGCTCTAGGTCCAAGGGACCTGATGCCATCTCTGTCTTCCTTGGGCACACACAAAATAAATAAGTAAACCTTTAAAATGGATGTCAAGAATCCATCGTAGGCAGTTTACACAGTTATGTGGTCTGTTTTGCATTTTTAAAACATTAGAATTGTCCACTGATAGATGAATGGATAAAACACATTGTCTCACAATGACCCAATGGAATAATACACCACTATTTAAGAAGAAATGAAACTGACTCGGGCTACAATATAAATGGATCTTGAAAACATGCTAAGTGTACACCAAGCTTGACATAAAAGAATTAATACTTGTCTATTTCCAGGAGGGACTGAGCATGGACAAAAATCATAAAACAGACAGTAGAATGTTGATGGCCATGGTTGGGTGAGGACAGGAGCTTGTGTTATAAAAATGTTCTAGAAATAAATGGTGGTGACAGTGTGAATGTACTCCAAACCACTGAACTGTACACTTAAAAGTGGCTAAAATACTAAACTTAAACTTATGGATATTTATCATTGTAAAGAATATAAGAAACAGCATTTAATCTGCTTGAGCCACCATAACAGAGTACCACCGACCAGGAATGCCTTCGAAAACAAATTGACATTCTTCCAGAGCTGGAGGCCAAAGGTCAAGGGCAAGTGCTGGAGAAGTTGGTGAGGGATGAAGCCTCTCTTTTCAGCTTGGAGGTGACAACTTTCTCACAGCCCTACTGTCTCTTGTTCCTTTGATAAGGGCAGCGGTCCCGTGGGATCAGGGCCCTGCCTAAGTGGCCTCATTAAATACTTCGCTCGAAGTCCTTTCTCCAAATATAACCACACTGGGGGGTGGGGTTAGAACTTTAGCGTGTGAATTTTAAGGTGGGTCATGGGTTAGTCTACAACAGAAGGTCACGTGGCTGAGAAGCTACATCCTCTAAAACAGGTCACAGTTCTGATATGTGACATTGACAAGTGCTCCAAGCTTCCTGAACATGGGGAATATGAGCAGAAAGCTCCCAAGAGGAACAAGACAGCCACAGCAGTCTGTGGATGATGGCAACTGTTGTCCCCTTGTTTCTGTCACATCTCAGATGGCAGGCCACCAGTTCTGCTCCTGTGATCGGTGGGCAGAATTCACCAGCATCTTTGTGAATCTCTGCCAATGCAGTTTGCTTCATGACTTAACTATTCCGAGCTCTGAGTGACAGTTTAGTTCCAAGCTGACGTGTGCAGATACTGAGCGACAAGCCTGGGCTTGTCTTGACCTGCTAAACACAAGAGGTTTGAAAACTGTCGCTCCAACTGACCCAGGTTAATCAAAAGATTATATAAAGAAAATTGGGGTAGGCTAACCCCAGGGTTGTATCTCCCTACTGACTTGTTTACTTCTCTCCCTCCAAAAAACTTTATCTAAGCAAGAAATGAAAATTGGTCAGACTGGGGTCACAGCTGGAAATATTTGCTGAGTGGTGTTTTCCCCTCTCTCCCTGAAGTCTGGTCCACGCAGCCATTTCTTCACCACTTTTCTGCTATTTGGCTATAGAAGCTAACCTGTGGGTAATGGTTTGGAGCCCTCAGGGCTTGAGGGTGGCAGCCTTCTCTGGAAACCTGGCAGTTTCTTTAATCTGAATGAAGCTCTTGATTTCTAAAGCAAGACTATGTGTTACTTCTTTCTTCTCTAAGGTGTGCATGCATGCATGCGTGTGTGTGTGTGTGTGTTTGCATGCATGTGTGCACAGTACGACTAGGAGACAGATAGCCCAGAACCACAGCTCTAGCTCTGCCCTCTGCTGACAGGTGGCTCCTTCGTTGCAGCTTTCCATTGCTGTGACAAAAATGCTCAAGAGAACCATCGAAAGCAGAGTTTTGTTTTGGCTCAGGGTTGCAGATGTTTCAACCCATGGTCAGCTGGCTTCTTTGCTGTTAGCTCTGTGATGAGGCAGGAAACATCATGGCAGAAGGTGTGGAAAAGCAAGCTGTGCATGTCAGGGCCCTCAGGAAGCAGAGACAAAAGGGGCTGGAACAAGATTAACCTTTCAGATCCGTGTCCTCATTAAACTCATTCCTTGAACCAGTTGAACCCCATTTCCACTACTCCCTTACTAACCCCACTAAATTATGAATCTGTCGGTGGTTTAATGCATCAATGGAGTCAACAGCCCCTTTCCTAATGACTGGATGCGCTAGCTGTGGACAAAGCCTTCAATGCTGGGGCCTTGCGGGGGCATGTTCTATCTAAGTGGTAACACCCTTCTTTTCTCTGCAGTGTAGGTCTCCATTTCTGTACATGGGGCTCAGGTGAGTTCTCCACCTTTGGGGTTCTTGTGCATGGTAAGATGGTGGGCAGAATGGTGGGTGCTGGGCACACAGGGCATGTTGTACAGATAGCTCATGTACAATCTTTGCTTCACGTGTAGGCATTACATTTTACATCCTACTTCTGTCAAACGTCAGCCCATAAGACAGGGAATCTGTGGAACTGGAATGCCGAGAAACAGACAAAGACCAGCTCTCAAGAAGGGATGTTGAGCGTAGGTCCTGCTACTGCCACGATCTAGTTGTCATTTTGTTCAACTCCTGTGGGGGTGCAGGTTCTTGAGGCATGCATTATCACAAGTTGAGTACCTGTGTGGAGGTCATATTCTGTCATAGTGGGTGGCCAATAAACGCACAGACATCCAGGTAAAAGAAATCTGTTCAACTGTTGACAAATTCTCAATTATAGAACTTGCCATTGAGGTGCTTGGGGGGAGGGCAGCTGAAAAGACTGGCAGTGCTGAGATCAGAACAGGAAGGAGGAGCTGGCCCATGGACCGTTGTCTCTTTCAGCTTGGTCTTCTTGTTATCACAGCTGAAGCACGTGAGGGAAGTGGCTATCTTGAGCTTTACAGTAGCTCCAGGACACGGGCATCACTGCCTCGCTGTATACAGGAAGAAGGGACTCAAAATGCAGAGTGGCTTGCCCAGAGAAATCCTGCCAGACCTGGCTGATTTTGACACAGCTGTCCAGCATCATATCTGCAATTCTTTCCTTATGTAGTGCTTCCTTCCATGGTTACATCAACACTACCTTGCCCTTGGGATCTTGGTTGACAGAAGAGCCTGGGGAAGATCCCATATCCCCAAGAAGATTGGGGAAGGTGAGGGTTATAGTGGAGGGAACGGGCCTTTGGGGCTTCAAGGCTTCAGAGAGCCAAACAAGATATGGTTTGCTCCATTCTTTACTGTGTCACAGCACTCCAGCCCGCAGTGCCCTCTTGCTATATAAGGGCCATTTCCAGCTACTTTTAATTTGGAACAAACAAGCCGCTCCCCCGTGGTCCTGAAGTTAATAGGATGTCTGTGCAGCATCGCCAGGCTAAGCATCCCTGAACAAATTATTCTTGCTTGGTATTAGGGTTATGTAGGAGGGAGGCCAGGAAACTTTAGAGCAGTGGTTCTTAACCTGCCTAATGCTGTGACCCTTTGATATGGTCCCTCAGGTTGTGGTGACCCCGCCCCTCAAATTATTTAATTGCTACTTCATAAGTGTAATTTTGCTACTTTCGTGAATTATAAGGTAAATATTTGATATGCAGGATATCTGTGGAAGGGTCCTTTGACCCCCAAAGAGGTTGCAACACACAGTTTGAGAATCACTGCTTTAGGGAGACAGCTTTGTGTCTCTAAGTGGTGGGAGTTTGACTTTTTTTTTTTCTTATAATTTATTCAGATTACACTCGGACTGTTCTCCCCTCACTTATATCTTCCTATTCTCCCCTCCTTTTTTCACCCTATTTCTCTCACCTAGACCTGTGACAGAAGGGGACCTCCTCCCTCCCCCAACATATGACCACAGCCTATCAGGTCTCATCCTGGTAGCCTGCTTCCCCTTCCTCTGAGTAAGTACCACCAGGCCTCCCCACCAAGGGGCAGTGGTTAAATACGGGAACCAGAGTTCATGTCAGAGGCAGTCCCTGCTCTCCCCACAACCATGGAGAATGAGCTGTCCATTGGCTAGAACTGAATAGGGGGTCTAGGTTTACTACATGCATTGTCCTTGGTTGGTACAGCAGTTTGTGCAGGGCCCCTGGGTCCAGATCTGCCAGCCTTGATGGTCTTTTAAGGACATTTGCTCAACTTTGTTCATAGCAGCCTTTTTCTTAATAGCCGGAATCTGGAAACAACTTATGTGTCTCTCAGTCAAAGAGTGGATAAAGAAACTGTGATAATTTACACTGTGGAATACTACTCAGCTATTAAAAACAAAGAGATCTTGAAATTTGCAAGCAAATGGATGGAACTAGAAATGATTGTCCTGAGTGAGATAACTCAGACCCATAAAGACACAGATGGTCTATACTCACTTATAAGTGGATATTAGCCCAACATGGATGTCCTCTGAGAGTCTTCACTCAGCAAGGGATCAGGACAGATGCTAGGACTTGGTATTGGACTCCAGGTGAGAGGCTTATGAAAGAATGGGGAAATAGAAGGAAATTTGACTTTCATCTGACTATGGAGACCCAAGAGAGCAACTGGCCAGCTGAAATGGGTCACCGGAGGGATGGGCCTGTTATAGAGGAGCAAGGGTGGGAGGTCTGGCAGCTATTGGATGTGGGCAAAGACAAAGCAAATACAGATATCAATGTGGTAGCTCTGATCTGGAGCCTGGCAGGTAGGTAAGATCAGGAGCCCCAGTGGGTGAGCTTTCTGACCATGACAAGGCACCAACACTGGGGCTCCTGGGACACAGGCTCTGGGGCTGTCTAACCTGGCCATAGTGATGGCTTATCCTGAACTGCTTGGACAATGAGCTAACAACAGAGTGTAGCAGTAGGAACTCTGCACTCCAGGAAGGGGCAGAGCCCAAGCTGAGCTTTCTAAGGAAGAGGTATGTCTTTTCTCTGGTAGATGCCATTATCAAATCTCACAGATTCCAAGAGTGAAGGCCATCAACATGCCAGACAAGTTCCAGCTCCCAACTCAATGTCAGATAACCTACTGCCCCAAACCATGCCTGTTTCTCAAGAGACAGGATCATTTTTCATAGTTTCTCCATAAAAAGGGAAAGACCCCTCCTTACCATAGCGCCCACCTCATATGTTGGTCCCGTCCCACGTCTCCACGAGATAACAGGGAAGCTGCAAAGACTGGGTGTGGCTGTCTTTTGCCCTTAGCCTGTGAGTGGTCCCTTTTCTTATAAAACGGGTTCTTTAATTCAAGTCATGCCCCCTTCTGGAATTTGTCACAATCCCTTGAGTGGTAGGTGGCTTCCCTGAAGAGATCCAGCTGCTATAACAGTTCTCGACAAACTCCCCAACACAATAAATAGAAAGCTGGGGTGAGGGACTCTCTGCTGGGCAAGGTGGGAGCGGCAAAGTTGGGAGGCATCTTCTACAGCTCCATAAGGGAAGGCGAATCTACCTGCTTTTGGCCCCGTGGGACATGGTGTCTAGGGCCAGCTCTGCCACTTTCCAGGTGGGCAGGTGGTTTAGCTAATCATTTTCCTTATTTGGTAAAACAGGGACAGCGGTTCCTCCTTCCAGGGTTGGATTAGAGCCAGACAAGGGGGATGTGCAATGGAGAAGAGAGGACTCAGTCTTAGTCCCCTGCAGCTGCCAAGGGGACATCCGTGCTACTAGCTGCTCACTCTTACTTCATGAACCTCAGTAAAATAAAGGAACAAACAATATAAAACTAACAAAATCCATGCTCAGTTGGCTTTACTATTCCCAGATCAAAAGCAAGGACTTTTCCTCACTCAGGGGACCTTGTCACATTCCCTCACACAGCTGGTAGACAGCAAAGTTGGGACGTGAGCCCAGCTGGCCTCAGGCAGGACTCAGACCAGGTCCAAGGTCAAGCTTGTGAGACCCTGGGGCAGCAGTGGGGAGGAGTCATGGGAACAGCGTGTCTTCAGTGGGTCTATAGTAAAGTCCTTCCTTGCTTGGAGAGGAACATCCTGGACTAGGTGGGAAGAGGAGTGGAAACCACGACTTTGTCCTTGATGTAGATCTCAGCTCCCACAGACTCCTGTTGTCCTGTTGCCTCATGGGTAGTGTGGACTGTGCTATGTGCTCTCCTGGATTAGGGTCCTTCCTCCTGCTTCCTGTGGCTTTGTTGTCTGTGCCTCGGGTGGCAAATGAGTTACAATGCACAAAAGGAGACACTTTGGGCCTCCCAGTCAGTGTAACCCGCACCACTGTGGGTTTCTAGTTCTCTGTCAAGGGCTGAGAATGAAGAAAGAGAACCAGACGCTTCAGACCCCATGTCTGTGGAGACATGCAGTAGGTGACGGCCAGGCTGTGGGAGTCACACGACTGCCCCACCCCTACCCCGTGTGTGTGTGTGTGTGTGTGTTAGGTTGACTGACAGCCCATACCTTTCTCCATTGTCCACAGTATTTTGGGGGCCGAGTTCTCTCAAAGAATCTGGAGCTCGCCCGTTCAGTTAGACTATCTGGCAGGCAAGCAGCAAAGAATTTCAGTTTCCATCTCCCTGTGCTGTGATTTATAGACACAAAGCACCATGCCCAACTTTCACAGGGTCCAAACTCAGGTCCTCCTGCCTGGGTGGCAAGTACTTTACCAACTGAGCCGTCTGTCTTGTCAGCCCAAGAGTTATGATCTTAACATCTAGAAAGGTGTGGAAGTAAGAGCGGGCCTCGGATATCATCTGATGGGCGAGTGGAAAGGCTCTTCAGGTAAAGATATTTGCTGAGGAGAATCCTAATGACTTGGGTTGGATCCCAGTGTTGGAAAGAGAGAACCGACTCCTATTAAGTTGTCCTCTGACTATCATACACATGCAGTGGCCTGCACATGCCCACACAACACACACACACACACACACACACACACACACACACACACACACACACACACACACACGCCCCCCACTAAATGAAATACAAAGTTTTAAAATAAGAAGTAATATTTCTGCCCTGGGAAGGCCTTTTAGAGAGCAAGCTCGACAGAGATTAAACACCATCCAGCATTTAGGTAGCAGAGCTGACACCATCATAGACTATTCTCAGGGGGCGGCAGCTTAAGAGTCTGGGCTGGACACCAGAGAAATAGGGGTTGAACGAGACGCTGTCCCTGCCCTGAGCTCTCACAGCCTGATATGCAGAATGCTAATAACAGCCACATTCACCCACATTAGCGGAGTGCAGTAACAAAGGGTAATGACTCCATTTTATTGATTACAAAACTGAGGCCGTAAGTGAGGGATCTAGCCCAAGTCTTCCCTGCCAGTGTGGAGGGTGCTGGGATGCCCCAGACTGGTGCCTCCCATTGAATGTATGGTTTATGACTTTTTTTAAAATATGTGATTACTTACTATTGATACAGGGTCTTTCTATGTTGCCTAGGTTGGCCTCCAATCCCCATGGTCAAGCCATCCCAGAATAAGCATGTTCATTAGGCACATATCACCATTCCCAGCTTGGGAACTTGTTGGTCTTTTTTTTTTTTTTTTTTTTTTTTCTAAAAGCAAATCATGTAAGAGAGATCTAAAACAAATCCAAATAGAGCTTAGGAAGGGAGAGTGCCAAAAGTCAGCTTGCCCAGCTCCTCTCTGAGGACATTCGAGACTGTATGAGAGTCCAGGCAGAGCTCTGAAGGCTTTGTGTAGCCAGGCTCTGCCCCTGCACGGAGTTCAGCTAGCGTTACTCATCAGGTGTGGGACAGGTGATGCACAGTGATATCCACAAAGCTCCTAGAGGAGGCATCCTCCTGGGCCATGGACGGTTGGCTCTGCTGTATAATGCATTGCATTCACTTAATTCTGCTGATGAACCAGTCTCTGTAGTCACCCTGGCTACAGTGGGAACGGAGAATGTGTGTGGCTTGCCCTCATAGAGCATAAAGCTAGTGGGGAAGGCAGCCTTTCAAATACGACTAAGAGGGACACATACAGATCACAAACTGTGATCAGGGCTATGAGGACAAAACTTATAACCAGGGTCATGCTTGTGCAGGGAGACCTGAGCCATTGCCTCTGCAGCAGGTAGGAAATCTGGACCACTTGGTACTTCAGCCCAGGGGCAAAGTAGGTGCTAGCATCAAAGGAAGATGAGCAAAGGCCAGGAGCAGACAGAGGGGCTAGGCTGGCGTTTCCTCATCCCCCCCCCCCCCCGCCAGGTATTCATTGACACAGAGCAGGGGGAGGTCCCTGGACCAGGAAGAGGAGCATGACAGACACTCATTTCCTAATTCAGAAAAGGACAGAGATTAATCTGTGGAGGGGAGGATTGTTGCAAATCTAGAACTCAGTGCATAACAAACAGAAGAAACCACAATGAAAACCGGAAACTGTTATGTAATCATAATGTGTCCACACAGGGTGGAGTCCAAATCCACCTTGGAGTGGGGTTTGCACGGTGGAAAGCTTTTATTCTGGGCTCAGTGGGAGCTTTTTCCCTCAGCTATCCAGACCCAGGTCTGGCTCAGATCCCACTGTCATCACTTATTTAACAAATATTTAACCAACACCTGGGTTCATCAGTACTACTTTCTCTGCACACGTCTGGCTCGGAGCCAGGGCTGTGTAAACATGTGGTCTTTCCTGCAGAGCCAAGGCCACCAGTATAGGTGAAGTTCAGACAGTCTTGCCCCTGCCTGCTCTGTGCTGCCTCCCTGAGCCCTAGCTATTGGAAACTTGCTATTGAAGCAGCTCAGAGGAAGGCCAGGGCAGCCACTTGGTCCCCAGGGTGAGTCCCAACCAAGTTCTTTCTATGTCAGGTGGAGCTTAATTTCTGAGATTCTGACCAGGTGCGTGTGCATGCTCATGTTTGTGTGCGAGCATTCTCATGTGTGTGTATGTGTGTGTGTGAGTGAGTGTGTCCCACCTCTCCACAGCTGGTTTTTCTTCAGAGATCACCATTCTACAGCCACCATCTCTGTGTCAGCATCAACCCTCTCTCCTGCCCAGCCCTCCCTCTCCTCCATCTAAGCTTAGAAGCCTGAGCATCTGTCTTCGGTGCTTTTGCCCGCCCCAGCCCTGTTTCTGTACATCTCAGCACTCTGTGTGATGTCTAGGTGGGGGTCCATGTAGGATCTGTGTTCCACCAGACTTCGATTTTCGTGTAGGGGAATTAGCGATTTTCTTGTAGGGGAATTTGCTGCGTCTGTGAAATAATACATGCAGTATCTGAGCGTGGCACATGGGAGGTAGGTACTCGATACATAAATACTGAGAAAATATCTTCATACTCACTTATTCAAATATTAATCTTTCCTTTCTCTAGAAGTCTCTCTCTCTCTCTCTCTCTCTCTCTCTCTCTCTCTCACACACACACACACACACACACATACACACACACGCTGGCCTTTTGACACGCTCTTTCCTTTGCTGACTCACTTTCTCATGCTCATCTCTTCTGTCACACAGTGTCACCCTGGGGTATAGTCCCACTTGCAATTAGCTGAAGAATTTCTGACATTGGTCCTGGAGAGGGACGGGTTGGGGTCCTCCACCATACACGCACACCCATCTCAGCCTCTGACACCTCCTCTTCTTTATGCCTGGATGCAGCTATGAGGGAATTCCACGCATGGACCCTTGCACCAGCACTCAGAGAGAGTCAGCAGGAGGTAATGAATTCATTTTACAGATTAAAAAGAAAAAAAAAAAAACAGCCACAGAGAGGCCATGTATTTCCCAGGTGGCAGCACCGGAGCTGAGACCTTCCTCTAACTGGGCTGGAGCTCTTTCTGGGGCACAGGAGTGGAGGTGGGGGTAGGATGCCACCTTACCTGTCAGTCCTTTGGATGACTAGAACACTGTCCCTTGTGTGAGGACAAATAGAGACCTTCACTAAGTCTCATCTCCCCGCTTCCTCCTCCTGGAAGGGAAGCCATGTACACTGCCTCATCTATGTCCTACTCATGTCCCGTCCTCGGCTCTAGGCCTCCTAACACGAGATACTCAGCCCCCAGGATATCCTGGAAGGACAGTGTCCTAGTTCAGGAAGGAGTCACTGAAATGATGGGAGTCATTACAGGCCAAGGGGATATGGTAAAAGGTCCCCATGATCCTCCTCACACCAGCCACGCGATTCACACCAGCAATCCCGTGCAGCTGGGTACCTGGGCAATGTCACAAGAGACGGCCACCTGAAGCTTTTGCCTCCTCAAATTGCCAGGGTTTGTGGGCTTCCTTCACTGGATGTTGACTCTGCAGCTTCCAGTGTCTCTTCCCCCCCAAAAAGACTCATTCTTCCTGCGAGAGGGCATGAATATTTAAAGATATTTTTCCAGCCACTGGAACCGCACCACACTGCTGCTCTTCCTTTAAATCTATGCCCAGAAAGTTTGCCCGAGTTCCTCTCCATGTCCCACCCTCCCTAGCACAGAATATCAAATGGGGTTCCTGAGAAGTTTGCCTCCTTTTTGTCAGGAGCATTATGTTTGAGGGGGGGGGGGGCGGGCTGGAGATGTGTTTGTAGTCCTGACTCTTCTCCATGGCCACACAGAGAGTTAAATCTGCAAACCGCCTGACCAGAGAAAATCAGGCATCGGGAGGAACGCTCATCTGTAACAGCTGATCAGCGGACAGAGTCCAGAAGCGCAGGACCCCCAGATCTCGGATCTCACCACGGGAGCAGCCTCAGCATTGCCTGCTGAGCTCATCAGGATTCTGAGTTTGCCACTGCAGGACAACTCCAGCCCCAGGGCCACCTCCTGCTGGTCCCCTCCAGCATCTCTGCTGTGCAGAATTACTCGCAGCCCACTGCATCAAACCTCTCTCTTATCAACAAGACACAACACTCCCAGGATAAGTTTTTTTAAAACTCCAGTCACGCCAAGCTGCTTCCCAGACTCCGGGAAGGGTTCCGTTTCTCTGCCCATCTATAACCAATCAGCTACACACCACCAACTCCATTTCTAAAGTTCCAGGCAATTACAGCCTCCTGAGCTCTCTGGCTGGGCGCCCACCTGCCCAGGGCCAGGGCTCAGGTTGTCAACAGCCTCTAGTCTCAGGCGTTTATTCACCAGCCTTTTCAGAGACTCAAGCAAGACCCCTGCACATCACGAGTGGCACACTCAGCGCGTTGAGGCAAAGTGACCAGTTAGGTCATCTCACGACAGGACGCACCTCACGACACGACGGTGGAAGACCAGTCTCCCTACCTTTGCTGAGGGTCCCGGTGATGAGTTTAAAGATGGTCTGGGCGAATTTCACGAACCCGAGTCTGCATCTTTTGGAGCAGCCGCTCATAGTGGCAGAGGGGAGGCAGGTTTTGTAGTCAGCACCCAGAAGGGATGGCGCCCACCTCGTGGAGCCTGCCTAGGTGAACCCTGAGAGATGGATGCACCCCAGTAAACCAGTCTCCGGGAACAGCACAGCTGCCTCTGCAGCGAGTCCAGCTCTGCATCCAGAGAGCCTGCAGGGCAAGCCCTCCCTCCCTCTCTACCCCCTCCTTCTGTCCACTCAGGTCCTCACCACAGGAGCATCTCAGGAGGATGCCAGGGCTGGGACAGCACTGCTGGGGTACCCAGGGCTCAGCGAAGACTGAGATGCAAGTGAAATTGAGCAGAGCAGGGAGGGAGGAGTTGGAGCCCTCCCAGGCTTTGCTGACGGTCTTGCCTACATGGCAGCGGTAATGTAGCAATTAATACTCCAGTCAGAAGGGAGGGACTACTACACAGAAAACACAGCCCCACAGCTCCCGCGCTCAGCAGGCTCACTTGCCAGCTCACTTACTCCTTTTCTAATCTGTCCTTCCCAGTTAATCTAATAGATCGATTCCTGGAGCCTTGATCTGGATCTAGGAGAATGCTCCACAGAGCAGAAAAGCTGCAGCTGCCCCTGGCACTCCGTGGAAAGTTTGTAGGCAGCCTGGGACCAGAGAGGTCAGGCTGAGTGGAGAGGTGTCCCCCCAGCCCCACCCCAACTCCCACCCCAGAAGCTGATCAGTACACCTTGGAATGGAGAGACAGATGTCTCCATGTTCAGCAAACTAGTATCAACAGCAGGTGCTATCTGCTCCCTGACTCAGAGTGGCCAGGGGCTCTGCCTCCTGGCTTCAGGGGCCCTATCTCAAAAGGAATTGCTGGACCCAGCCTCAGTCCCTGCAAAGCAAGCCCAAGCCCATGCTGCCTCACAGGGATGGAAGAGCAGCACAGTTAACCTCAGAAAGACATAGAGGGGTGACAGAGGTTTAAGTAAACTGACCACAGTGCAGTACTATGAGCAGAAGCCGCAGGCCTTATGTAAAGTTCAACCGCCGTGTAATAAATGCTTGGATTATATTTTGTATAGGAAAGACTGTGTGGGATTCAAGGGGCCCCAGGAAATGTCTCATTGCTCCGAGGTGGTTCCACTTCACTTTGTTGGTGACTCAGAAGGTCACCGTGGTGGACCTCGGCCTTGAGCATCCTCTCTGGGTGTTTTGTACTTACCTGTACACAGCAGTTATAAGGTACACCTCCTCTGAGTCTGGTCTCTCTCCCTCTGCTCCAGCTCCTCTCTCGGCGGCCTTTCCCTGCAGCGTGATCCAGAGCAATAGGTTGGCAAAGAGTGTATGCATGGACAGAGTGCCAGACAAACCAGAACCCAGAACTCACACTCTATGCCATCTGGTCTTGTATCTCCTGGCCGGGGCGGGGGGGGGGGGGGAGGGGTGGGGGGCAGGGAGCCCCGGGGGGGGGGGGGAGGAGGACGGGAGAGGGGAGGGCAATGGAGAAATAAATCTTAATGTAACAAACATCAGGCCCTAGGATGGTCACCAATCAAGTTCAGCCCCAAGAAGAGGCGTGGGGGACAGTCTGCAAGCTTTCCTCTAAGCCCCTAGTCCCTCTAGCTTGGCCAGCATGCTATGCCACTATTCATGCGGCAGTGGTGACAGAGACTATCCCATTGTGCTTGATGCCTTAGCCCCAGAGACAGCTACATTATTGAGCCTTTACCTCTTAGTCATTAAAAGCCACTGCTACAACACACACGGTATCTGGGAATGTAAATGGTTCTTAATCTCTTGTTTGCTTATTTACTCGTCCAATTTTTACTGAGCCCCCAGCATGCAGGAACGAGCTGGTGGGAGCCTGCTTCAGAAGCCGAAGCCAGTATCTGACGTGAGCAGCAAGGACACCGCTGCTCAAGAAGGCTTGAGCTTACATGTGTCACTAAGCACCCTTTTCTACCACCTTTAACTCTATCTGGGCCACCCAGTCTGTTGGACAGTGTCACCCATAAGTGTAATCTCAATTTTCTTAAACAATATATTTTATTACAACTTATTAACCGAGCATATGTCACTTATAACCTGACTAACCAATAGGAAAAGAGGAGTAAGGAACACAATAACAATACCATAAAGATATCAGTTCCGAGGAGCGATTCTCCTGGCGTGATCAGCAGGATTTCTTCTGCTGGAACCTGGAGTAACCGGAACCCAGAACCTCAGCAGGAGCCGGAGCCCTGAAGCCTTCCCTCGAGCGGTTCTCTCTAGGAGCGTCTCGAAGTGCAGTGATGAACAGCCAAAACTATCCCAAGTCTCCAAAAAGCCCCATCTCCAGTTCTGGGCTCATTTATATATCTCCTTCCCGGAGTCTGTTCACGGGTCTTTTCAGCTGACAGCAATCAAGCTCCTGCACGAGGTGGTTGGTCTTCTAGTGAATTAACCTCACCTGTTCTCTCACAAGACCGTTTCAACCCCACACTTGGGATCCTAAAAAACATGTTTATCTCTCCTTCACATAAGCCTAGTGAGTCCTTCCATTTAGTTGGCCTATCTGCATCCAATCTCTTCTGGAAGCACCCTGTATACACACTCTGAGGTGTGCCTTGAGGGTTCTCTATGTGTCTCTCAATACAGACAGACCAGCAACTGAGATTCCCAACCATGCTTGGTCCTTCCTACTTGGGATCCAAGATTTAAGTAAACGAACACTCTTACTGCAGTGCCTGGTACTGTACACACTGAAGTTCAGTGTGTCAGTTACCACAAGGCTTTTGCGCTGCTTCCATTGCTCAGCCTGTTTCTGCTTCTGCTATTGTTCTCACATCCGTCCCCAGAATATCTCCATAGCATCTACACCACTGGGCAAGGATGCCACTCACAGACAGCATTCCTTTTTTTTTTTTTTTTTTTACAATTTATTTATTTTTAAATTATTTTATTTTTGTAAATATACATTTATATTATTACACATATATACAATAGATTTCCTATAATATAGCAAGAAGAACCGTGACACAATCAGGAATTATATAAATGTTACATTCTTAGTGTTTTGGCTATTGTATTTGACAGCCTTGAAGAAGACATCTTTCCTATCTTGGTGCATCTAAATTTCTGAATGTAAATCAATCTCCATCACATATTGTCATTATCAACTTAGAACACCTATCTAGACCTAAAAACATCTTAACCCTTAAATAATTAAGCTTCATTGTAAAACTAAGCTACCTGGTCTTCCACCCCCTCAGAGACTTGAGGAGTAAACTTGATTATCTGAGTACGCCGGAAGTACAGGTTAGCAGCTTTCCAAAATAAAAGATGACAGAGACAGTTTTCTCCCTGAATAGTCACACAAAACTCTCTATAACATTGGAGCATCTTCTTCAGCCTTCTTACCCAATATATCTGAAAGACATATTTGTGAGGCAGGAACTATTGAGGACTTGCTTACCCTGTCTTGGCAGAGCTTGGCTGTCGACTCTGCCTGCATCCAAGCTTGCCTATTTTTTTTTTTTTTTTTTTTTTTTTTTTTTGAGAATCATGGGTTTTTTTCTATTTTAAAAAATATTTTATTAATTTATTCATATTACATCTCAATTGTTATCCCCTCCCTTGCATCCTCCAATTCCTCCCTCCCTCTTTCTTCCCCCCTACTCCCCTCCCCTATGACTGTGACTGAGGGGGACCTCCTCCACCTGCATATGCTCATAAGGATAGCAGGCTACCAAGAAGAGGCTTGCCCTTTTTTTCACGCAGAATTCAGACAGACAGTATTCTTAATGTATACCATTTACCGTGGCCTCCAGGGATGCCATGGGAGGCTACAAAGCAAGTGTAGGATAGACTCTTAGTCTGAATACAGACCTATTACAAGAAGCACGGTTCATATCAAGGAAGGGTGAGAGAGTTACAGAAGAGGAAAAGAAACTTTGAACAGTGAGGGCGTGGTGAGTGGTGGCAAGAGTTAGTTCATGCAGAAAAGGAGCTATTGTGGGGAGGAGTAAGGAAGTAGATAGAGGGCATATAGGCAGAGCCTTGCCATCTCTGGGCATCACTAAGCTCGAGTTGTTATCTTCCCTAGCAGCGACTCTCCGTCTTAGATGGAAAAGTCAGGCCCGGAAAAGTTCAGCAGCATCCAAAGTCCTGCACAGCGGTATCCTCAAAATGAGAGCCAGGCGTTTCATTGTGCCAAGGGCATTAGTAGAGAAGGGAGCATTGGGCTCATGGTAGGAGACTACAGGACAAAAGTCATGCTCCAGGAATATGCTATTCTGCAAGAAACAGGAGACAAAGAGGGTAAGCACACTTGCTGGGCAAATGGAGGATCTCAGATTGGATTCCAATGTGCAAGTAAAATGCTGAACATGGTCACGTGTGCACCTGTGACCCCAGCACTGGAGGACAGAGACAGGAGGACTGCTGGGCTTGCTGGATACCTCCTAGCTCCAGGTCCAGTGAGAGATCCTATCGGAGTGATAAAACGGGACACTTAATCTCCTCCACTAAATGTCCTCTACATGTGAGGGCACAGATTGCGTGCGCGCACACACACACACACACCCCAAAAGAAAGACTAGAAAGAGAGCGGGTGGGGAAGGAAGGACAGAAATAGGAGCCGAGCACTCAGGTAGTGAGCGTGAGGGAAATTAGCTCACCAGCAGGCTTGTAATTAGCCTCTGCGCTGCAGATGTGCATTACCAGGGGGCCGTAGGAAGCCAGACTTGCTCTCCACCTGATTCCACTCATGGGAATCTCCACACACAGGCTCCAGGAGGAAGAAGGAAGGACAGGAAGAGGGGACTCTAGGCAGTCTCTGGGCCTGGAGAGTACACTGCCTCAGCTGCAAGGATCAGAGGTGGACATGTCTTCCTTCCAATAGTGACAAGAGCAGGAAGGCTGTAGCCTCCAGAGGATGGAAATGGCACTGTCATGCTCTGAGCTCCTTCTTTGAGAAAATGCCCTGAGTATTCATTATCCATAACCAGATCCTTATTAGAACCATGTGGGGCAGCCATTATTATAACACTTATTCTACAGCCTAGAGAGGGAAAGTAACATGAGAGGGAGACAGAGGGGGAGGGAGGGAGGGAGGGAAGAGAGAGAGAGAAAGAGAGAGAGAGAGAGAGAGAGAGAGAGAGAGGGAGAGAGGGAAGGAGGGAGGGAGGGAGAAGGAGGGAGACTTACTGGGTATTTCTGATTGGCCTAGAATTCTTATATAGATCAGGCTGTCCTTGAACTTAGAGAGCCACCTGCTTTTGTCTCCCAGCCTCCCAAGTGAGTGCTAAGGTTTCAAATTAAAGTGAGTAGCATCTTTAGAGAGCTATGTTTGCCTTGCTACCAGAAAAAACAAGCAGTTGCCCATCGTAGTTGTATACTTATGGAGAAAGTGTGTTCCTTGAAAAAAAAATCCTCTCTCCATGGTCAAGGTTGTAGAGTGGGGCGAGGATGTAGAGACTTGGCAGAGGAAGGCAGAGACAGTCCTGGGGAGGCTACAGCTGGGCAGCTTTGGGGGTCTCTGGCCAGGTGTGGTGAGGATGCTGCTGCGGCAATTCCTAGATGCAGGAACCCCTGTTTCTATAAGGAATGCGGGCAGGAGCGGCCAGCCGTCCAGACACGTGCTCCTCCCTCCAGCCAGCCCTTCGTATACTCTGCTTGAGGATGGCATGGGGCTGCTGGCAAAGCAGATGTGCGGTTCTCAGGTGTAGCCTGGGCATCTCCAGTGCAACAGGGAAGGAGGAATCTCTGACTTGATCAAATCCTTAACAACCAGCATGGTCTTTTCTTTCTTTCTTTTTTTTTAAAGACTTTTTTTTTTTTTTTTTTTTTTTGGTTTATCTTTATTTTATGTGCATTGGTGTTTTGTCTGTACATATATCTATGTATGAGTGCCAGATCTTGGGGTTACAGACAGTTGTGAGCTGCCATGTAGGTGCTGGGATTTGGACTCCAGTCCTCTGGAATAGCAGTCAGTGAGTGCCCTTAAGCACTGAGTCATCTCTCCAGCCCAATATCTTCTTTTCACTCACCAAATATTTATTCAATGTGCCAGTCAGTAAGGATTCTCAAGCGAGTACCACAAAACCCCTTCCTATCTGGAACTTGCACTGTAGAGCTTGAAACGGGGAGGGGGTGTTAGGACCACAAACAAATGAGAAAACAGGAATTTGGGAGTGAAAAGACCCAGTCTGTGCTTTAACACCAGCAGGACAGAACCCCACCCTGACCCCTGAAATTGCTGAGCAGCTCCTAAGAGAACAACTATGAAGAAGAAAAGCATGATTTGTTCCTCTGGCACAATGTGGTTCTGGGTGTTGGGTTTAGGGGTATCTCACCCCAGTCACATTATAAACGCACAAAGCACTTGGATACTATTATGTATTCTACCCATTTACAGAAGAAAGTGGAGTGTTAGTGGGGCTCAGTGAGTATGTCATGGAAGACAAAGGAGGTGAAATCAGTGGGGTAGTGACTGAGGGAGGAAGCTGGGGTTGGGAAGAAAGCCCCCAGAAGTTCAAGAAACAAAATGGTAGACGTGTTTGGAGGACAAGGTGCGGGGAGAATGCAAGCAAGCTGTAGATTCTAGATGTCTCAGGGGAGGGCACTACTATCCCTGGTGTGTGGGAATGGGGTAGGAACTCAGGAGAATAGGTGAAAACTGGCATTCTCATAAATAATTTATTCTCATCGCTGCTAAGGAAGAAGTGTAGCATCCCAGTAGACTCCAAATATTAGCATTTAAATACAGGTTTACATGGATGGGTTTAAAAAAAAAAAAAAACAATTTCCTGAGATTTAGATCCGATTTAATTTTTCCTCTAAGCCTCAGGAAAAAAAAAAAAATCAGTTCTGCTTGAGTGTGGGCCTCAGAGAGGATTCTGCTTGCTCCGGGGTGTGCCAGCTCCTCGTTCTCTGTGGAAGTTTGCAGCTTCTCCGCGTTATAATTGTAAACAAATGATGCCTGAGAAGCCACGGGCAATCCATCAGCACTGTTTGCAGAGTTTAAGAGCAGGGCACCCCGGCTTGGGGTCTGCATGCACTCTGCTCTCGGCTGTCAGCAAGTCTGTACCCGGCTTGGGGTCTGCATGCACTCTGCCCTCGGCTGTCAGCAAGTCTGTACCCTGCTAGGCCCACGGAGTGATGGATGCTGTTCCAGGAGTTGACAGGCAGAGATGGGAAGAGGCGAGAGTGGTCCCTGAAGCTTCCCTCTCTCTTCCTGCTGCCCCTAGGTGCTGCCTGTCTCCATGCCCCACACTGCTCTGAATGCCACGGCCTGTCCAATCCCATCTCCACCCCACCCATCCACATTTGCATCCTGTGCTAAGAATTGCTCACTGTGGCAGTTCACTGTGCAATCGTGGACAGGGAAGCACTGGTTTAAATGGGATACCGAAGGCTGCCAATTTGGGTGCTGGCTGACTCTGGCTATAACCCATACCCAGCCTGATAGGGTAGGCTAAGTTTCCACCTCTGCTTTCTATAGTCACTGGATGCACAGCAAGCACCACAAATACAGGGTCCAAATTCCTGGGTAGAGTCTGATTCTGGATGCTACTTCACTCTTTCCCATAGAATCAATGTATACTGTGCCCCTGGCAGCATAGGGACTTGCTCCTTCTGAATGACCCAGCTGTTTTCTCACACATTCTGTATCTTGAGCAACACCCACAGCAGCCTGCCAGTGCTTCTAGGACACGACACTGGTAGTGTGCCCTTTCTCCCATTTCCTGTCTAACTCAGCCATCCCACAGCAGCTCCAGATACACTTACCTCCTTAGAACTCCCCTGACCTGACCATTTTTTCACTAGCTTCATGTGCATCCACAAACATCTTGAAGGGCAAGCCACATTCCACTCAGTGCATTGAATTATGGCCTCCAAAAGATGGCGTGCATATTCTGGAACCTATGAAAGTGGAGACTTACTGGGAGGAGGGTCTTCCCAAGTGAACCCAAATGAAGCGGGTTGGAAAGAGATCATCCTTGAGTATACAGGTAGTTCCTGAACCCAGTGGCAAGTGTTCTAATGATTGACAGGAGAAGAGGAGGGGATGAGCTGCCAGGCTGAGATGAAAATGATGTAACCAGAGCCTAGAAATTTCAGGGCTACCAGCAGGAGGGATTTTCCTGTATTTTCTGGAGATACAGACACTTGATTTTGAATATCTGTCCTTCAGGATTGTGTGTGAGAGAGAAAAACACAAACTTGTCATCTGAGGTTACTCAGTTTGAAATAGTTCCTTACAGCAGCCACAAGAAACTAATTCAGCCCGTCTAAAGCAGAATTCACTGTAGGGGTTGGAAAGTATAAATTCTGGGAGCCATGTCTGCGGTGACCTCCTCCATCAGGCATCCAAGTCACCTGGGATGCTTTCCTAGGGCCTGCTCAGAGTGTCTGGCATGGGCTCTGAAACCTGAATGTCAATAGCTCCTTCAGCCAAGTTCTAAGGTGTGAGGTTATAGCCTCTGTGGGCTGGATCCCCTGCACCTGGCTCAAGCTGGGGGCAGAGGGGATGCTGGGTTTTAGTGGATGGATGAATGCCACTTTGCAACCACACAACTCAGTGGGCTGCCAGGGAGAACAATGCTCCCTGCCCCCTTCCCTAAGCGATTGCCTCCTGTGGTCCCCTGACCAGCAGCATTAGTCAACTCATGGAACCGTGAACTGATAGAGGGGTGTCTGTACACCTCGTCGGAGTCCAGTGCTGTGGTCTAATGTGGCTTGTTCCCTAACAGCCCACATTGGAACTGAGTCCTCACCGTGAATTGAAGTGAGGGATCTTAATCTGAATTTGATGTTTAAAGGTGGATTTTGCGAAGGAAACTGGAACAGAGCCTCCCCCCTACCCATTATTGAGTCACAGGGGATTTGAAAAGGAATAGAGAAGCAATGCAGGACACACACACACACACACACACACACACACACACACACACACTCCCATCTCTCACCACCTAATGCTCTGCACTGCCTCAAGACATCATCAGCAGAATCACCGCCTGTGGCCCCTCAACAGATGCCAAGTCTCCAGAAGCACAAGCCAAAGCAATCCTCTTTTCTCTTCATAACTTACCCAGTCTGTGCCATTATGCTATCATGACTTTACTCTCTGTAAAGTCTCACCTGAGCATCTCTGGCTCCATTTTACAGATGAGAAAATTGAGTTCTGACAGTTGACATGCTACTCAATGCTGCATGGCTGGACCACAGCCACAGACCTTCCTGCCTCTGTCTGTAGAGGTTTGCTCACACCCATTCACCAGTTACAGGTCTGATGTTAAGTGTCATTTCCCAGATGGTGCCTTTGTGTTTTGGAGGTAGTCATGCCCTAAGAAAAACTTTCTTCTTCACCCCTGAAGAACATGATCTCTGGAGTTCATCTCCTTTTCATCTTTAGTAGACCCCAGACATCTGGAGCTGCAAACATTGAAGGACGGCTGTAGGGTTCAGAGAAGCCAGGAAGGATTGTGGAGCCTCTGTGGGTAGCAAGAAGGAAGCCAAGGGAACATACACAGAGCCAAGTCCCTCTTAGCCAACCAATGACAGAGCAGGCAGCAGAGAGCTCTGTGGGTAGGCATTAGGCAGCAGACCCTGGAAAGTCCCCATCAGTAAACTAGCCCACAGTGGTCTGCCAGGAAGACCGTTCCACCCTCCGCCACATGGTGCCTTTCCCCTACAAAATGGGATGAAGTTCCATCTCTACATATTTATTCTTTTAATTTCCTACTTTTCCATTAGCAAATACAGATATCCTTGAGATGCTGCATCTGATATTTATTTCCAGTAACACACCCTGGTCCCCAGTTTCCTCTTTTATGACCAGAGATAAGAATACATCCCACCTCAAGGAGGCATTGAAATCCATAAAAGCAAATGAGAAGAAGCTGACCTTGGCTCAACCTGCAGCAGGGACTCCATACACCAGCAGTGCAGGGGCTCCCTGTGAAATCTAAGGGCTCCAGCCACAGGGGAAAGAAACCCCACATTCCCAAAACAAGGAAGCCCTTCCCTCATGTCACATGACTTTTTTCTCTTCTCCTGTGTTCTCAGGCCTTTTCCTACCTTCCCTTCCCTTCCTTTCTGCAAGTGGTTTCACAGCCTCCAGCTCCTGGTCAGCCCTTCTAATAGATCTGCCAGGGATGGAGAAGAGGAGCTTCCTTCAGGGGTTTGGCCAGCAGGAAGATCTCTCTGGGCAACACTGATGGTGTTTCAGCCGGAGGAGAGTGTCCCAAATCAGCACGCTCATCCCCCAGTGCTGTTGGGAGGCAGAGGATGCTAGGATCCTTCTATAAAATGGCATGGTGCACACATAGACCCTTCTGTCTCCTCTGAGTCATCTCAAGAGCCCTTATGAGAGCTACTGCTGTGTAAACGCAATGCAAATGTGTTGGCTAGAGAACAAGGTTAAGAAAAAAGTCTTTACACTTTCAGTAAAGATGTGTCTAAAACCTTTTATTAGTTATTTTTTTTCACACTTATTTGTTAAGTGGTGAACACATACAGAGGATAACTTTTAGGAGTTGGGTCTCTCCTCTTAGCATGTGGATTTTGGGGATCACACTTAGGTCCTCAGGCTTGGTGACAAGTGCTGTTACCCACAGAGCCATTTCACCAGTGCTAATTTTTGTTGTTGTTGTTGTTGTGTGGTTAATTGAAGCCACAGATGCAGGAACTTGTTTACGACCTATTGAGAGGGAGGGCGACTGGATTTGGTAGTACTGGCCTAACCCAACCCTGTGCTCATAGATCCCTCTTGGCATCCACAGCCTGAGTTCCAGGGGTCCCAGCAGCATAGCCCTAAGCAAGTTCACAGGAGTATATGCTTGGCCTGTTGATCTTTAGGGGAGCTTGCTCAGTTACAGCCACATCAAACATGGATCATGAGGGTCTTGGGGCCTATGAGAACTTAATCAACTTGCCACTGTGCTTTGGTTTGCATGTGTAGCCCCAAAGTTCACATTTTGGAAACTAAGTCTCAAATTTGCTGCTTGTATTTGGAGGGGGACCCTTGGGAGGTAGGAAGAAGTGCATTAGGCCAACAGAAGGCTTGGTGTGGACATGCGTGGCTTTTAAAAAAGAAGGACACGAATTGGTTGGCCTGTTTCACCATGGAGTGTTCTCTTCCATAGCAGGATATAGCATAAAGCCCTTGCCACATGCCAGGAAGATGCTGAAGCTATGGTCCTAAGTTTCCTGACCTCCAGAACCATGCTCTAAGTAAACCTCTATTCTTTAGAGGTGACCAGGGCTCAAGCATTTTTATACAGAAGGAAAAATCAGCTGAAGACCATTCATTATCCACATGCACGTAGCTCAGTTACTCAGTTTGTCAAGCCTTTACATTTCTTATTTTAAATATGAAAGCAGAAGAGGCACTATTTGGGGGAGGGAGAGAACCACCAAGAGGGAGAGAAGCAGGGCAGAGAAGGACAGTGGGAAAGAAAAAAGTATAGTGATAGACACATATGACGGTATTACAATGAAACCCATTATTTTATACCCTAATAATAATAATAATGATAATAAATAAGAGTGGGTGTGAGCAACTTTCCTGGTTTCCTAAGGGCTAAGGAGCTTCCAGGGACACAGGACTTCCAGTGTTGAAATAACTATCCTGAGTCACAATGTGGAAGCAGAGCAGACAATACCCTGAACAGAAAGGGTCACTGCAAATAATTGCCTCATTTCTGTCCATACTGTGTGCAGATTTTTAGCCATTTGAGTTTCATGTGTTGCCGCATCCACTATCATGAATCTAGATCACAAGCCCTAGGGCTTCTGTGGTGCCATAGATTGCTAAGCAACAATGAAAGTAGGTGCCCAGAGCTTTCGCTTGTATAGATATCCAGAAAGCCGTTTGCACAGGCTGACTTGTTCACAACCAGGCCAAACTGACTGTTCCTTTCAGTCCCAAGGACCTTTCTGGCTGTGGGCACAGGGGTAGGGGTCGGGGATGGTGGTTATGTAGCTGAGGCCAAGGAATAGGCAGCTCCAGATTTTCATGAGAACCCTACTCTAGACACCTGCTCAGAGACCTCAGTGCAGAGAACTTGGAGCACGAAGGGCTTACTTGTTCATCAGGTGACTAAGAGCCCTTGAGATATTCATCCCATTTTGATAATTGCATCGGGGCTTGGAGGGCCTCAGAGTCCTGGGCAGCTAATGGGCATCTGGAGGCAGTGGGAGTTTACATGGGTCCCCTGGGGTGGGATGCTATGCAGGCACTGTTTCCCAGACTCTGGTCGATTGCTCACTACAGAGCTGAGAAATCCGCCCCCTTGTCGTGGTGCCCAGTGTCTCAGATGGTGAAACCAACTCAACAATTAGTGGAACTCAAGCCCAGTGCCAAGCTGCTGTGTTCCAGGAAGGGCTAGATGGGGGACGAAGTGTCATTAGGAGTGACTTTGTGTCACTTTTCTCCATCCAGCCTGTTGACCACAGAGGACACGTCCTGTGTGACTATGGGCACTCTTCTTGCATGTAGAGTGCATGTATCTCTTACTTCTGCGTTAACTGAGGCAGAACTTTTCATCCAGGCAAGACTTGTTGTGGATGCACTTGTCTACCAGCTGAGAAATAAATCCAGTACATGGGGATTTGATTTTTTTTTTTTCAAGACAGGGTTTCTCTGTGTAGCCTTGGCTGTCCTAGACTCACTTTGTAGACCAGGCTGGGCTTGAATTCACAGTGATCCATCTGCCTCCGCCTCCCAAGTGCTGGGAGTAAAGGCTTGCGCCACCACCACGCCCGACAGTGGGGATTTGATTTCTAAAGGCAGATTGTTATACAAGCCTCAAAGAACGGTGCTCATGGGTGACAGGCAGCTCACTTTCTAGACCTTATGTCTCTATGAGTTTAGACAACCCTCATTGCCTCAGTTTCCCCATCTGTAAAATGACGGCGGCAGTAGATACTAGTGGCCACTAATATCCACTGGCTGTTATATTTAATGAAAAATAAGTGCTCAAGTGCCATAGCTTTTACTATTATATTCATAACATTGATCATGGAGCCTTCTAGACAAATGAAGACTTTTAGGTCCACAGCTAACCCCTCGGGGTGTCCTAATCCCTCCAAGGACACAGCATGAATGTCATATACCTGTGACTCTGCCTTCCTTACAAATAAGCTATCTCTGGTCACACACCCAAGAGCTGGGTGGACTGAGAGCTTCCAGAGTGTGACAAGGGACTGGGCGCAGTTGTATCTGGAGGACTTTCTATTGTTTTTAAAAATTACATGTGTTATCAGTAGACCCAGCTAGCAATCAATCAAGACACAAACACTTGTTATATTTTAAAATAGCCTTAGTTAACCAGGGGCAGGGCAGATATCAGTCCTCTAAACTACTTTCCATAGTAGGGCCTCAGGCATGGGATCCCTGTCTCAATCCCATGCCATCTGCTTCTAATAACTTCTATCAAGCTACCTCCCATCCATAATCCCATATACTTGCTCATGTTCTTCATCTGGGCTGGATTCTCCATCCATGCCGCTGGTCATGTGCTTCTCCTCCATCTAACCCATGGCAGCCTTCCTCTCTTCACTTCAGGTCTCTCTCCTTTTCTCCTCGTGGCAGTCTCTCTTCTTCCCAGAATTCCTCTCTCTCCTAGCCCCACCTATCCCATTTGCCCTGCCCAGGTGGGATGGCTTTTTATTAAGCAAAAGGTAAGTCACAGTCATAGGGGAGGGGAGTAGGGGGAAAATGGGAGGGAGGGAGGAATGGGAGGATGCAAGGGATGGGATAACCATTGAGATGTAATATGAATAAGTTAATAAAATAAAATTAAAAAAAAGAAGTATAGTTAAAAAAAAGACTACAGGTAATAAAAATTTTTTAAAAAGGTAAGTCACAGAGACAGTAAGCAGTAACTAGCATCAAAATACATCAGATAAGCAGTAATTAGCATCAAAATACATCAGACCATCCCCCCAACAACTTTCCAGGTCCCTCCTTCAGCATGGGTGGAGAGAGTTGTGAGCAACCTCCAAAGTGTTACCATAGGACTTCCCATGACACACATCTTAATTGACACATTTTGTTGGTGCTCTGCATATTCATATGCTAAATTCTGAGCCCCAAGATCTGATTGCAGTCCAGATGAGAGCATTCTTATCTACACCAAAGGATGTTGTAAGTAATATTCTCCAATATTCTCTGATCGGTTAAGTAAGAAGCTGAGCAGCACATAACTGAGCAAAAGAGAAGTAGGCAGGGCTTCAGATCCCAGGTTTGGGCACTCAGGAAGGGACTATAAGGCCTGGAGGGAAAAGGAGGAGGAGAAGAAGGAGGAGGAGAAGGAGGAGGAGAAGAAGGAGGAGGAGCAGGAGGAGGAGCAGGAGGAACAGGAGGAGGAGGAAGAAAAAGATGAAGTCAGGATGACATATTGATAAGTAGTTTAGGGAATGCAACTGGGAGGTAGCCATACTAGCTTAGAAAATTAGTGTAAATTATACCCGTCCAGTTATTGTGCTTAAAGCTTGTTCAAATACATCAATAGGTCTCTGTCTCAATTATTGGGGAAGTAGCCTGTGTCAGCATACAGACCTCTGATGTCATTATTTGCCACCGCCAGGTGCTGCCAGGTGTGTGTGGCTCTGTCTCTTTGTCGTTTTTTTCTCTATCTGTCTGTGTGTCTGTCTCTGTCTCTCTGTCTCTGTCTCTCTCTGTCTTTGTCTTTGTCTCTGTCTCTGTCTGTCTGTCTGTCTGTCTGTCTGTCTCTCTCTCTCTCTCTCTCTCTCTGTCTCTCTCTCTCTGTCTCTTTCTGTTTCTCTTTGCCATGGATGTACTCTCCTTTTCTCTCCCCTTCCCCCTTTCCCACAATAAATCTCCTTCATACCAGATCTATTGTGTGACATCTTAATCATTATTATAACAGCTGGGCCATAGAAAAGCCTCCTAGAATTTAATAAATATTGAACAACAGATTTTTTTGAGTCTGACTCTGTATTCTCCATCTAGGGAACTAATACCTTTTAGACATTAGTATAATTCAGAAAAAAGAGTGGCCTTGGAAGTCTTTCCTCCCGGTGTGTGTGCCACGTAGCCTGTGGCAGGGCTATTTGGCTACATCAGCTGTTAGTTTTCACCCCTTTCTAATTATTATGTGTAGGAATAGGAGAGCCAGAAATAGTTTTTTAAAGATGTATTTATGTTTTGTGTATGAGTGTTTTGCCTTTGGGTACGTAAGTACATCACATACATACAGTGCTGCCTTCATGTGTGTAAGTACACCACATACATACAGTGTCTGCAGAGGCCAGAAGAGGGTGTAGGATCATCTGGAACCGGAGATAACAGATGGTAGGGGGGGGGCACCATGTGGATGCTGGGAACCAAACCTGAGTCCTCTGCAAGAATAGCAAGTGCTCTTAACTGCTGAGCCATCTGTCCTGTCCCTAGAAACATACTTCTTTAAGACAGAGGGGAGAAAGAAGGATGCACCGAACTGCAATTTGGGAAGGGATTGACTTGGCTGAGGTATGGATCTGGAACATTCTCTTTATAAGCAATGCATGTAGGAAGACACAGAATAAGTAGCCTCCCCTCTTTTAGAATCTCAGGGAGGGGGAACTTGAGGTGAAAGAGCTGAGGATGAAGGAGAGGGAGGCTTGACCTCAAGTTCCTGGGAACAGCTTGAGGACTTTAAAGAACAGTATATCTACTGCTGGACCTTAAAGTGTCTGCATGACTCCCACCCCCTTAAGCCTCCCATGAAGTAGGCCACACACAAAGGACCTGTCTGGTTTTCCTTTTTAAAAGTGAAAATTAAGGAATGTAATTGATGCAGACTACATAGGACATGGAGAAAGCCAATACACTGCCAAGCCAGGGGGAAGCAGATGCTCAGAGTTCTAGGTGACTGGGCAGCCCTTACCCTGCCTACCCATGCACCATGTCCCCAACAACACACACACAGACACACAGACACACACACACACACACACACACACACACACACACACACAGGGGTGTGGGAGAGGGAGGCACAATAGCAGAATGATTGGTGGAGAAAGGAACACATACACGGTGAGGTCACATTCTCACAAAATTAATTTAGCTCAAAACAATACAACATCTTAGCTGATTTCTGAGCTATGGAAAGAATAAAAACACCAGCGTCAGCATGTACACTGTCCTTTCCAAAAGGACTTCCCATATTTGTCCATTTAACCACAGATTTCTGAGCCTCAACTTTCAGACAAGGAGAGTGCAGCCTCAGGACATCACGAGACTGCCTCAAAGGGACACCTTGCAGGGTCTGTGCCCACTTCTGTCGGACCTTTGTTGACTCAGCAGAGAGGCATCTGTTTGCAAGAGTTTCCTAATCATTAGGGTATTAAGTGGTTCCAAAAATACTATGCGATGATTTCAAGAAGGTGAAGCTGAGCCTGGGGTTGAAGATCCAACTCTGTCTTGGCTCTGGAGTGCATGAGAGGTGAGTAGATGGAGCGCAGGCTAGCAAATGGAGTGATGTGTGTTAGGCCCTCCAGAAGAAGGCTGGTGAGGGAGCTGAGTCTCCCAGGGAGGTCAGAGAGGACCACATACAGCCAGAGCCCAGGACCTGCATGTATACAGATGGAGTTTAGAGCCACGATCCTCAGAAGAGTTCTAAGAGCAGCCATTTTGTACCAGGACCTTGCAGTAGCTCCCCCCTAACCTCCCTGAATGCAGAGGTGGCTTTGCTGACGTTTTTCCGAAATGCCCCACTAGAGGGAGCTTATGTTCCCACTCCTTTCGGCTCCAGAGCAAGTAGACTCCTAACCTCTCAACCATTCCGGAATCAAGCAGCAGATGCAGCCAGTATAGACGGTATAGACTTTTCTATAAAATGACCGCTGTTTCTAAGTTATGTTGTGAGGCTCTGCAATACACAAACTGAGCAAGAATCCCAGGGTGAACTTGGATTTAGACCCTTCTCATCATCAAGTGCAATATCTAGGGATTCCAGGGCCAGGGGCAGAGATAGAAGAGGCAGAAGTAACTCCACTGGGCCAGGTCCCTGTTGGAAAGATCTGCCTCTCTGGAAGGGGAAGGAAAGGCTATGAAAAAGCTGTATTTATTGGGTCTCTCTGGGCACTCAACCCTTGATGGATTTCTTCAGCCCATCCATGTGCCCAGCAATGACATTAAACCCACCGCCCATCGAGGAGGCAGAATGCAGGGTGATTAGACGTATGGGCTCTGGATGCAGACAATTTTTGCTTCCAAACCCTCCCAAACTACACAGAACCTCCGCAGGTCCCGGAACCTTGTCTACCCTCTGTACCACAAAACCCCCAATGCCTAGAATAGAGCCTGGCACTGGAGGCCATTAAATATTTTATGAAAAAGCCAAAGGCTCCAATCGCCAGTGCTGTTTTAACCTTGGACTAGTTACTCTGTGTCTTGTTCTATGTGAAAAGGAACAAATTGTTCTAGGCAAGACAGAGTGGTGCAGGACAAGGGAAAACACCCCTAAGGTCTTCGCTCAGAGTCAGTGGCTGGGCAGGCTTCTGTGGTGGTGACAGGATCTAAGTAGCAGCTCGTGTGTGTGTGTGTGTGTGTGTGTGTGTGTGTGTGTGTGTGTGTGTGTGTGTGTGTGAGGTCTCAGGTGATCTTCCTATGGAGACAAGTCTGTCATCATCTGATTTCACAGCTAAGGAAACTGAGGCCAGTGAGGCTGATTGATGTGTTCAACTTGACCCAGCTGGTAAGTGGTAATGGATTATTTTAAGACTGAGCAGGGCTGGGTGTGGTGGCGCACGCCTTTAATCCCAGCACTCAGGAGGCAGAGGCAGGTGGGTCTTTGTGAGTTCAAGATCAGCCAGGTCTACAGAGGGAGTCCAGGACTGTCAGGGCTACGTGGAAAAACCTGTCTCAGAAAAACAAAGACTAGGCAGGACTCTGGACTCTATGGTTTTGTTCCTATGCTTAGAAATGGCTTCTAAGACACTTAGAAAAGCTCTTCCGAATACTATCGCCCATAAATGACAGTGTTTGGTTTCCACTTGTCTTGTGTCAGTTTCCTGTCAACCATTTCTGCATCTGACACTCACAGCCAATGCCTGCCAGCACAGGCACCTGGTCCACCAGCCAGCTGCGGATGGCAACATCACCCCAGCCCACAGCATGTGCAGATGCTGATTTCCATGCATCTGAGATTTTGGGACCTGCATCTCTATGAGTTATTATACAGTCTAACGTGTATATTCCTGGGGCAAATGGGATGGTGGTACATGTTCACTTTATGTAATGTTCAAATCAGGGTGGCTAACATGCCTGCCACCAGCATTTCTTTATGATAAGGACACCCAGCAGTTTCTCTCTTGGCTCATTTGGATGATGCACACATTGCTATTAACCTTCCTCATCCTGCTGGGCAACAGAACAGAGTGCTAAGACGCATTCCTCTTAGCCTGTTCTGAGCAACCTCTACTTTCCCTTTCTGTCCTCGGCCTACAAAACCCGCCGTTCTGCCTTTAGCTGCTAGTCCAACTTTAGGATTCCAGGAGTGAGAAAGCTGATCCAGTGTCTGCCTTTCTGGGCCTGGCTTATTTCACTTAGCGTACTGTCCTGCCCTCTAGTTTCATCACAGGACTGCCTTCTTCTCTGTGGATGATGGAGACCTGCATCTTTAACAAGCACTTGGCTATTTCTAATGCAAGTTCTCACTCCACTTTGGAAGTTAACTCCCTGCCCCTGCTCCAAGACAGACACCTTCCCTAGAGTTATTTAGTAGTGGATTGTAGGCCCTTTTGGCTTTTCAGGGTCTCCTGCTTAAGACTGACTCCATGTCTCCCTCCTCCAGACTTTAGGTGTCATCCCTGTGGCCTTACCCTCCAAGGACAGTGCTGAGTAGGCTTCCGGGCAGCCGCCAGCCCAGCCTTGCAGAGAACATTACACCCAGAAGAGGGAAAGAGCGGACAATGTGAGCCCTTTCCCAGGCCTCTGTTCTCCATCTCGCTCTGCTACCACTGGGGAAAAATGGGAAACTGGCAAGTAATTGCTCCTTTGCAACCCCTGCAGGTCCACAGCAGCTTGTTTTTGCTGGAATTATAATGAGGGATCGGTGAATTTAAGTGAAAATCCATGAGCAGCGCAGACCCTTTGTGTCTTTTTTTTTTTTTTTCAGAATTAATTTTTTTACTACATTAAAACAACTTAGAAATTATTTTTAAACATTTTTTAAAATTTTTTTTACTAATTTATTCAGATTACGACTTATTTGTTATCCCATCACTTATATCCTACCATTCCTCCCTCCCTCCCACTTTCACTCTATTCCCCTCCCCTAGGTCCATGACCGAGAGCACGGACTGACTTAGATATGAACTCTGGTGCCCCATATTTGACCACCTCCTCTTGGTGGGGAGGCCTGATGGCACTCAAAGAAAGAATAAACAGGCTACCAAGATGAGACTTGTTAGCCTATGACCATATAGTGGGGGAGGAGACCCTTTGTGTCTTAAGGGCAACCTCAGGAATGCGCCTCAAATTTGTAGTCCACAAAGCCTCAAGTCATGTGTAGCCAGTGAGGTGGAGAGAGTAGCCCTGGATTGTTTGCAATGGTCGGGAGTGACAGTAACATGACTACACAGTGGCCATGTGCCACAGCCAAGCCATGATCTCTCTCACCAGAATCCTTCCCATTCCACCTGTGGTGGCAGGAAGACATTCATGTATTCCTATTTTGCAGAGGAGGAAACTCGGAATCCAGAGAGATAGTGGCCACGCAGCGGCTGAGTGACAGGGCAGGGACCTGAGGCCTCATGCAGCCAAGGCCTAAGCTTTGGTGTTTTCCTTTCAATGTTACTTCCTTTCCCAGGAAATAGGTGTCATGATTCCAGATCTGTGGACATTCCAGTCATATGTGTGGCCCTCCTTCCTCTGCAGGGATATCAGGCAGGTGCCATAGCCAGCCCTGGGCTTGGCTTGGGCTTGGCTTCTGTCTCTTGAGAGTCTCAGAGTCAAGGTGAGGTGCCTAGGGGGACTGAGGGAGGGGAGGAGGACCTTCCAGAGCCTCCTGGCTGTGGTGTTTTTCATTGTTGGCACTTTAATTAGTTTTGGTTGGCATGCAGAGAGATGCCCCCGATGCACTGTCACAATACACAGGTTATCCTGCACTCTGCACTCCCACTGACCTCCCTTATCTCCGCTTTTGTTGTTCTTCTTCCTCCTTCTGCTTTTATGTCAATATTCAAAGGAAAATGGGTGGAACTAGAGATTAGTCAGATCCAAATATGGAATTCACACACACACACACACACACACACACACACACACACACACACACGACGGGGAACGGAACATCTCACTGTTTGGTTATGGCTAACCTGGAACTCACTATGTAGACCAGGTTGGCCTCAAAGTCACAGAAATTTGTTTGCCGGCTTCTGTCTTCTGAGAGCTGGGACTAATGTAGTTCACTGTCATCCTTGGACACACACAGACACACACATGCACATACATGCACACACACACATACACACATGCATGTGCACACACACAACCACATCAACACGTGCACACACATACGTGCACACGTATGTGGAAAGGGGACTATGAGAGGAAAGAAGAGATCCAAAGGAGGGAACAGGCAAGGATAATGGAATACGCATGGCTTAGTCTGTTGCTTCTTCTGATGAATAATGTCTTCTTCACACACTTCACCATAGTCTGATCCAATGTTTCCTCCACCTTCAATATTCTTCAGTCACCTAGTGACTGACTTTGTAGAGTGAGGACTCAGGTACAGCCCCTCCTCTGGCCAGGGCCAAGCTGCTGTTATAATAATAATAATAATAATAATAATAATAATAATAATAATAATAATAATAATAAATTATTTATAAAAGCATTGATGCAGAGCTGGGTTGCCATCCAGGGCACAGGTCTGTGAACACAGGCACACCTCTCATGGGCAGAACGGAAGATGCTTCCGGTGTCCACAGTGAGGTTACTGCAAGGAAGAGAGCTCCCACAGGACCATCCGCTTCTCCTTTCTAAGCATCACCTAGATAGCGGCAGTAACGCGAGGACCACCAAGACTGTGAACACAGAACACAAAGCACAGAGCCAGGACTGTACCGAACCCATGGGACCTATGACTTCTACATGCTGGGTTATTTAACAGTATGCTAACATTCTTAACAATTCAGACCACAGGACAGTGAGTGACAGTCATTTCCCATTTTCCAGATGGGAAAACTGAGGCCCAGAGAGATAAAGGAAGCCTGCTTGAGATTCACAGGCAAATGGCAGATCCAGGTTCCAGGAAATAATTTGTTTCTTTTTCTTTTTCTTTTTCTTTCTTTCTTTGTTTTTCTTTTCTTTTCTTTTCTTTCTTTCTTTCTTTCTTTCTTTTTTTTTTTTTTTTTTTTTTTTGAGACAGGGTTTCTCAGTAGCCTTGGCTTTCTTAGACTCGATTTGTAGAACCAGGCTGGCCTCGAACTCACAGCGCTCCACCTGCCTCTGCCTCCTGAGTGCTGGCATTAAAGGCATGCTCCACCATGCCCAGCCCAGGAAATAATTTCAACATATCATCTCAGCTCTGGCACGACACGCGGTAGAATAGCATAATGGCTCTGCTTAGGTATGGGGACTCAAGTGACAGAGGGACATGAGGCGCTGCTGACAGATTAACCCATGACCTGAGTGTGCAGCATCTTGGAAATGGCTCTTCCTAGTGAACCTGCATCCCAGAGAAACACAAGAGGCATGGGGCACCCAATAGGTCGGGAGCTAAAGCCTGGTCCTCAGGCGACCTTCCCTGGTCCTGAGGAAGGATGAGGGGGGAGGCTTTCAAGTTCATGATAAGCAAAGAAAAATCCATCAGAACTATGACATCTTAACACTTCCCGCTCTCGGCAGATACAGTTTAGGTTTTTAAAGAATATTCTGGGACCCTCAAGCTCCTCTCTTTCCCTCTCACACATCCCTCTCTGAGCCTGCTCTGACCTTAGCAGCTGCTTGGGCCCCAGCTCAGTGCCTGGGAGAAAGTAGAGCCACTGTTTATCATCGTAGTTTTCCCATTCTCAGGAACTCCTAGCTACCCCCTGGATGTAAATAAATACTGTTGCAGATGAGAAGGGTAGGACTATGAATCAACTTGATTTCTGCAGAGCAAAACCTCTTACTTGAAAGACACGCATGCACTAGTTCACCACCTGGAGGGAGCAAAAGATGAAAAAGAAGAGGGAACCAATGAGCCAGTAGAGCCAGCCTGCCTCCATCTTGGGCTTGAAAGCCATCTTACAGTAAAGACAAACTAGGCTCACTCCTGCGTATGATTAAGCCTCTGTTTCTGAAGGACTGGGCTATGCCTCACCTGTAACCCAACTACAAATGGTTCTGTACTGCCTGTCCCAAGAAACAGCAACCATGTTTCTGTTTCAAAAAGTTATATAACCACCTATGACTACCATGTTATGACTACCTGTGGTTCTGACTATCTTGCTATGACCACCTGGCAATCATGCCTTTGTTTCAAGAGGTTGTTATGATCAACTTGTTATGCTTCCTCCTTGGGAAACTCCCTACCCCTGAGCTATAAAAATCGTTGTCTTCCTCACATCCAATGCTGACTTCTGGAACTTTGTCTTAAGGAGTGTACATGAATCAAAAAACTTGCTTTAATTAATTGTCTGCTTTAATTCATATGGCCATGATGATTTGGTTCGGTGGTCTTTTTCATCCCATCTTTGGGATTAACAGGAATCAACCAGAAGAGTGGAGAAATAGCGGGCCCAAGAGCAGGTAAGAAAGAGTTGACACAGCAGGGAGAAGCAGGGTCACAGGGGACATCTCTCTTATAACATAGGGTGAAGAGTTTTATAGGAAGCTTTGCATTCCACAGGCAGATGAACTGAAGTGCTTCAATAGCAACCATAGAAGAAGGCAGGTTTTCTCTAAAAAGGGAAGGCAGAGACAGTACTTGAGGGTTTTCTGAACCCCGGAAGCGAAATCTGTCCTCTTACTTCCTGTTGGAGGAACTGAGCTAGGCTCCGAGGCCCAGAATCAGTGAACCTGTGCACATTGTGGTCCAAGTGGCTGCACGTGGTTCCTGAAGGCGGTGCTTTTACAGCCCATGCTCGGATCCACTGACTGGGCAGCTCCTTAACCACACTTTAGTGGAAGATCACACACTGATACTAGAGTCTTCACAGCAAACGACCACACAGGCTCTAGCCTGGGGCAAGGGTGTGAATTCAGAGCTTCAGGGAAGCCTGGCGCCAGTTCCTGAGGCTCACATAATTGCCACAGGGCCAAGGTGAGAGATGCTGCCGCCACAGAGCACATTCCCGTACTCTACCGAGACAAGCTGTGATGTGAGGAGATAGCACAGAGGAAACACTGGGCTCTCTCACACCCAGACCAGCTGAAGGCGTGTAGGCTAATCATCGTTTTAGCTTTGCAAACTCAAAGGAAAGCTACTTAAACTGCATTTCCTTCAGCTGCGGACCTAGAGATGAGGAGAACGGAGAAGATAGCTGCTCTGCCCTCTGCTGGGGAGGATCGGCAGTGTCTCAGTTAATAACAGCCAAGAAGCTGGGGTGTTTGGCTTGCGCCTCTTGGGTTTGCATGTTATCTGAGTGCCTGCCATCGCCTTGTCCCAGAACCATCTGCCTAAAGCACCTTGCTTTCTGTTCCTCACTGTGAGCTTTGCCAGGATCAAAACCAAGCAGCGTTTGCCAACCTTAACACACAAAAAGGAAACAAAGCAGAGAGCTGCAAGGCAGCTGTGACTACTGCCCAAGACTATCAGAGCCATGGCTTTGCACAGAGACCACCAAGACTATATATGTTTCTACAGAGCCGCCTGCTCAGCCAGTTCCTACCACCTGGCTATTCTTTCTCCTCCTGGCCAAAGTGGGTTGCATTATGGCATCTTCTGTGGGTTTTTGTTTTGTTTTCCTTTAAAAACCTCCTTGAATTTGTACACAGTGGCTAGTGCACCTTGGTGTTTAGTGCTCTGCTGTACCTAAGTTGCTGTCAATGCATTATGGTGCCTATCTGCCCCTGAGCAAAACTGTGTGTGGTTTTTGGTGGCTCATGGGTATCTGCCCCCAGGGAAAAAAACCACTGGGAGAAGTTCTTTCTAGCAAACCTTCAGCTAAGAATATCTATTTTTAATGTTCCCTTTCCCTCCCCAAGTTGAGTCCAGGTGTCTGTCTGATCTCTGGGTCCAGGAAGGTGTCTTGACTGGTGACTGTTGTTTGAATTTCTGTCTTCCTGTGGTTTCACCAGACACTGCTGTTGTTTTGCACACTATCCTGTTGTCGGGATTGGTGCAATGTTCTGGGCCCACCCTGTGACTCAGTAGTGGAGAGAGGCTTCTGCTTCCTCTGAGAGGCGCTAAGAGTATTGGCCAACTTCGCTATCACCAGGGAGCGCCTCTGCAGGCCTCTGCCTTAGACTCCGCAAGTGCCAGGAGGGAGGCTGCCAGCAGAAATGACCCCTGGGGACAGCAAGCAGGTCAGAGCTGTGGCTGCTTTCCAACCTCCTGGATCTTCTCTTGTTCCTGCCCCTCCACCCAACCCTCTGAGTCGAAGAACCAGGATGGCAGGAGGCACCACAGGGAAGCATTTCCATCTGAGAAAGGAAGTCTGATCAGAGCTTTCCTGACAGTTCATCTCCCTGTCTCCCAGGGAACCGTAGAACCAGCCCCTACGGCTGGTCACCTCCCCAGCAGGCCCCATCTCCTCTCCCACCGTGATGCAATGAAGAAGGAGAGAGTACCAGCTCCATCCTCTTCTTTGCTTAGACTGGCCTGATGTGGGTGAAGGGGAGCACTGAGTGACAGTCCTCACCACTTCCTTCAAGGCCTGAGGTTTTGGGGAAAGGGGAGGGGATGAAGAGGCTGGCAGGAGGGATGGAGAGTGCTGCAGGGATCCACTGTCCTCTCTCTCTAAAGGTTGCTGCTCCCAGGGAAAGTTTGGAAGCCTCAGAGGAACCGTGGTGCCAACTATTAATGGCTGGCTTCCTTCCTATGGCCTAGCTTTGAATGTAGATACTAGTACCCCCTTCCCACTGTGACCCTGAAGACTCTTCTAAAGGACCCTGTGTGGCTCACATCTCTCCCCACCCCCGCCTCTCTACTGATCCAGCTATACACATCACGTCCCAGGCCTCACACATTTCAAGACCTTGACTGGGGACACAACATCCTTTCTGGGAACAGGGACCATATTCTTCCCAAGCTGTCATACAGTTGCGGGGATTTCCCTTGAGGTTAGGGCCACATCTTCTCAGTAACTCCTTTTGGCCTCAAATAGTAGAAGCCTTGTGCCCCAAACAAAACGGAATTGCCTGTGACTCATATCCAGCCCTAGCTTTTGAAAACTCTGCTTCATGAGGTTGGGGGCCAGGAGTGTAGTGAAACTACAGCCAACTAGGAGTGCAAGTGAGTGTGTGAATGTGTGTGAGTGAGAGGGAAGGGGGGTTGCTCCAGCAGCCTTTAAGTAAAATGCAACAGTGCTCTGGCTTTTGGGCTGTGAAAATCTAGCTTTATGCCATCTACTTCCTTAACAGGCAGTCCTCTGGCACCACCCAAACCTATTTAGACATTTTGCCTTTATTATTGTCATTCTTCTTATTATTATTTACATATTCTTGTAGTGTGTATGGATGTTCATGTATGTGCAGATTCACAGATGCGTGTATGTGAGAATACATATGCAGACACATGTCATAGTACAAATGTGGAGGTCAGGTTGTCAGTTCTTTTCCTTTGCCATGTGAGGCCTGAGGATTGAACTCGGGTTGTCAGGGTCAGCAGCAAGCTCCTTTACCCACTAAGCCATCTCACCACTCCTCTATTTATTTTCCATTTTATGTGTATGAATGTTTCTTACTGGTGTATATATGTGTACTGTGTGTGTGTGTGTGTGTGTGTGTGTGTGTGTGTGTACCAGGTGTCCATGGAGGCCAAAAGAGGATGTTCCAATTCCTGGAACTGGAATTACAGATGGTTGTGAACTGCTATGTTGGCTCTGGGAACTGAACCCAGGTCCTCTGCAAGAGAAATCATGCTCTTAGTGGCTGAACCATCTGCCCATCCCTTCTATCTCTTTTCATTTATTTATTTTTCTTAAGGAGAAGGAAAACAAAGTGGAACGACATGAAAACAGAAGACTCAAGCCATGTGCTCCTGAAGGAGTGTCCCCACATGTGTAGGGAGTAGAGGGATGTCCCTAAGGCCTCCTGTACGCCAAGGCTTAGCCTTGTCCCTAGCTCCTCTCAGTCTTCAGCTCCCACATCAAGCTTGGATTCCAAACATTGTGGAGAAGCCCCAAGTGGCCTCTGTGGGGGACCCTGCCACTAGCTTAGGAGGCAGTCCTGCAGGAGGGTGGCCAGGGTGTGTTCTGGGGGCATCATGGGTGAAGCCCTGCAGGAGGGTGGCCAGGGTGTGTTCTGGGGGCATCATGGGTGAAGTTGTTTTAGTTTAGGTTTTGCATATTGTTATTGTTACAAGAGGGAAGTGTCAATGGGGAGATAAACAAAATGGGGAACTGAGACTCTTTGCCATTCTCTTTTATTCTCTCTCCTCCCTTTCTCTCTCTCTCTCTTTCTCTCCCTCTCTCTCCCTCCCTCTCTCTCTCTCTCTCTCTCTCTGGTCTCTTTATGTAGCCCTGGCTAACTTGGAACTCACTGTACAGACCAGGCTAGCCTCTGCCTCCCAAGTGTATTTTCACACACTGTTGGAGCAAAGGGGTTTCTGATGGGTCAGCCTAACCTCAGCACCATTCTTAGAAAAGAAGGGGAGCCATGTTCGCCAGCACCGTCTTTATAACAAGAATCTTATCAAACTATCGAGTATGTTATAGAACTGCCTTATCTAATCTTCCTCCCTCAAACTCAAACACCCTGGACTCTCCCTTTCATGGTGGGGAGACTGAGGATGAGAAGTGTCTTATCCCAGATGTGAGATAAGGAGCTACCATTACAAATTTAATATGATTATCACCAAACATCTCAGGGTTACTGCTTCCTCACTGTCTCTGGGCTCCCTCCCTCTCACTCCAGGCTGGCCTCGCTTGCTCTGCTCTTTTCTGTTCCTCAAAACACTCTGAAGCTCATTTTCACTTTAGGCCCCCCTGCCCACTTCTGTTTGGTTGGATTTTTACTTTTAGTATTTACCACTTGTCTCTTTCTTTGTTTTGTCCTATTCTTGTGTTTCTTTTTGTTTGTTTGTTTGTTTTACATTATTTTATTATTAATCTTTAGAGGTCTTTGTTTTCCAAGGAGAGAGAGAAAGGGTGTAGGAAGGAGAGAGAGAGAGAGAGAGAGAGAGAGAGAGAGAATAAAAGAGAATGCCAAAGTGTGTAGATTTGGATGGTAGGGGAGGTGGAGAAGATCTGGGGGGAGTTCAGAGAGGGGCAATCATAATCAGAATATATTAAAAACCTATTTTAATAAAAGAAAGATAGAAAAAAGAAATGTGAATAATACCTAACATATAGCAAACAATCAAAAATTATGTAGTGGCGCATGCCTTTAGTCCCAGTACTTGGGAGGCAGAGGCAGGTGAATCTCTGAGTTCAAGGTCACCCTGGACTACAGACTGAGTACCAGGACAGCCAAGGCTATACAGAGACACCCTGTCTCAAAAACCATATATATAATATATGTATATATTATATATATATATGTTGAATAAATAAATAGATGAGGTAATTGACACATGAAATCACTGGGTAAGATCTCAGCACCCACAGAGTGCTGAGAGTAACTGTCATCTGAGTGCTCAGTCCTAAACAAGACATCTATACCATTTCCTATAAGGCTCATGGACCATTGTGGAGGAAGGAGTAGGAAAAAACAAAACACAACTGTAAGAGCTGGAAGGTGGGGAAGGGAGACTGTGAACTGTCATCTTCTGTGGAACGACAACCATTGTAATCACAAACTCACTGTAGCTGTGGATGCCTGCCCTGCGCACTGCGTCTTCACAAAGACAGGCCTGTTAGCAGTCAGGAAGGAGGAAGGTCCAGGGAGAGGAGAGTTAGTTGCCTTCAGTTGTGCAGCTGTTGATGATGTCACTAGGTGTTAATGGGCAGCTCCAGTCCAATGATCACACAGATAGCCCTTGTTAAATGAAATGAGTCATGAAAACCAAGCCAAAAGTCATGAATCTGGGGAAGGAATTTGTAGGGAGGGGTTGATAGAAATGAGGGGGGAGAGTAATCAGAATACATTATGTACATGTATGAAACTGTCAAATAACAAAAGTAATCAATAAAGGTGAACTAAACCTTAATGATGCCAAGTGGTTAGCCCTTTTGAGATAAAAACATACATACAAGTAACACTATACAGACGGAACAGGTTGTATTTATGAATGAATGAATAAACAAATATATGCATATAATAATAAGTAATGAGTAAAGGGGCCATGAATTTGAAAGAGACCAAGGAGAGGTACATGAGAGGGCTTGAGGAAAGGAAAATGAAGAGATGGTGGCATTATATTATAATCTCAAAAGATAAAAGAAATATTAAAAATTCCACATCTCAAAAAACAAACAAACAAACAAACAAAACTGCAAAAACATATAACAAATGCCACCTTCTTGTGTGGTGACCTGAATATTCCTTTTAAAGTAGCCCCTTGGGATACCACCCTGTTTAGTTTACTTCTATTGTAGAACACTGTGCTCCAAGCATAGCTCCCATTACTACCTCCATCACAGTGCTGTCACTGCTTGCAGGGGACCCTTCAAATCCAGCCTGTTGTCATTCCTGCAGGCAAGGGAGTTACCAGCCCCACACCTGAGACCTCAGCCACTGCCCCCAGCACCTTCCTGATAGCTGAATCTCCATTTTCCCCAACTGCATGTGGTCTTGGGAAGCATCTGTGAAGACGTTAATATTCACAAGGGGGTGAGACCTCTAGGTACTCCAGCTACTCTGAGGTCGGCCATTCTCCTGTAAGTAGCCCCTCACCCATGCTTCACCAGGAAGCCCAATAAGCACATTGTTTTACCATTCAAAGCTTAGGAGGACTCCTTACTGTGATAAGTGAGCTGGGAAGAGAAGACAATTTTTCCTGTCTCCCAGTGGGAAAGATCACACAATGATGTTTCAGTGTCTCTCATTCATTACTTGGCTTATTTCTATTGTCCATGATGTCTACTAGAGTATAGGGGGTGAGTGTTGGGTGGATGCATGGAGAGACAGAAGGATGGGTGTAACAATAGATGGTGATAGATAAATGAATGGATGGATGGCTTGATACATGGTGGATGGACAGAAGAATGAGAGTTAATGTCCACTGTGTGTCCTACATCCCCAGCCCCCACGAGGATGTAGGAATAAACAAAGAGCTGTCCCTCCAATCAAAGAGTCCACTATGACGTTCAAGAGACATTTTTTTTTATAGTCAGGTGTATCAAGGGGTAGTGGGTGCTCTGGGTTCTGAGGGAAGCTATACGCGTATTAGTGATACAAGGGTGACTGTGGAAAGCTGCTGAGGAGAGTCACAGTGATCTTGTCAGAGGGATTTCCCTGAGTCTACAGACAGCGCTTGTGGCCTGTCCTGTAGCAAACCTTGGCCTTGGAGAGGAGGCATGGGCAGGATTATAGGAACACAGCAAGAAGGAAGAAGGGCTTTGTAGTGGCAGGTCGTATTTGTTGGAAGGATGATTCATCCTTTCAAGGTGAGAGTACAAGCTTTGGGGAGTATGAGGAAGAGTTGACAGGGAAGCCTGGAAGTGGGGAAGAACTGAAATAATCAATGGTAAAATCAGAATGTCTTGGAAATATCAGAGAGAGGAGATTTGGCAAATGGTGGGCATCAGCCCAGGCCAACTCTCTCAGTGTACAAGGAAAGGCTGCAGTGGAAAGCTCACAGATAAACCTGTAGGTAGGAGACCACGGGGGAGCTATGTCTGAGAGCTTCAGTCTTATCCTGTGAAGTAGGACAAGAGATCATCTGTGGAAATAAGAATATACACAGCCTCTAGCTGTGGGGCTTTTAGGGGATACTATGATTAAGAACCTTAAGATCTCACTCAAGCAGGAAAACCAGGGTTGCAGAAACCAGAGTTGATGGTGACGTTACTAATATCCTTACAAAGCAGTTAACATCAACCAACAGAAAGCCAAGAGCACAGCAGACGAGATAAGGACATGGAAACAGTGCACACATTTTCATTAGGGCTCTATGGCTTATCTGAATGCACAGCCTTCCACTAGCCTGCCATGTGTGAAGCGTTTTAGGACCATTCTATTCTGCAACCTAAATAAAATGTTTACAATTAAAACGTTTCTGTGTGTGTGCATGTGTGTGTGTGTGTGTGCGTGTGTGTGTGTGTACGCGCACGTGTGTGTGTGTGTGTGTGTGTGTGTGTCTGTGCAATTGACAGCTACCACGTCTCCTTATTATCAGTATCCTCTACAACACCTGGATAACAATGGATTAATTGGTACTGGTGGGTTATGATGACCTAAAATCCACGCTTGCTTCAGATTTCTTTAGCTTTTACCTGCTATCTATCTTCTTTTCCTGAGTTCTGTGTCACAAGTCTTCATCACTCTGAGCTGGGTGGCCTTTGCCAGCTTGACACCAATTGGAGGGAGGGAACTTAAGATGAATAACTGTTTCCATGGGATTGGCATGTAGGTGTGACTGTGGCCATTTTCTTGATTGCTAATTGATGTAAGACAACCAAGTGTTTGCTTGTTAAGTTGTATGAAAGTAGATGCTGTCTGCATCTAGGGAAATACTACTGTTACTTATATTGCTTACAATTTCTATATTTATTGTTCTCTGGAAATGAATATAATTAAAGGCTGAGAGAGGAGAGAGAGAGAGAGAGAGAGAGAGAGAGAGAGAGAGAGAGAGAGAGAGAGAGAGAGAGAGAACCTAGCCCACTGTGGGAAGTACCATCCTTAGGCAGGCAGTTTTGGGCTTTATAAGAACCCCTACTCAGATCTAGCCAATGGACAGGACATTCTGCACAGTTGAGTGGAGAGTGGGGTCTGACTTTCACACATACTCTGGTGCCAGGGGGAGACCTGGTGGCACTCAGAGAAAGGATAGCAGGCTACCAAGAAGAGACTTGATACCCTATGAGCATATACAGGGGGAAGAAGTCCCCCCTCAGTCACAGTCATAGGGGAGGGGAGTAAGGGGAAAATGGGAAGGAGGGAGGAATGGGAGGATACAAGGGAGGTGAAAACCATTGAGATGTAATATGAATAAATTAATAAAAATTTTAAAAATATTAAAAAAAAAAGAATGCTACTGAGCAAGCCAGTATCAGGGTCCCTCCACGGTCTCTGCCTCAGTTTCTCTCTCTAGGCTTCTGCCTTTGGATCCTGCCCTGGTTTCCTTTGGTGATGGATGGTGAGCTGTAAACTGAAACAAGGCCCTTTGCCTGCCACGTTGTTACTGCTTATCATGGTGTTAACCACAGTAACAGAGATGTAAACTAAGAAATCTCCTGGGATCTTCTTGACTTGGCCTGTGTTTGATGACCTTTGGCGGGCTGACAAGTACTCATGAGGCTTTGTGTGAATGTTTCTGAACTAGGAGCTATCTGCACAGTTTTTGACTGTTGTTAGAGATTAGGCTGAAGTTTAGGGGGTGGGTGGGGGAAGGCCACAAAGGGGAAGTGGTGTCCTACTATTCTGACAACTTGTACTTCCATGCTGTTAAGTTTCAAATCTAGGACAAAGGAGCTGAGGTGCCTATTAACATATCAAAGCTGACCTGGCCTCCAGGTTTTCCCAGCACCCCTCAGTCCCTGGGTATGTCTGGCATACTCTACCCTCTGCCCCCAAACTCTCCAGCCTAGGGGCTGAGCTTCCTTTCCCTATATAATCCATTTTAGTTACCTGCCCCCTTCAGTACATTTGACCTCTTGGCTGCTCAGTCTTCTTCTCATTTCTCCCCTCCCCTTCCCCTCCCCTTCTCCCTACTTGGCTCAGGGTCATGACCACTCTGGACTCTCTCAGATGTCTCTGACTCTGGGTATGCTTTCCCGCATATAAACTTTCGCCTCCACCATACCTAGGAGCAGACATGTTTTTTTCTTTTTACTCTTGGTAATCTTCATCACTTAAAGCACATTCATCACACTTCTCCAAGTGACTCCCTCCCTTTCTGTGCGTGTTGTTTGGAGGGAAAACACTGCTCACCCCACACTTAAACACTAGGGAATTCCACTCCACCTCCCTGAGGCCCGTGCAAAGCACCAAGTGTTGTTTCTACTAGCTCTGGAAAGGTCTCGGGTCTTCCAGCAAGGCTAACCTTCAGTTTTAGCCTCCTGTTGTGACTTTCTATTGTCCTCTTCCCTGCCATGAGCAGCCAGCCCTTCAGGAGCCCAGGAAATTGAGGCTTTGGTCTAATGCGTTACTGGTGTGGCATGGCCCAGAATTCCACTTTCTTCCCCAAGGACACATTGATTCCAGTAGCTGGGCTGTTTTCCATTTAAATGTCCTTTAGCAATAAACATGCTGCCTCCAACAGTGGGCACTGAGTTTGCTTTGTCTGCAGAAACCATGCTGTAACTGGCAGCTTACTCTGGAAACGAAAGAGCTTTCAAAGTTCAGGGCGGCTTCTTCAAGTCCTCCTGGAAACATAATGATTATCCCATGCTGTGTTATCTTACACTGAAGCTCCTATTTCTTGATTTCCCCTCCTTCCACCTCGTAGAAATAGTTTGTCAGGAACTTAGACACATTTTACAGGTTAGGCATCCCTAACCTGAAAACCAACAATCCAAAATGCTACAAAATCTAACAAAACTTTTGAAAACTATCGTGATACTGAACTTGTGTGATGGGTCACAGTCAAAATGCAAGTGCAGTAAAATATGTACAAAACACCTATAGCTAAGCATACACATGCACATAATTAAAGATAATAAAAAACAGTATTGTGGGTGCTATTTCTATCTCTATTTTTGGGGGGAGGGTTACTTAATGCCTCTACCTCCCTTCCAACCCCCAGACTCTAGGTAGGAGAGAAAGAAGGTTAGAAAATAAAGGGGATGTCTTTAGACTTAGTTCTGGCTGGTTAGGGTGGGGTCTTTTGGACAATACCAAGCTTGATCATCAGGATGTCTAGCAGTCCAGAAACAGCAAATGGCAAACGTAGAAGGATGAACAAGCATCCTTCTTCCTCCTCTGCCCATCTCCTATAAAGCCCCCTTCCTCTCTCCCGCCTTTTGTATTTATACCCTCCCAGAGTCCTCAGAATTCCACTAACTCCAGCTGTCAAAGACCTTGGCTCTCTCTGAACTGCATGAGGCTGTTACCAGCTGGCACAGACCACACTTGGGATTAAAAAAAAACCTGTTTATATAACAAAACTGATCTTTTAAAGAAACCAAAACTTCCACTACACAATATTTAAGAAAAAGACAAAGGTTTGGCTGCAACACCTGTTCGTGTGGCACTGGACGACAGCAGTTGGAGTTGCCATGAAATTTTTGTAGCCTGTCTGGCAGAAGCCCTATGGATGCTTCCCAGTTTCCATGTTCCAGCCTGTTCAACTGTTCGTCCAATCGCAAGAACCCATTAGTTTTCAGAGCGGTTTGTGGAATTAGTTATTTGGGTACCAGGTTCCATTTGTTCCTCACAGGGGAATCCCCCCCTTTTTTTTTTGACTGGAAACAAGCCCCAGGTTTGGTCGCCATCTCTGAGTATTGTTGACCCATTTTGAGATAAGGAAGTTGAACTGTGGATTATGGAGGAGTCATGTGTGAAGGAATACCGGGTTCAGGCTGGCTGGGCTGATGTGGATCTCTGGAGTCCAGAAAAAGATGATAGCACTCGGGTTTTGTCTCTTACTGAGACCTACACACCAATTTACTTCTGGAGTTGTACAGCAGTCTTGGTTGAGTTCAGGCCAGAATAGCTGCTAACTTAGTATGGAATAGAGCTACAATGGCAGGTGCACAAAGCAAGCTGAGGCATACATGTGCTTTACAGACACAAGTATGTGCCTGCTCCTCTACACACACTGCTGTGTGTTAGAAAAACTTATCAAGGTTACCTAATTTATGACTTCTTGTGACTCATTGCTCAGAAAAAGGAAAACAGTATTTAAAAACACATGTATTATTTATTTATTTGTTTGTTTGGGGGAAGGAGGGACACTTACCATCATGCTTGTGTCAAGTTGCAGGAGTTAGGGATTCTCCTTCCACTATGTAGATTTTGGGGATCAAATTCAGGTTGTTGTGACAAGTGCCCTTACCAGGTAAGCCATTGTCCTAGCCCCGAAAATTTCTATTTATTTATTTAGTTATTTAGTTACTTGGTTAGTCATATAGTTAGTTTTTTCAAGATAGAGTTTCTCTGTGTATCAGAGCCCTGGCTGTCCCGGACTCATTTGTAGACCAGGCTGGTCTCAAGTTCACAGACATCTGCCTGCCTCTGCTTCCCTGAGTGCTGGGATTAAAAGTGTGTGCCACAGTACACAGAATAAATAAATGCACTCATCGTTTACCTTAGGAAAGGCAAGAACACAATGGTAACGTATGACTGTCTGAAATTGAGTTCTTCAGCAGAGCTGGAGGAGCTGCTAAGGAAAGATGGCCTAGATAGGTCAACTCAACTGTGAATCTGGTACCACCTCCCAGCTTCAATAGATGCTTTTGAAGTACCCACTTGCTCTTGGCAATACACTCTTTATCTGAAGATATGCAGAAAACCAGGCCTGGACTGGAGTGATGGGTTTTCTTTTTCCAGTGTCTAATGAGTAAGGATGGAGACGGGTTAAGGTTTCTCTGGTTATTTATAAGGAAATTTCACAAGTGTGTAAGGTGGAGAATCAAGAGTTCTTGCTGCTATGAACTCAGAGACACAGGAGAACGTGTGTTTCCTGCAGGAGGCCTCTGTAGGAGCTCCACCAGAGTCCCCTTTCATCTACTCATCCTTTTCTTTTGACGTTCACTGAACACATCTCACTGCTCCCTTGTCAGGTACTAGTCACTGTGTTGAGTGCTAGCCCTCCAGACTGGACAAGGATCCAATACTGTCCTATGAGGTAGGTAACCAGCAGTTGAGTGGGGTCAATACAGAATGTTGGTTATCATATGGGCCAAAGGACCCTGGTTTGAGGGCAAGTGAAATGGTGATGCTTAGACAGGGATTCAGAAAACCTTATTTAAGCCAATTTGGACAACTTGCTTACTTTCAACCATGTCTCTGTGTCCTTATTTATGAACTCTACGGATAGAACTAGAGGAAGAATTAAAAGAGAATGGTTGAAACAATGTCCCATGGTATGTACATGCTGTGACCTTTATCCTTTCACCCATCAAGGGACATCTCTGTTGCTTCCAACTCTTGGCCTCTGGGAATGAAGCTGCAGTGAACATGGTGTGTATGACTCGGCTTGTGTGCAGCATGGAGGAGCTTTGAGGACATCGTGCTAAGTGAAATAAGCCTATTTTAGAAAGATAGATACTGAATAGTTTCACATAGATGAGTTTTCTAAGATGATCAAATTCATAGGAACAAACCCTGAAATGGGCAGTTGCCTGGAGCTGCAGGGGAGTGAATTGCTATCCAACGGTCATGGAATCTCAACACTGAGGAGAACGTCTCCTAGAGATCCACCATACAGCAAAGTGCCCAAGGCTAACAGTATGGTGTATACACACATTTGTGATGGACACAGATTTCATACTGTGTCTTTTAACCACAGAGAAAAGGCATAAGCAAACATTACTATAAATATGCTTTATGAATATTTACATTCATAGAAAATGAATAAAAACAAGAGATGATGAAGGGCCACTAATGTGTAGCAAAATTTTTTTGTCTAGAATATAAAAAAAAACATTCTACCACATCTATAAAGTTTTATTTCTTACAACAAAGAGATATGAAGCAAATGTGGGCAGAATATTATTACCTTAGCTAAGACAGAGATGGATGTGCATTGCTGGTTATCATCTTTTATGACGTTTGAAATATTTAGCAGTAGTCATTAAGAATAAGGTCATGTTTAACAGAGTGTTTGGCATAGGGAAGAGTGCAGAATGTTTCAGCCAAAGAACACAACTGAAAATTCAAAACTCATTCAGAAGTCCAGAGCTGGGAGAGTGTTTCCAACATGGCTCCAGGAGGCAGGGGTGTGTGGGAGTAAAAGCTAGGGCGCGTTTACGAAGAGCTGCCACACCCTGATGATATGTGCTACTTGGGATCGCTTTGAGCCTGACAGCAATGTTCCCTTTTATCCTAAAAGTCCTCAAATATCCAATTTATGATAGATCCAGCATTTCTGATGTCTACCCACAGTCTTAGGCCCACCTTTCTATAAGAATTGCCTGGCAATTCTTCTAAGGCTTCAGACACCTGGGACCCACCCAAGCTCTGAGTGAGAGGATTTGGTGAGACCTTGGGTTGTGAATTTTCCCCAAGATCACCAGCTGAGAGCCTTCGACCTGCTGATCGAGCCTTGGCTTGCCTTCCCCTTTGCCATGTTGAAGGCTCCCTAGGGCAAGCATTATGGAAATGGAGCCTAGAGAGCCAAATAAAAATTCCCGGGAAATGTAAAGAGGCATTGAGTTATGAAACACAAAACACAGTAAACACTGCAGGAAGTTAACCAACACGGGCATCTCTTCCTCTGAGATTAGCTGTTGCTCTGGGCACAAATCACCCTTGGCAGTTTCATGGGCCTCACAAGGGCCTCAAATAAAGTTTGCTATGTTAACTCAAATTATTGCCTATTTCACGAAAACCCTAAGTGGTATGTGCTGAAGGCTCACTTGGTACCTACCCCTTGCTTTGGATTTGCCCCTCCCCCCCTGCAAATTCCATTTGATTTCTAACAACACCCACCAGGATGTGATATAATGACTCTGTTTCCCAACTGGGAAAATTAAGGTTCAGGAAACTCTTGCCCAAATTGGGGTTAGTATTCCAATTCAGGCCGGCAGGCTCTGTGCTGTCCGTGCCAGGACTCATATGGGTATGACATTTCCTTAATCATGCATTGCTTGTTTCACTGACATTTATACTGCAGAGGCTTGTATAAGCCACGCATGCGCTGAGGTTTCACCGTTGTTAAGGATTACCCTCCTGGATAAACTGCCACCGTCTTTATCAGACTAGCCATTTCAGAAGATCTCCACAGCTGGGTCCACTAACTATAGGAAGAGGAGCAGGAGAGTCACAGGACCCTCACCTGAGTGTCCAGACTCTCCTTCCAATCACTTGTAGGCAATTCTCCCCTAACCGCATGTGACCTCAGAGACAGGCTAAAGTATACGGGCTGGGGAAGGAACAGCGGGGAAAGCTTCATGTCTGCAGTCCTGGGGACTCATCCTCCATCCTGGGTGCAGATCTTCCAGCATGGCTTCTTTAAGATTACCCATGCTCCCATGCTCCTGCCCCTGGCCTCTCGGCCCTTGTTCCTTATGTAAGTCTGATAAACTCATTGGTTCTCCAGGAGGAACTTTGATGGAGTTGCACCTTGCTTTGCCATTGGAACCTTAAGAGGAGGAGGTAGCTGTTTATTTCATCCCAGGGGAAGGAATTTTAGCTTACACTTACCCTCCATCATCCCCATGGAGACAGGTTACATGGGCACCCAAGGACGTGTGACAGAAGAAAATGTCACAGGGTGACAAGACATACTTCCGTGACCAATGGGCAACAGCCAAATGGGGTGAGGTGCAAACAAAACCTGAAAAGCTCACATCCTCCATCCAGTGGGTCGTGGGCATCCAGCAACGAACCCTGAAGAAATAACCACAGCTGTGAGGGGCTGTTGAGGTAAAAGAAGGCTTGTTTCTGAGTTGAAACCTTGGAACCAACTTAAAGACCCAAGCAGAGGGAATCGCTGAAATAAATTCTGGTACCTGCATTCCGCAGGACGCTTAGCAGCCATTAAAAAGATGCTTTGGGATGGCATTCAATCACGAGAAAAGCTGTTCACAATATGTCGGGTATATGAAACAACATTTAAAAATGCCCCACAGGGGTGCTAAATTAAATAAGCAGAGGTCTTTAGTTAGAGGCTGCCTCTGTTCTCTGAGTTCCCATAAACAAACTACACTATAGTTTGGTGATGTAGACAAACTGCAGCCTAAGAGCATTTTTTATATTTACTTTTTGGTAATAGATGGCCAGGTTTCAGCCAATCATACAGAGATGAGCTTTAGCCAACCATAGGTATGCACTGTGTCACACCACATTCAGCTGTAGCCAATCAGGTAATGTCTTTGCTTTATTTTCATAGCTGGCTTATAAAACTGTTGTCTCCCCAAACTAATGCTGTTACAGCTGTCTAAAGCTGTTTTTTTGTTTTGTTTTTTGTTTTTTGTTTTGTTTTTTAGAGGCCATAAAGAACTGTATAAAAAGTATAATCTCATCTGAAAAGCGAGAAAGTTTGAGGCTGGAGAGATGGACCAGCAGTTAAAAGTGTTTGCTGTTCTTCCATAGACCCTAAGCTTGGTTCTCATCAGAGGCTCATAGCTGTCTGTCACTCCAAGTCCAAGAAATTCACTACCCTCTTATGGCCTACACAAGTATCTTTATAGATGGCAGGTATGCGTGCACATGCATGCATGCATGTACACACCCCCACATACATTTTAAAAACAGACATATTTCTCTTTGAAATAAAAGGAAATGCCAGTATTTTATTATTGTACTGATTTTCTCACCTGTATTTTGATTATGTTTCCATAATGGTTATTGCTTTACTTCTGTTGACAGAAAAAAAAAATCATAATGTTGGTCAAATAAAATAAGTCACAGACAACTAAAAGGGATGGAAATGATGAATATATGAGGCCAGTTTTGCCTCCTAAGCTCATCTGGCTGCCTCCCACACCTCTGCCTTCTCTCTGTTCAGTGCTCTAAAGGAGGGACAAGGCCTCACTCCATTCTAAGCACACATCTCAGGGGTTTCCAGGAAATGCAGAAATCCCTGAGCCACGCTCTGGTGTGCTCCATTCTGTCAGAGGGAGTCTAGGTTCTATGGCTCTGAGTACTCGGTGCATGCATGTTCTTAACTCAGTGGCTGTGTGCTCCTGATCCCCTAAACCTTGCTGAACCCACAGATGCCCACCCCCCCCCCCACCACCCAGGTCGAGCTTTTTAGAAGAAACAAGAGAGGAAGTTGAAGAACCACCATATCTGGAAAGAATCCTGCATGAGGAGAAGTCAAAAGAGGAAGTGAACTTTCCCAGAGTCCCGGGACCCTGAGTGCAATCGTACTCAGAAGTAAGTGACAGAGCTAGCCAACTTTTCAGTCTGCATTGGGGGTGAGCAGATAGGAATCTAGCTGTAAGCTGTGGACAGAGGTGGCGGGCAGTTACCCCACAGCATTGAAACAGCAGAGAGTTAGGGACAAGTGTTTCTTGGGAGAGTTTACAGGTGCTGTGGCAGGGAGCAGAAGTGGCTGGTGTCTCTGCTGTCATTACAAGAGGCCTCCTTGGCCTTTTGTGTCAGCGGGAGAAAAACCTGTCAGGGTGCTCAGCCAGATGTACTGGGGAAAGGGGGCAAAAATGAGAGGCTAAGTAGTTCCAGAGACCTAAAACACTTGGGGGTTTCAACTGGGCCATTCCCACCTCCCCCTCCTGATGCCCTCTCCTACTCCATGGCCCTTCTTGACCCAGACCCAGTCTTCTGATGGAGAGTTTTCTCCAGGCTGTATATGGTACCCATCAGCATGAGAGACAATGTCCCCATCATCCAATCATCCAACTGAGAAACCCCCAGTGTGCTTGCTTTGGCAGAGCAGTCAGTCTTCTTCTCATAGCTTGATGGTACAGTTATTTTGCGCTCATCATCTTTTCTCTCATTGCTTGAAGGGGAAGTTAATTCTCTGAGGGTGGAACCTTGTCTGCCTGTGCATTGCAGTAACCTAGTGCTTAGAAAAGTGCCTTGTAACGCAGTATGGTTCAACTGAAAACTTGTTGAAAAAAGCAAACGGAGGAAGGAAGGAAGGAAGAAAGGAATGAGGAGTGTGTACAGGTAAAGAAAGGCTCAGAGTTAAATTCGGACACTAAGACTGAGCCCAACTTCATTTCTTACCCGAAGGGCTGCCACTGAGTCCGTGTTCTGGTTGTGGTGAGGGCTATGCGGCACTGTGGGTTTGCAAAAAGCCCTGGTGCACAACCAACACTCTAAAGAGTGCTTTACCATCCTATCATTCAGAATAAAGAGAGAACTTTTGCTGTGGGGCGAAGTGAGAGAGCGTGAAGGACAGCAGGCAGGAGAGCTGAGGCAGCCTCTTCCATTTCTTGGGAAGGGGAGGAGGAGTGGTGTGACCAGCTTTAAGAACCTCTCCATCGTCACCCAGATGGGAAGAAAGCCTGACGCTGCGTTTAGATGTGACCCCCAAATTTCATATATGAAAAACATAATCCTCAAACCACACGCTAGTGGTATGGGAGAAGTGGGACCTTTGAGGGGAGCTTAGGTCTTGAATGGCCTGATACATCTGTGGATTAGCAATTCATGAATTGCTGCCGGAATTCCTCTGTTGTAAAAAAAAAAAAAAAAAAAAAAAAAAAAAAAGCCCCGCCCCCACCCTCTTCTGCTTTACAAAATAAGGCCCTTGGCATGTTTTGATGCGGCAAGAGGCCACCATCAGATAGACACCATTGCCATATAGACTTTATAAGCCACCCAGCAATGGGAAATGGACTATAGCACCCTGTTACTGAGTCTCTCTGCTCCTGCATAGGTACCAGAACAAATGGCGCCTACCGCCAGTGGCCGGCAGCAGCGGCAGCTGGGAGAGTCTCCACATTCTATAGCCCCCATCACCTCCCTGCCAGCTGCTTTTGCATCTTACCACACGGACTGCTGGAGTAGAAAACCCAGGTTAGCCGCCTTGGCATTTTTTCTTCCGCGTGACGCAGTAACTCTTCAGACCTCACAGTTGGCCAGGTTTGCCGAAAAAGAGGAAAGCTCAGCCAAACAGGACAGCACATTCTGGAGACAATGGGGAGGAGAGTTAAGAATAGCTAGCTCAAGGAGAAAAAGTGACAACAGAGCAGAGGGCTCACAGAGAGCCCTGGGAATACAGAAGAGGCACCGAGGAGAAACAGCGGGAGTACAGAGTGACGGCTGGGAGGCCTGGCATCCGGCATGGCTCTGCTGATCACTCTTTGTGGCTTCAGGCCAGTGACTTCCCTCTCTGAGTCCCAATGTCTCAGCACCTGCTCTCTTGCCTACCCTCTGCTAGTCATTCGTTGGTTCATTAAATCTACAATACTTCTTGAACGCCTCCTTTGCGATATTGTAGAATTTGGGGATTAAGCAAGGAACAGAGGTGGCAAAGCCACATTATCATGTCATTGCATCATCACGTCCTATTATGTCATATCATATCACCTTGGTCCTTATGTGGACAGTGATCAAACTAGTAAAATATAGTATAAATTAGTTCGGGGTAAGGAGAAAAAAAAAATAAGCCAGAAAAGGGAGAATAAGGAGCCTATTATGAAAGGCTGATCATAACAGTTCATTTTAATTATCAAGCTGATAACAATTTAATCACCTGGGAACAGTCTCCCTGAGGAACTGTCTAAATCAAGTTAGCCTGTGGGCTTATTTGTGGGAAATTATCTTGATTAATTGGTTGAGGTGGGACAACCCACCCACCATAGGTGGCACTATTCCCTGAGCTTGGGGTACTGGGCAGTGTACAAAGGAGAAAGCTGTGTGAGGACGAAGCATGCGCGCAGTCGTGCTTGCGCCTGAGTGGTGTGGTCAGCAGCTGCTTGTTCCTGTGCCTTGATTTCCCTTTAATGACGGACTGTAATCTGGTTTTGTGAACTAAAATAAGCCCTTTCTCTCGTAAGTTGCTGTCTGAGTATTTTGTCACAACATTTGGTAATGAAACTAGGACAGAAACCTCTGAGTCAGGACCCACGGAAGTGAGAGAGGACATTCAACCAAGAGTTCCCCAGGCAGAGAGACTTCCGAATGAAGTGCCGCCTGTGGGCCTCCATCCTTCATACCCTCGAGCTGGCCCACTCGCTGAGTATCCCCTAACAGGCCTCCCTCCTTCACCTCAGCTCTGTGGTCTTCACTTCACACACAGCTGGTCAGCATGACTTTCACATGTGAACAGATGCCATCGCTTCCTACTCAAAACCACCAAGCGCTCCCCATGCTCAGGACGGATGGTCAAGTCCATACTGTGGTTATTCAGCAGGTTCCCAAGCTGCGCTCTCTTCCTCAGCCCTATGTACCCTTTCCTACTTCCTTCACTGCTAGTCCTGGGCTATTCAAACAAACCTTAGTGTTACTCTGGATACTTTTCCCACAGTGATCTCACGTTGGGGTTCCTTGCTCCCTTAGATATCACTCATTCAAAGCCTAAGTCCCACCTAAGCCAGCCCCTCCTGCCTTCTATCTCCTTGCCGCGTGCTATTCCCACCTCCCATCAGTTAATGAGCATGAAACAGGGGCACTAATAGATCAAATGTCTACTGAATGCTAAGCACCCCCAAAACAATCCCGAATTAATCCACCTTCCCCCAAACTCCCTGAGGATACCCATATTAATCACATTTTGTAGATCAATATCCTGAGACAAGAGAGGCTGGGAAACTTGCTTAAAGATTCCCAGCTGCTGAGTATCAGAGCAGGAGCCACATTTTGGGGCTTCCATGGCCGGCCACAGCACCCTGGCCTATTGATAGCAGGCAGAATTCTGCCCCAGTGGACACATCATGTATATGTGCTGCCTCGTATGCCATATTTAACTGTATGGGGTATGTGCTGCCAAAGAAGCAAGCTGGGATTCTATTTCACTCTTGTTTCTTTAGAGTAGGTGGCCAGGCTGGTGGCTAGTGCACCGCAGAGACCAAGAGCTCCTGTTTGCTTCTTTGTCCTTGTCTGTCACATAGGCATGGGACTGCTGTGTCTCATCTCAGTCTCCTCATTTTGCTGTTTAGGAAGCACTTTAGGGGACTGTGGGAAGCATCTTTTTTGGGGGGGGCCTTGTTTCACCATCTTTAGGTACACCACAATCTTTATTTTACACAATCTATGTACATCCTCCCAAGCACTTCAAATCATCTCTGTATGCCTTGAACATCTAATGCAATGCAAACAATAATTAACTACACGGCTTAGAGGATGACAATGAAAAAAAGTCTGCATAGATTTAACATGGATTTAGTTCTCTTTTGAACGTTTTCAGTTTGCAATTTGTTGACTCTATTGATACCAACCCATGTGTAAAGAACAGTGAACAACATATATGTGTATTATATAATCATTATTATATAATTGTATATAAGTGTAACCTATAGTTGTATATAGTATTATAAAAGAATACACATATACACATACACACACACACACACACACACACACACACACACACACATATATATATATATATATGGAGAGAGAGAAGACCTGACACAAAGTAAATGTAAATACTAGTTAATTATCCTTACCACCATTATTATCACCTGTTAGACCCTTTTAGACCAACAGTGCTGCTTGTTCACTCCTGAATCCCATTCTTTGGTACAAAGCAGATGTTTAACAAATATTTGTTTAATGACTGAGCAAGTGAGCTGAACTGAGCTTGTGGCTTGAACAAGGTTATAGAGACACAATGGCAGGGGCTCTCTTGGGAGTCCAGCAAGGAGTCTAGCTGAGTGAAGAGTGTGAATAGGCCTTGGGTCAAGTGAAGAGTGTGAACAGCCCCATGGGGTCGAGTGAAGAGTGTGAAGAGCCCCATGGGGTCGAGTGAAGAGTGTGAATAGCATGGGTCGAGTGAAGAGTGTGAATAGCCCCATGGGTCAAGTGAAGAGTGTGAAGAGCCCCATGGGTGGAGTGAAGAGTGTGAAGAGCCCCATGGGTCGAGTGAAGAGTGTGAAGAGCCCCATGGGTCGAGTGAAGAGTGTGAAGAGCCCCATGGGTCGAGTGAAGAGTGTGAAGAGCCCCATGGGTCGAGAAGACGGAGAGTGAAGAGAACACGGTTTCAAGAGAATTTTCTTTGGCTGGAACAGAGAGGAGCACTGTGGTCCAAACAGAACATATACAGCTAGAAGTGGCTTAGGGCTGTCACTGGAGCCAAGTGACATCCTTTAGGACCCAATGTCTCTTTAACGAAAGCCTTTGGATCCATTTTCCAGGGCTCAGCAATAAGCAGGACACTGTGCTGATGGACATCATTTGTGTGTAAACAATCTAGTGACATTAGTATGAGAAGCAGAACTGACAGCTGTGACTGTCAAAGAGCCTAGAATGATGCCATATGTCTTAGGTCGTACAGTCTCATGTGGAGAAGGTTAAAGTTCTGAAGGACACACCTACAGTTAGCCTGAGTGTGCCTTCAGTACTGCAGTGCCACAGTAATCCCTTAAGTTGCCCTTTCTTCTTCCAACCCACGTCCAGTGTGCTGACAAGCACTGTGGCTGACAAGTTCGTCTCTATGGCTACCACACAGTCAGGGACTTTACCAACCACAATCTACCTCCATTCACCTTGCAAACAGGCAGATGTACATAAGCTTCGCTCTAAGCCTTAGCACCCTTAGCATGAGTCATAGTTGTGTCATCTTGAATGCCTCACTGTCCAAGTCGGTCATGGGGTTCCTGTTGGTGATTTCAAATCATTCTAACTTTTAAAAAAGCCTTCATTTTTCAGCAATCCTCAGCCAGTGGCTCCTGCAGGCAAAAGAGTTAGTTTGTTAAGCTTACATGGTATCTATCTATCTATCTATCTATCTATCTATCTATCTATCTATCTATCTCTATCTGATCTTTTCAGCTGATTTCAGAAAGAAATTACACTAGTCCAAGTTTAAAGTAGACTGATCTCAAATGGTTAAGTTATACAGGCTGTGGGTTTTAAAACTGTGACAAAGGACAGAAGTGAAATTCTTCTTGCTGTAAGGAGATCCTCACTTAAGCCTCAGAGAATCACAGGCACACACACCTCAGACTTTAACTGACCATCCCCAGCCAGCTCAGTCTCTGTCAGAAGGTGGCACAAGTCACACTGCTCACCCTGTAGCTGAATGGTCTGAGTACTCGATGGCAGTACCACTGCCGCAAATGTGGACAGTGGTTTCCCGATGTTCCTCTGCTGAATGATTGCATGGACAGAATCCTCAGTGCCAGCAGGAATTGGGCTATCTCCCTTGCTGGTATCAACGAAGGGGCCAAAGTGTGGATGCTCTAATATGGCTTGTGGAAGGTGGTTGTCGGAGAAGAAAGCCAGCATATCCAGAAGCTAGGGGGATTGAGGAAGAGGTAAGTAAAGTGCCTCAGAGACAGGGTGGATCTCTTTCATTCCTTTTTGGGTTGAGTTAGTTGATTAATTAGTTTCCTGTTTCTCCTATTACAAATTACATGGTCTTAGGGCAGTGGTTCTCAACCCTCCTAATGCTGTGACCCTTTCATAGTGTTCCCCATGTTGTGGTGATCTCCAGCTATAAAATTATTTTGTTGCTACTTCATAACTGTAATCTTGCTACTGGAGTGAATTTTAATGTAAATATATGATATGCAGGATATCCAATATGTGAGCCTAAAGAGGTCATGGCTCACAGGTTGAGAACTACTGCCTTAGAGACTTACAACAATATTAATGCATTACCATACAGTTCTCAGTCAACAATCCGATGCATCTTCTTGAGCGTAAATCAAGGGCCGGTTTTCTTTCTCTAAGTTCTAAGAGAGACACCCTTTCCTGGCCTTCAGCAACATCTAGAAGTCACTCATGTTGACTCTCTCTCTCTCTCTCTCTCTCTCTCTCTCTCTCTCTCTCTCTCTCTCTCTGTGTGTGTGTGTGTGTGTGTGTGTGTGTGTGTCTGTCTGTCTGTCTGTCTGTCTGTCTCTCTGTCTGTCTGTCTCTGTCTTTCTCTCTGTCCCCCTGGGGTGTCCCTTTTCCTTCTCTCCTCATGCTTCTGCAATTAATCTTATACCATGTTTTAAAGAAGAAGAAGAAGAAGAAGAAGAAGAAGAAGAAGAAGAAGAAGAAGAAGAGGAAGAAGAAGAAGAAGAAGAAGCCACTTGTATCTGGCTCATGCCCCTTTCCCCATCCCAAGGCCCACACCAGCATCACACCTCTCTATTTTAATCGCTGGACACAGCTCCCTTTGTTTTGCTCCCGCCTTCCCATAAGGACCATCATATACAGCAAGCCCAGCTGTGTTCCATGCTTCCCAACTGCACAGTCTTCACAAACCCATAAGGAAGCCAACATTGTTATAACAATACTGTTATTTGGGTTTCCCTATCCTTGTGGGAAACTAAGGCTGAGAGACTTGTACTTTCAGATATACAGAAGGGAACTGTGTCCATCCTGTGGTCCCAGATTACCCTGGAAGCCACCGAAACAGGAACAAAAAACCCCAGCCTCTGTGTCAGAGGTTGTTTCCATTTGGGGAATTCTGGGCTTGAAGCTGCCTAGGCAAGACTTCCTGAACCACAGAGTGGGTACACCTGCAAAACAGCCTGACACCAATGTCCATTCATCAGTCAAGGGATGGGTAGGGGACTGTGTGGGGAGAAAAGAGGTATTAAAGAAGTGGGGGTGAGGGGCTGGAGAGATGGCTCAGTGGTTAAGAGCGCCGCCTGCTCTTCCAGAGGTCCTGAGTTCAATTCCCAGCAACCACATGGTGGCTCATAACCATCTACAATGTAATCTGATACCCTCTTCTGCAGATAAAGCACTCATATGCAATAAATAAAATAAATAAATCTTTAAAAAAAAGAAGTGGGGGTGTGATAGAGTACATATGACATGGGCTGGAGAGGTGGCTCAAAGGTCAGAAGAGCTTGTTGTTCATCAGAAGACATGGGTTAGGATTCGGTCACCCATGTAGTAGTTCATATAACCCCAGCTCTAGGGCATATGACACCCTCTTCTGGCTTCTATGGGCACTGGACATGCACATCATGTATATACATATGTGTAGGCAAAGTACTCCTTCACATAATACAGTTTTTAAAATGAGAAAATACATGTGGCATGAAAGGAAAAGGAGATAGTAGGTAACAAGAAAAAATGATGGCAAGTGGCTGGAGAGATGGAAGCTTGCTTAAGAGAACCTGGAGATTTTATTAGCCTATCCCAAGTTTCATTTAGAGCCAGGGACCTGTGTCATTTCTCTAGCCCAAGACCAACAGGAGTCCACTTCTGGTAGGGGAGGACGAGACAGGTGCTTTGAGGAGACTTGACTCTCCCAGCAGCTGGGCGATAGCCGTGACTGAGCTCAGTGAACGGAGTGTGTGGCTGTCACATTCTCAACACACTCTCCTGCCTGACTCATGTTCTGCTAGCAGAATCCTGATTTCTCACTACAGGCAAATAGAGTTATCATTTTCTGGGACAAGTGAGGAATAGGGAATTCCACAAATGAGACAGGTGAGACAGGGCAGGGAGATGACTGACTCATCAACACAGGGAGGTGGGAGCGGACAAAGGGTACCCTGGCATTTGTATTCTCTAGGAATGACCCCAAGGTGTGCCTGTTGCTCAGCATCTTATAACTAAGGCTCCTTCTGCTTTCACCAGCATCCCTGTTCCCTGCTAACCTGTCTGATCACCCTCCAATGGCACTCCATGGGAACGTTGCAGAATAAATCCCCACTACAGTATTGTTTGTGGGTTTTTTTCTATCTGCCTTTAAAGAGAGGCAGACAGAATTAATCAGCTACTGAGAGGATCATGGAATGCTAACACAGAATGGAAGAATGAGCATTGTCTGGGGAAAGGAAATTAACTGGAAACATCTCTATGTTATATCGGGTACCATGGACCAGTAACAGCTTCATTTATCAACAAAAGCACCATGAAGGATGTTGTGTGGTTCAGCCCAACCCCTCCCTGTCTTTAAAGACAAGAAGAGCAGGGGATGTAGCATGTGCAAGATCCTAGATTCAATCCTAGCTCTACAAAATAAAAATATAAAGACTGGGTGATGTTAAAGAGAGTTTGAGGTCAGACCCTCCAGTGGTGGGGCTTCACCACCAGGCAGCCTGTGTAGTTAGATAAGGCTGTCCCCTTTATTCCTTTTTATATAGCATGGGCAAATTGAACAGTAATGTGTACCTGTTCTTGCACTTAGGGCCCTGAGGATACCTGCAACAGAACTCAACTGTAACCTGACCAGCAAGATAGCCTACTAGAAGGATCCAGGGATCTTGCACATTTGCAAACACAATGTTCAAAATCAGGCTTGAAATATAAAGGCCCAGGCCTCATTGTGGCCCCGAATGGGAAAGTTGGAAGTTGATGGTCTTTTCCTTTACCCCGTTTCTCCTTCTCCTCCAGCACCTCACCTCCACTTCATCCTGATGCAGCAGAGCTATGTCTCGCTGCTAGCAGTGCTGTGTCCCTCTGATTGCAGTGCTACATCTCCCTGATTGCAGTACTGTGTCTCTCTGCTAGCAGTGCCCTGTCTCTCTGCTTGTAGTGCTGTCTCTCTGATTGCAGAGCTGTGTCTGTCTGCTTGCAGTGCACATTTGAAGGGCTGGGCTGCATGACAAACTGTAGTAGACGTTTTGGGTTTTTTTGAAAACTCAGTTATGTTACATAAATATGTTTTGGCTTTAACCCCAAGTGTGGGACATGGAGCTGCCTTAATTTATCCGCAGCTGATAACTGCCTCATGTAGTGGCATGGTCTTTCCCAGTCGGAGATAGTTTAATTCTGAGGACTCTGAAAGGACAGAAATACCACAGCCCAGAGAGAAAGGGACTCCCCGAAGAAAGAGAGAGAGAGAGAGAAAGAAGTGCTTCGAGAAGATGGACTGAGGAGGAGGAAGGCTGCTGGTTTGTCTGCTGCTTGCTGGTTTGCTGGACTGCTGGACATCCTGATGACTGAGATTGACACTGCCCTCAAAGAACCCAGTGACCCTTCTCAGCTGGAAGTAGTAAAGAGTCCTTCTGCCCCTCTCCCCACTAACTGTCTAACTCTTCTACCTATTGTTGGGGGGGTTGGTGGAAGAGAGGTAGAGGTATAAAAGCCCCTAATTGAAACAGATTTTAAAAAGCATGCCTACAACAAACGCAGCATCAGACTCTCTTAGCCTGCCCCTCCCTTCCTCTCTTGAGAAGAGCATGTGCAAACATAGGGCGAAGGGGGTTCGAAGCCTGGCGGATGTGGCCAGCAAGACCTGTTCTGGGTGAGTGTGGTTACTCAGATGTAAGGTTTCTACCCCTGGAAACCGTGCCTCTTAGCATCAGACCTCATACTCTCTCTACCTCTGGCTCTGTGTGAGGCTTTCAATAAGCAGGTTCTCACCCTGTGCCTTTCTCTTTCTATTTGTAAAGTGGGTACGCCAGGATCCCTTCTCCCCTCATACAGGGGATGCTAGAGTTTCATGGTATAGTAAATAATGTCCCACCTACCATTTCTTCTCTCCAAACCATGGAGGCCGCAGGGAAGTGGTGGTAGACTTTCTCAGCGCTTCGACTTCACTTAAAACCCACACCAATCCCTGAGTCTTGCTACTCTTTTTTTTTTTTTTTAACCTCAAATCTTCCTTTCATAATGAGAGCAAGCTAGACTAAGTCTGGCCTTGTTGTTAAAGGATTAAACTGTTTGCTGTTTATTCTTGTACTCTGTCCTCCTCCCCCAGCTCTGCCACCTTCCAGCTTGACTGTGGAAGAAAGCAAAAGTTTCCCACCTATTAGGTAGAGAAGCTCACCTTCCCCTCTTTTGCCCATGCCCACACCTACCCACCCTTCCTGGCACTTGGGGAGTTTCTCTCTGTAACATAATTATCGGAGTTCAGGTTACTAAAGTGAAAAATAGGACAGAGAAAAAGAGGAGGCTTGACAGGAAGTCCAAATAAGCACTTCCTCCCATTCACCTTTGAACTTCAGAGGCACCTCAACTGAACAGCAAGGCAAACGAATCAGAGCGAGAAGACTTTAAAAAAAAAGAAAACAAAAGAAAGAAAGAAAGAAAGAAAGAAAGAAAGAATGAAGTTGTCAGCCACCAGGAAGTGGAAAATGTTACTGGTCCTTACCTTGCCTGGGGCAGCTCACTCATGTTTTCCTCCTGTGTTATCCATGGATGGGGGAGGTGATAACAATGTCCAGGATTGGAGCGGAGGGGCGGGGGGGGGGGGGGGAACTCTCAGTGGCTGTGGAGTCAGAGTGGATATTATCTGGAGAAAGGCTGGAATGGGGCTGTGAAAATCCGTTTTCACCATCTCCTATTCTGCAGCTCTAAGGAATACTGGACTTCCCCAGGTGGCAGTGGTCCAGGGTCCTGGGCCCTGTTTCCTGAACTTTTTGGGAAAGTGTTCTTTTTTTTTTCTGTGCCATAGCATGTGGTGTCAGATGTCCTGCAGCTTTCTGGATCTTCTCCATTGGCTCCCTCTACTCCTTTTTTTTTTTTTTTTTTTGCATCCAGAATGATCCCACACATAGGCACCATCTCTCTTGCCTGCCTCTAAGAGTGGTGAGAAGAACTTCCTTTAGCCTCTGCCTTAAGGAGGTCGACATATCCTCATGTGCAATGTTCCTACTTTTCCCTCTTCTCTGGTCCTGATGTGACAACTTCCCAGGATTCTTATTCCACATGCACACAAAGGACCAATAGCTTCATGGCCTCTTTTTAATAAATAATCATTTTTATCATCTATAAACTAGTTAGTAAAAAGGTGGCTATGGCCTTTGTAGAGTGAGGAGAAGGTCGTTATAACATTCAGAGGTAAGAACCACCTCTGCCCTGTGGTTCTGCTGTGCGTAGAAGGAAAGAGGGGTGAGTGGCTGCTTGTACATCTATACTCAGAGGAAGGAGGCAGGGAGGAAGGAGAAGGGATAAATTTCCATTGTTTGGGGCTAAGTTCTAATTACCAGACATACTTTAAGTTGATTTTTTTCCCTCAGCTTCTCAAGTCCTATTCTTTGAGCCCCTGCCACTTGTACTGGCTCAATGCTGTCTGTGTGATGTTCTTACCTAACCCTGAGACATGTGGTTGGTCCTTTCTGTCTGCAGATTCTATAACCATACATTCAACCAACAGCAGATGGAGAATATTTTTAATAATTGGACCAGCAGTGAACATAGAATTTCTTTTCCTTGTCTTCATTCCCCAAGTGACACAGTATCACAGGAACACACAGAGTGTTGTTACTGCTAGGTATTATCAGTCCTTGAGAGATGGCTCGAAGTATATGAGATGAACTGTATGTGTTACAAATAAGAACTGTACAATTTTTTATAAGAAATGTGGGCTCTGAAAGATTCCAGGAACCAATCATTGGCTTAGCTAACTCTTCAACTTGCTTCTTCATAAGCACTAAGTTTCTCTACCTGGTTGAGGTTGAGAGAGACAGGGTCGACCAGTTGCCCCATCACAAGAGTCTCCTTTGGGTCCAATGCTGGGCCTTAGCTGATCCCCACCTGTTACTTTGCTTTATGCTCATGCCAACAGAACAATACCTTGACATGAACTGAGTTCTTGTCATCCTGATGCCACTGCTGTCTTGGATGAATGAAAAGACTAGCCCAGGTAAAGAGACCTAGTTGGAACAAGTGAGCTGACATGTGGTCACATACATACTTCTGATTTCCTGAGAGCCTTTTTTCAGAGATTTTCTGCCTTAGGAGTTTCTAGAACACTTCAGCCAGACACAGGAGATGTAAAACTTAAAATTATTGGGAAATTACCCAAGGATATAAAGAGAAAAGTCTAAGGCCTGATGTAAGCTTCCCTTTGATTGCCTGCGCTCTCTCTCTCTCTCTCTCTCTCTCTCTCTCTCTCTCTCTCTCTCTCTCTCTCCCTCCCTCCCTCTCCCTCCCTCCCCCCCCTCTCTCCATATATATATATGCCTGTGTGTGTGTGTGTGTGTGTGTGTGTGTGTGTGTGTGCGCCTACTGCTTTATTTGAGGTACGGGTCTGTAGTCCAATGGGCAGGGGATGCAATGTGAAAGACATTTCATATCAACAACTCACTAACTTTTGTATGCTGCAGACCATAAGCTGTCCCTTATGAATACATAGGACATTGTACAGGCTCTGCAGACAAGATTTGTTTGAATCCCAACTTCATTATGGGCATTGTCAAAGCATCCCAGACCTTAAGGAGGCATATGGCAAGGGCCAGTGGCTCTGGGCTTAGGTACACTCTGGACAAGACTGCAGAATAGGGAGCAAGCCAGTGGCTTCTCCACTTTGACGTCATTGTAGGAGTAATAACTCGACCAATCAAGGGATGCTTGGTGTAAAGTTCTCATCACATCACCTGACACACTGGAGAGGCTTTCTGTGGCCTTGCACATCTACTACCTTCATTGTCATTGTCCTGGTCTCCTACTGCTGTGACTATCTTGTTACCGATCCCAGTGGATTGTTCATCTTGACAACTTTCTATTGGATAGCTTTTCCCAAAGAAGTATAGTGTTTAACAGCATCTTTAGTCCATCTTCTGCTTTTGTGTTGTTGTCATTGTTGTTTTACCTTGAGTTGCTTGAATAATATTTAAAAAGTACAAAGACAACAACCCTCCCCTCCCCCACCACTATTGCTTTTACTCTGAAGGGTGATCTGGAATGTTTGTTCCCACAGAAGTTCTCTATTGGAGAGACTTTGGTTGATTGGTTAATTGATTGATTGATTGACTGGGTCCAGAATTCCCACCACTCCACTCCTCTCTACAAGGCCCTGTATAAAGCCCAGTTTATTCCATCCTTACTCTACTTGAAAGTGATTGCTCTCCATTTTCAAATGGCTGCCACAACACTGATCTGAAAGATGAAGTAATGTCTCTCATTAGTAAGGGAGCTTTGGAGCAGCAAGGCAGTGGTCCATTGAGCATCAGCAGTTGTTGAGTGCTTAATGTAACCTACCTAGGCGGATGCCTCTTGCACATCTTCATCATGGACCACTTTCCAGGGACTGGACCCAGCATTGCATCTGTATCTCATTTTATGCTCCTAACTAAGTAATGAGACTGCTACTAGAGGCAACAGGGCTTCCTATGGTGTATATAAAATGAAAAGCATACATGACTAAAGCTACTGTTGACAAAGCTTTGGGAAGAACACCTCAGGTACTAATGGTGCATTATTCAAACATTGGAACAGAGAGCTATGTACATTTGTGTGTCTGTGCATTCCTGTATGTGCAGTCATGTATGTGCAAATACATAGGGAACCCTGGATAACCTATGTTTACAGGTCGCCTTATTGCACCAAAACATACTCTTAAGTTCAGGTCTCTCTCACTGTCTATGAGAAGTGTACAGAGCCTGAAACTGGTGGAGGAAGCAACAGATCCCCATCTCCTATCTCCAGGCAATATACTCTCTGGCTAGATCTATGGTAGAATCCATAGCAGATGGAATATAAGGCAAGAAAGCACAGTGTACAGAAGGTGATGTGCCACCAATAACAACAATTCTTTAAACTTTTTATCTTTACATTTGCCTATCAAACGCATCAAAGTTTTATGTGCATAGCCATTCTGTTTTCCTAACTTGCAGATACAGAAACTGATGATCTAGCCTGTCTCTCCATACACAACATTCACATAAGAGATGGAGCTGGTCCTCTGCCCTGTAGCATCCTTCTTCACTCTGCCCGGCTGCCTCGCTCACCAAAGACCCACTCATCGTAGCACAAAGAAGCAGCTGCAGGTGTTTCTGCTTTCAGTAAAAACAAACTGGGGCGGGGGGGCGGGGCGGGGTAAGGACATTGGACAATATTGAGGGACTGTCATCTTTCTTCCCTCACAGTTCACTAGTGGATGAAAGTATAGATAAGTTTAGGGAACTGTCAAAAGAGAGTCTTATCTGCAAAGACCCAGCCAAGCAGTAATGGGGTGTCTAGCTTTGGGTGTCTAAAATTCTAATGAAAAAAAAAAAAACTTGAGCAGACACTGGAGTTTAAGTCTCCTTTGTTGATTCTCCCACTTGTCTTGTCTGGGGTGTTTGAGCCAGTGGGGAGTTCTCTTTCTCTCTCTCTCTCTCTCTCTCTCTCTCTCTCTCTCTCTCTCTCTCTCTCTCTCTCTGCTTTGTGAGTCCCCGGAGCTGTCCTTCCTTGTTTACTTATTTAGAAGTCAGCAGAGGAAGTGGTAAAGGAAACTAGCTGAGTCGTTTTCTCAGAAGAACCATATTTGTTCACAGGGGAAGCCGCTGCTTTTTGGAATCTGGCTACAGCAGAAAAGACGCCTGTTCAACAAGGGTGTTGTCAAGGGCAGCTGGGAATCAGAAAAGCCAAGGGCACCTCAGAGACCGAGATCTGGACCATTTCTCCATTTCATGGCTGCAGTACCTCTCCTCAGCTTGTGAGCGTCCCCCTGAACAGCAGCCATGGCCTTGAAGAATGTGCCCTTTCGCTCTGAGGTCTTAGCCTGGAACCCGGACAGCCTCGCTGATTATTTCAAGAAGGTGAGTCTTTTACTCTCGGACTTCTGGTTGGGCTGGCATGCCTTCGGTGGGGTGGCCAGAGACTGGAGGGCGAGCATGGACAGAATACAGAAGGTGTACAAGAGAGCAGTGGACTTTGCACCTACAGCTAGCTACCTTACTGGGAGCAGGCAGTCAACTGAGCTCCTTTGCCAACGGGTCCTGTAGAGAAAGATATGAGCTGAACAAGCCCCTAACACATACTGGCTGTGTACCCAGTGCTCTACAGACTGTCTCCACTGTCACAGGAGTTCAGGGTTACCATATTAATGATCTGCATTGACACCGTTGCATTGCTACAACGTCAGTATTTTTGCTGAGCTGAACACTCAGTTCAGGGAGTTTAAGTGATCAGAAGTTCTCGAGTCTTATGTCATGGGGGTTGCCTTGCAGTCATGCCTGTTTAGCTTTAAAGCACATGCTCTGAAGTGCAGAGGGTCTCTGTGGTAAAGGGTACTTACTAGAAAGGGAGAGATGGAGCCTGGGGTAGGAGCAGGCTGGTCTGAAGGGGAGAACAGAAGGTTGGATGAACAATGGTGTTATGGCGTCCATTGTTTAGGATCCTGGAAGAGGGCTAGAATCTCTTTATTGGCCAGAGTCTCACTGGAGCTTTATAAGAATTCTGAAAAGCAGGTCAGGTGGCAGACAGGAGCCTCAGGATAGTTAGGGACATGGACGACCTCAGCAGATTTAGAAGTCAGGCTGGACCACAGTTCTATTGTTCTGTCTTCCAGGCTAGGAGGAGATAGTCAAGGGTCCTTTTTTTTTCCCCTCTGATAACCGGGACCACATGTCTGTTTAGGTATATCCAGAGCCATATAACTTCCCTAAGGCACTTATACCATAAGAGGTCTTATGGAAGATATGAGCTTCTGTTGTCCCCATCCCTGCAGACTGGCTTCAAGTTCCACTGATATTGCAGGCAGTGATGATGATGATGATGAACAGGACAGGCCTCATCTTCTGATGGGAAAGAACCAAGTGGAGGACTGAGGAAGCTGAGGGGAAATGGGCGATCCTAGAGGGACCACCTCCTGCCACACATGGATGAGACCCTTCCAATTAGAGCTCATTGGTTCCCCAGAGAAAACACTCTGTGAAATGACCACAAAGTCGTCCAAGGATGCTCTTGGTGGACAGTGTACCATTTAAAGGGTTGACCGGAAGTGTAATACCTGCAGAAGCAGTAGGGTTGGGCCACTGGAACTTCTACCCAGTTCTGGAGTCACACACCTTGGTTTGAGGTGTGCCCTTTCCAGCTACCAGCTAGCTTGGGGACTTAATGCTAGTTACTTCACCTCTCTGTACATAATCAGTGAAACAGAGGTATGAACAGTAGCTAAGCAGATGATATGGAGGTGGGGGTGAAAGGAAATGTGTGTAAGGCACTGAGTTCTGCGTTATCTTCCTCTTCTAACCAGAACCTGACGTGGAGGTTCTGCCAGTCTGAGGAGGCTTTGTGTCCTATTGCCTGAGATATGTGTGTGTGTTGCCCTGTGTTTGTGATGGCAACTATGAGAACTAAGGCCATAGTCTGCATGTCCCTTACTTTTCCAGTTGGATTAGGCCTGGCAGGAGAGCATTCCTGGACCACACAGTCTAGTCACTGGCTCATAGCCTTGTGTTCTAACCCTGTTAAACATACCTCACTATGTGACCTTAAGCCAGACCCTTCTTCCCTCTGGGCCCCAGTCACCATCATCTACAAAGCTGAGTAATTGCTTGGACAGTGTCTAATAGTCTTGGATGCTCATGAAAATTACTTAAGGTGCTTCTTAAAAATACAGATTTTAGGTTCCAAGACTCAGATCTCACTAGACTGCATCAACTGTCTAGGGTCAAGACTGGAGCTCTAGCTTTGGTCTAGGGTCAAAGTCAGTATTCTGCAGAACCAGCAATCCATCTGATAGTGATCGTAGTGAAATGAATTAAAAGAAGCTGACAGTTCCGAGAGCCTGCTGCACACACTGCATGTGGGTCAAGGGAACAACTGGGTATGGCAGATACTACCTGCCCTCAACATTGACCTATAAATCAGCTCCCTAAGTGCAATGTTCATTCTGCCCTTCTAAACTATGAGGTGACAGAATCTATATATTAAAATTGTTATTATTGAGACAGGTTCTTGGAGTGTATCCCAGACTTGGTCTTGGATTGACAGCATTTCTGTCCTCCTCCCTTTATCTTCTGGGTACTAAGGTTAGAGGCGTATTGCCACCATGCCCAGCTATATTTACTTTTTACATATTGATTTTGGCCATAAGATAAGAAATTGATTTTAAATTTTTCTCCGAAGAAGATTGAACTGTTGGTGAGAAGAATCTAAGGTCCTCAGATAAAAACACATCCTATCTTAAATTCCCCAGGCCTCAATCTTGGAGGTATTTTAGATGTGAAATTTTGTGCTATTGAGGACAGAGGCACACAACAGTCATAGGTTAGCTTTGAACACTAACCAGGACCTTAAAAACACATATTTCTATTGATTCTATCACTCTATTCTGAGAATTTGACTTCAACAATTTACCTTACATAGAAAAATATTAGGCAAAAGAACATCTCCTATGTACTATATGCTGTCTGGGCATAGCGTTTGGCTGTACTCCTGGTTACTCACTGTGGGCACTTATGTAAGCGAAACGTTACAGCCATGCTCTGAAGCTCAGTTGTCGAATGTGTCACCCCTCCACCTATGCAAGTCATTTAGCTTTCTGTGTCTCATCTGTCATCCAGGAAACTAGAGGATTAAGTGACTTACAGATGGGAGCTCTGAGGGCCCGTAAGGGAGCTGTGAGAGCAGGGCCTGCCACATGCAGGGCACCCACTGCTAACCAGCTCATCGCTGGGCTGAGAACGACCTGCACATTAGATATGATGGGGGTGACTCGGCACATGTGGTCCTTGGCAAAACATTTAGAACATGTATATCAGTCCCAGACAGTGTTTTTGTTGTTCTTTTTTGGTCCCTTAAGGGGGAAAAGTCACAGTAACAAGACTGAACAGCAAGTTGATTCCTCCATCGTGTTTAGAAATAGGCCAGGCATAAATGACTGAAGTGGTCATCTATTTTGGGAAGCCATAAGACAGGGACTGGTGTTTGGTTTCTTTTGCTGTCATTTTGTTGTTGTTGTTGTTGTTGTTGTTTGTTTGTTTTTTTTGTTTTTGTTTTTGTTTTTTTTACCTGCTCTCCTGCCTACCGTGTGGCCACCCTTCTTTGGCTTTGAAGACAGTGTTTTCCCAGAGGTTCTGGTGCCATGGACTAGAATGCACAATTTCTCCATTTCAGACAGTGCCAAGGGGGTAGTGAAAGTCTGGCTGAGGTGGGTACTTGGCCCCTCTGTTAGACAAAGGATCAGGAAGGGGCTGGCTAGCCACAAGTACCACAAATTGCTAAGCTCAGGGGGAGGCAAAGGAAAGGACCCGCTGATGGCACCTTGTCCTTCTCTGTGCAGCTGAACTACAGGGACTGTGAGAAGGCGGTGAAGAAGTTCCATATTGACGGCGCTCGGTTTTTGGTAAGTCCTCTTCAGTCTCACACATTGAAACCGAGAATGTGCTGTGCTCTGCCCAGCAGCTACAGGGCCAACCGAGCTACCTGGCCCCTGAGACTTCCTATGGTCAATGTCTGTGGTCAATGCCACAGAAAGCCCTTTTTGTTTTTTATCAAACAAAGTCTCTCTCTTTCGCCCAGTCTCAGTGTCCTGTTCAGGAGACTGGTCAGCTTCTACACGGGCAGAAAGATACTCTCTAAATATGCTGAAGGAATTTCAGCATAGTTTAACTACCCCTCACCACATACACACATACACACACATGCATGAACATACACATACTCACACATATGCACACATGCATGTGCACACACATACACATGTACAGACACACACACAGACACACACATACACATGTACAGACACACACACAGACACACACATACACATGTACAGACACACACACAGACACACACACACACATGGAAACACACACATACACATGCACAGACACACACACGCACAGACACACACACAGACACACAGACATTCATATGCATGCACGCATACATACTCACATGCGTATGCACACATACATACATACACACACACACACAGAGTTACACCTTGAAATTCTGCTCAAATGCCACACATACCCTGTGAAGCCCAGGTGGTTAGCAGGAGAGACCACTGAAGAGCTGGAGATTTTCCCTCCTGGTTGCTAATTCTGTATACACATCCACCGAATGAACTAAAGGGTGACCAAGCCCCTTCATCTCCATCTCCTCCTACTTACAGACTGTGCATACTGACTGTCAAACAAGCATGTGACAGTGTTCTCCCCATTATAATTCCACAAGCTTTAAATATAGCCCCATGGTTCAGGTCCATGCTGAGTTCATGCCACTAAGGGGAAAGAGACCCAGCTCTGATGGTGGCAGAGGCACTTGGCTGTAACGGAGGTGGTTGTCAAATTGTGTGTTTATATGTCATAGCAAAGTAGCTTGGCCATGAGACTTCACCCAAGTTGAAAGGGACCAAGAGATCACATGCTGCAGCTTGCTACCCAACACACCGATTCATTCCTTAGATGCATCCCTGCCTTACCCCTGCTCCAGTTGCTTTAGTGATGGCAAACTCACTCCCACCCTCAATCTTCCATTCCTTCCTGGAGACTTCTGAAGTATGAAATGAGTCCCTTTTCCATCCTAGATCATGCCATATGCGGGGGAGAGAGAAATCATGCCAAAAGGCTCCTGCCTTCACAAAACCATTTTGTTTCGTTTTTTTTTTTTTTTTTTTTTTTGTTTTTGTTGTTTTTTTTTTTTTTTTTTTTTTTTTTCAGCAGAAAGATACCTCAAAGAAGACTTTCAATCACCTCATTTACATATGAGGAAACATATGCAGAGGTGTGCAGATTTTTTTTTTTTTTGTCACAAATCTAATGATTAAACCAAAGCATGCCTTTAACTTAGTCCTATATTGTGCAGGTCATTAGCAATGTTATTGGTCCATACTAAGCTTTGAATGACTAGAATTCCTACAGTTTTATTGTTGTTATTTTTGTAACTACACTCAACCTATGTGCTTCATTATGATGCTTTAGCATTGAGAAAAGAGACACCACTTTGAGTACAGAGGGAGGGCAACATCTTTGAAGAGGCTCCTGGTTGCCCTATTGTCCTGGCTAATCTTGAGTAAGCGTTTGTCCCCTGTCCCTAATTCCCCCTTTGCTTCCCTCTCTGCCAACTGAGGGCCATGTACAGGGTCACAGTGGAGGATAATAATGTCATTTCTCTGCTTTGTGACTCTCCTCCAACACTTCATGTGAGCGTCAGGCCTGAGCTGACATGATATGATGGTTGTTTTCCTTGTTCGAGAGATGGTATCTGAACATCTGTGTCCTCTGTTCTAACCTCTGGGACTCACCAGCTCTTCAGAGAAATCAGCACATCCTACTCACCCTGTGAATAGGAGGGAATGAAAAGGGGGCCGGAGGAGCCTGAGAGTGGGAGCAGAACCCAGTAGCTGCCGCGGAAGCTGGGGTATTCTGAAGTGCACAGTCCAGCATGGGTGATCCAAGCTCTAGTTACTCACCTCACACCTCTTTGTCCTCTAGAATATCCAGGACTATTCTGCTATTGAACACAACAGCACCTGCCATCCTCTTTCCCTTCGCCTCTCCCCTCCTTTCTCTCACTCTGACATTCTCTTCCTTTCTTCCTTCTACAATGCCGGAGCTACTAGCCCCCCACCCCTGTCAAATTAACCTTAATGGCACTTTTGCTTAACACTGAGGAGAAAGGAATGCTTTGTGTGTGTGTGTGTGTGTGTGTGTGTGTGTGTGCATGTGTGCGCGCGTGCGTGTGTGTGTGTGTGTGTGTGTGTGTGTGTGTGTGTGTGTGTGTGAGAGAGAGAGAGAGAGAGAGAGAGAGAGATAGAGAGAGGAGGGGGGAGGGATGGAGATGTTGTACTTTAAAAAGCTGTAAGAAAAGAAGGGATGTACTTGATGGGTTAACTGGAAAGGTGTGTGGCCTTTCTCAAGGAATAAAAAGTACACAAGCGGACACTCAGGGCTGAGACTTGTGGAGGAAGCCCTAAACTTAGGCTCCATCCAGCCTGTGGAGAGCCTGGGGGTTGTGTGCTAATCATCCCAAGATGGGTTCTAGTACCAGATCTATATGACAAGCCAGATAAAGAAGGGAAAGGCAGAGAGTAGCAGGGGCACGGTGCTTGGTGACTGTGCCCTTACCCCCCTTGCAAGAAAACAGAAGAAAAGAGCCACTCTTCCGCAAAGTCTTATCTCGTAAACTGCAGATTACATCTTACTGGCCCCAAGTGAGTCATGTGACTCCACCATCTGCAAGGTAAAATGGAGAGTTAAATATTTTGCACAAACTCATTTTCCACCCTGAACCAAATTCGTGTTCTGATAATAAGAAAGATGCAAAGAATGGACATTGCTGGCGAGCGGCCCTGTCTGCCGCCTCACCTCTCTCTGGATCCCTGAGCCCAGAACAGCATCATGATTCCAAAAGCTACAAACTAACTCCAGTAAAGGCCAGCCCAGGATGGTAGGAGGGTTTGAAAGAAGGGGTGGAGAAAACCCTCAAAGCCAGTCTCAATATTTCTCACCTTTCTTCTTAGCCACTGTCCATGTTCTAGAAGCCTTCCTTCCTTCCCATCATGCTCCTCTTCTGTCTCCAGCTATGGTCACATGGTCACATACTCTTCTCCATCTCATCCTCTCTCAACTTTCCCAGCATGTGTCCTCTTCTTCCCACTCACCCTAAGCCCCCTTCAACTCATCACACCATACTCTGACAACGGTCTTGGTCTTCCACCTTCTGAGTACAGGGCTGTTCCCTTCATCCTTTATAACCTGGGGCCTGGTCAGAAAATGCACCACAAGCTAACAATGGCTGAGCCTGAAACTTCAACAATCAGCTTGCCAAGACACCTCAGTCCGAGCTCCTCTCATGTCGCTAGACCCTAACTGCTTCCTTTCCATGTACAACTGGGTATAGACCTGAATCATGGGGTGAAAATAGAAGAAGGTTGCTAAATTTTGCCCATGAAAACAAATTCTGTTTGGTTTCACAGATTTTTTTTTTTTTTTAACCCATGTTTGTTTATTGAAATCCTTTTCGTTTATAACTCAGGAGATTTCACATCAAACTCCAATTTCAGGATCCCCTTTGGAAAAAGCAAGCCTCCCAAAGGGTGTTGTAGAGACCATGGTCCTCTGTCCTTCCTTTGTTACCCACCTGACCAGGGCCCTTCCCATGTGTGTCTTCTTTTCAGAACCTGACAGAAAATGACATCCAGAAGTTCCCTAAGCTGCGGGTCCCGTGAGTATACGCTTGGTGGGCAGCAGGATGGGAGCAGGCTGACATAAGGACCTGTCCAGGGGAAGGGAGCCAGGTGTATACTGATGCAATTTTTAATGGTAAAGCAGGTCGGGAGGTGGAGGACAATGGCAGGGGCTGGGGAAGAGGAACCACACTGCCGAGGTAGAAGAAGGAAGTAACAGATGCAGCCCTGCTAGTGGTTGGATGCTTTCTTTGCCCAACACAAACTTCGACATAGGATTGTGTGTTTCGCTTCCTGTCTTTTTGATGGGGTAGCTTGGGCCTATGAACACAGTACCAAAGTCAAGAGACACCACACTTTCATCATGGCATCTTTTTGAGGATTTATTTTCTTTTAAAATTGTGTGTTTGTGTATTTGCACGTGTACATGAGATTAAAGGTGCATGCATAGGCCGGAAGAATGTATCAGATCCCCTGGAGTTAGAGCTACAGGCAGTTGTGGTGCCACTGATGTGCGTGCTGGGACAGAGCTTGGACCTTCTCTTAAAAGCAGTACATGGAGCAGGTGTGGTGGTGCATGCCTGTAATCCCAGCACACAGAGAGGCAAAGGCAAGCCGATCTCTGTGAGTTGGAGGCCAGCCTAGTCTACAAAGTGAGTCCAGGATAGCCAAGGCTACACAGAGAAACCCTGGAAAGGAGAGGGGAAGAGAGAGGGAGAGAGAGAGAGAGAGAGAGAGAGAGAGAGAGAGAGAGAGAGAGAGAGAGAGAGAGAGAGAGAACTTAGTACATGGTCTTAACTGCTTAGCCATCTCTAGCTCCTTGTGGCATCTTCATTGACTTGTTGGTTTAAGATTTCAGGACCTCTGGTTTCTGGTTAGTAAACAAACGTGTACACAAATAGAGAGTGGCAATGGAGATGATTTTATCTGTCAATACTGACTCCTCTGAAGAGCTGCTAGTGGCGTAGTGTTAAGAAGAATGTTGAGGAAAAGGAGCTGTAATTAATTAGTAATGTCTACCCTGGGTACTGAAATAGGGCCTAACAATATGTATATTATGACATGTATTTTTTTGTCATCCTAGCAGAAGCCTCACATGTTCAAATTATAGAGGCCAGGCAGGTGATATAAATGTACAAAGTAGGCCAGGCTGCCAACACAAATCCCTTTTGAGTTTTGAGTTCTTTCTTTTTGTTATCCTTGAATACAAGTGTCTCTAGAGAAATATTTTACGCTGATAGAAGGACAGGAGATCATGATTTTGAAGATAACTAATAGAAAGGTTGGTTGATGGTGAAACAGTAGGGGGAGCAGTGCTGGTTATGGCAAATCACACATCACGTGTTCCAGCCTAAGAACACAGCAGCCCCTCAGCTCGGGCCAGTGTGGACCCATTGATGGCCAGTCTGCAAACTGATAAAAAAAAAAAAAAAAAAAAAAGCTAGAAACATGAATTCAAACACTCTGTGTCTCAATTTTTAAAATATTGCCTCAAATGTTTTTAAAAACATCGTAAAAAATCAAAATAAAGTTGCCCATGAGTTTGACTTGCTCTTGGTGCTAGCAGTTTGAAACAACTACTTTGGGCATTCTCTTGAGTTTTTTATTCTCTTTTTCTAAGGTCCCAAGAGTAGATAATGCTGCAAAGAAACTATCCCAGAGAAGTAGGAAGCTAGAAGATTCTTTAAGTACGTAGGCACTCAAGATAAGTTCAAATAAATAAAATAGACTAAGCCTGGCTATTGGGTCTCCTTTGTGCAGAAAAGTGAATGAAATGAAAGTATTAAGGGCTCACCTTTGCAGCTGCCAATCTTTGTTAGTTCTCCCTAGTTTTATTATTTATTTATTTATTTATTTATTTATTTATTTATTTATTTGGTAAGGGCCAATGGATGATTCAATTTAGGTTAAGTTAAAGAAGCGGTCCTATTGACCTGCCAGTCATACCTCAGTGGCTATCAATGCGCGGCGACTACTGTAGCGGCCCCTCTTCATTTGCTCTACTTTGCTCTACCAGTTGTTCTACTTTGATATCAGTTGTTGCTGTGAATCTACTACGCCCAGTTTATAGACTGGCCTTTATCATACGTATGCCTGTACAGGCAGACTCATCATATGTATTATATCAGGCTTAGTATCACCTATATCTTCAGGCATATCTGCTAGGGGACTTCCTGCGGACAAAGGGTGGTGACTTTCTATGGGGAGTGCAGGCATAGGACATTTCCAGAGTGACTCTCGAAAACAGAAACCAGAGTTCTGGCGCACAGGAGTCAGAATTGTCGGCCCTCGGATGCTTTAGGTTTTGCTCATCCTGTGTTTTGAAATCACCAATGGTTTCACGGAATTTATTTCTTCAAAAACAGATGGAAAGTATAATTCAAGGTCCATATTCTATTGTGACAGCAGTCAGGCAAATCTGATGTCCAGCCCCGTGTTGAAGTGGGGTTCGTTCTCATCAACTTACTGTAGTTGTCACCGAAAAAGCACAGTGACAATTCCTATGCTTACCTTTGTTTCCTGTCCCCAGCCCTGGGCAAAGAGAGCTGGGAAAGCCTGCGTCTGATGGATCCTCAAGCTGAAGAGGCAGCACTGAGACTGCAGGAGACTAGAGTCCACTAACCAGGTGCCTGAGCGGAGAAAGCTAGATAGAAACAGTTCAGGGGAAATTCCTAGCATTCTTCTCTAGTAGGTGCTAGTCAGCCCGTGTATAGAAGGAAACTTGTGCCTGACCTAAAAACACTATCCAATCAGACAGGTAACAGGAACTAAAGGGTTGAAAATGGTGCTCATTTCTACCAGACAGGTGTCTGGATGCCCAGATTTGAAGGAGAGTGCTCAGAAAGGGTGTGCCTCTGAAATGAAGAATGACCAATCCTAACCTGCAACCTATTCTGGTTCAGCCCAGCGAAATCTTAAAGACAAGGCGGAGGTGATACAGATGGTTTTTTTTTTTTTTTTTAAGCAACTTTACTACATCTCAAACAAAACGTGACTTCTGCAGAAGCATCCATGATCAAACAGAAACACAGCGTGCAATGTCTAGTCAGTAACAAGCAAGGAAAGAAATAGGGAAATGTGACCCACAGTGGAGAAAAATAGACACAGCTCTCCCAGGTAGCTGGAATTATGGGAAAGGAGCACAGTAGCTGGCTTCCATGTGTTCAAAGTCAAACTGAGGCACAGGAAACAAAGACAGATATGCACAGAACTTCTTGAGATGAAAGTATCTGAGATGGGGAGGTAAACTGCGGTTGTTTCGCTGTTTCTCAAGAAATGAGGTTTTTACAGAGTCACGTGTCAGTGTCCTAGTTACTTCTAGGTTGCTGTTATCAACATTATAACCAAAAGCAACTTGGGGAGGAAGGGGTTTATTTGATTGGCAGACCACAGTCCGTCATCCAGGAAGCCAAGGAAGGAACCTGGAGGCAGGAACTGCAGCAGAGACCTCCGAGGAAGAAAATAAGTGCTTGCCACTTGCTCCCAGGCTCACAGAATGGTATCCTTTTTATACAACCCAGAATTATCAGCCTATGGGGTACCACGGTCCACCATGGCCTGGACCTTTCTCCATCAATTAGCAATCAAGGAAATGATCCATATTCTTGCCTATAAGCAACTACCTGGGGATAGCTTCTCAGGTGAGGTTCCCTCTTCTCTGGTATCTCTAGTTCGTGTCAAGTTGACAACAACTAACCACACAAGTCATTGAACGAACATGGACACAGGACAAGGGAGACTACCCAAAGTCGAATGGAGGAGAAAGTATCACCAAGAAGAAGGTCACTGGGGAGCTGGGGGATGGCTCAGGGGCAGAGTGCTTGCTGAGTATTCCTGAGGCACCAGGTTTGCTCTCCAGGGCCTGAAGTGGGCAGAGCATCTGGCGACTGTGGGTCTAATTCAACTAGCTGAATGTGCAGAAGTTCCTCAAAAGATGTACCTGCCGAGCAGAGGAGATACAGAAATAAAACACACGAGGAAACAGTGGCCGAGAAATTCCTAAGCTGGATAAAAAGCGTGAAGTCCGCAGATTCAAGAGGCTTCACAAACCCTAAGTCTAAGAAACAGATGGAAGGCTGCTCTGTGATGCATTACCGTCAAATGTCCCCAAAACAAATGACTAGAAATAAACAGTGAGGAGAAAAATCAGAGTAGTCAGAAAAGAGGAAACACATGGCACCCTGAGGAGTGACTATAAAGATGAGTGAGGCAGAGAGGCTTCTGTCACAAACAAGGACACCAAGAAGACCCTTAAGGAGCAGAAGAAGCAGCCTCAAGATCAGTACCCAATAGCACGTTATTTCAGAAATGCAGGCAGACGCTTTAGCCAGCTTGTCTTGATTTTGTCTTTACTACACTTAGGGGTACTGCACAAATAATCAAAATAATGCCCTGATAACTAATAGCCTGTGAGATTCATGTTTAAGTTAGAGACCTCAAAACACATTTCTGCCTTTGGTCAAAACACAAGCATGATAGAATGGCACTGGTGATAGCTGCACTTGCTCATCATGTAGAACTGCACCTGGCGCGCAGTAGGCATTCAATAAATGTGTGTTGTCCTAACAGCTGACAAGTGCAGGTAAAACAGGATTACTTCAGACATAGAAAATCTGAAAGAACTCATCGCAAAGGCAACACTCCAACAACTGTTAGAGAAAATCTCCCAGGAGGAAGGGTACCTGCTGCCAATATGGATCTTCATGGAAGTATGCAAAGCATCGGAAATAGTGGCCACGTGCCTGTAAATATATATTTGACCATTTGACAACATCTGAGTTCCATCTCTCAGTTTGTATACAAATTACTATTTCATGAATACTTCATTCATTTGGCAAAATGATGCTAGATGCCTCAAGACTTGTCAGTGTGGGACTACAAAGATAAAGGATGGATCCGCCACACACAGGATGCTTGAATCGTAACATGGAGGGCAGGTAACAGTCCGTTGGCAGTCAGACATAGTGGTGCATGTCTGTAATCCCAGCACTCAAGAGACAGATACAGAAAGATCAGGAGTTCAGGGCCAGCCTCAGCAACATAGAATGAGTTAGAAGCTAGCCTGGGCTACGTGAAACCCTATTGCCAAAAAGAAAAAAGAAAAGAAAAGAAACAAAAAAGAATGAAAGAAGGGGAGGAAGATAAGGAGAAGTAACAGGAAGAAAGGAACCATGGAACATTCTAGGGGAAGGAAGCATACTGTAAAAGCACAGGGCATAGGATACTCATTTCCACTACTACCATGTGAGAGAGTCTGGGGCATGTGCAGGGGGGCAGAGGAAAACAAAGAGGTGAACACAGCTAGTTGCTATGTGCTGTTCACAATTTGTTAAGGGCCCTGGCCCTCTGTGAGAGGGCGCAGGGAGCTATTAGAAAAAGGGGTGGAAAGACTGTAAGAGACAGAGGTGACTCCAAGCCTTAGTTGACTCCAAGGAAATACTGACTTCCAGACAGAACAGGACTGCTGCATATAAGGACTCACAGAGACTATGGCAGCATGCACAAAGCCTGCACAGACTCAAGCCAGACAGGGTCCCAGCACTGAACAGGGGACATAGACACCCCAACCATAAAGCTATAAGCAGCTGATAGCAAAGAAGAAAGTAGTTTTCTCCCATGGAGTCTCACTGTGTATATTAACCACACTTCAGGGCAGGTCCCATGCCCAAATGTAGTGAGCCAACACAAAACGAACTCGGTAGTATTTTGTAAGGAAAAAAAAAAAAAGGTTAAGTAGATTGTATTTAAACAGCTGATTCCGTAATGAAATTCTCTGTCTGTAAATGCAGTCACTCTCTTAGGACATGGTTGATATTAAGACAGCCGAATATTTTCATGATGAGGGGAGCATTAGTATGAGTGGGTGCAGCCAACAGATAGGCTTGAGACAATTCCCTCGGTTGTGAACATTCACAGTGCCAGTGCCCATCACTTACAATGATGAGATCCGTTGGAGGTGCAGGGCAGAGCCATCTGTTCACGTGTCTCTCCTGGTAAAGCCGCAAGCTTCCTAAACGCTGAGGCAGCCTCCTATCTCATCTACACAGTGATTATCTCTATACCCAAGGAGGAGAAGGCAGTGAGGACGGAGCAGGGGGAGCCTCAGAAGAGAAAAGAACATTCTCTACCTACAAATAAATAATCAGTCCCCCAGCAACACAGAAGCAACTATTAACTCAAAACTTACCTCCAACACTCCCCTTCCTTTTACCAGCAACTGGTTAACCCCAGCCCGGGTACCCAGCCCCTCACCCTCTTTCCCAGTGAGGGGTGCTTCGCCTCAGTGGCCACTCAGTTGCATGTGGACACTGACTTGCAGGGTTTCACATGGGGGAAACAGAGCTAATTATATTCACTTGCCACTCGTGTGGTTGTGAGAGCCAAGTAAGACGTAGGCGCAAAGCCCATCTAAAGAATTGGGGAGGTCATGTTGCTCCCTGAGACTTCCCATCTCCCTGTGGTGGTCCACTGAGGTCTAGGAAGCCAAAAAAGGCCCTTCCTGCATCTCCAGACAGACATAGGACTCTTCCTGTGGCTAAGGAAGGACTTGGAAGCTCTGCCTCATGGTTTAAAAAGGTGGATATTTGAAGGCACTTTGTTTCCTTAAAGAAGCTTGAAATTCAAAGCAGAGGCTATGATGGTGCAAAGGTGTTCTGGGAGGGGGGTGGGGATGAAGCCAGGGTTGTAGAAGACACCCTGGTAGTGCCACTCCAGGCAGGTACAGCTGTCTATCCTGTCTTGGCCCTAGGGACATGCTGTTCTAGAGGGACCTCCAGGCAAGATATCAGCCTTTCAAGAGAGCACACCAATCAAAATGGGGGGTAGAAAGCACTTTTACCGGACAAGCCATGACAAGAAATAGCCTTCCCTTGTCCACTAATTGGCTACTGGACAGCTACATATGGGACAAGTGCATGAGGCAATGCCCAGTCCTTCTGCGTGTCCTGTGCTCTGATACTCCCCCACCACCCCCCCAACCCCCCCCCCCCGCCACATTTGTGCTCTCTCCCTCTCCCACGTCCTCTCCCTCTCCCTCTTCCTTCCCCTTTCTATTTTTTTCTTCTTGAGTGATCAGCATATTTGGTTTATGCCCACAGGCAGGCTACAGGATATAGTTGGTAAACTACAACAGACTGTTGAGATGAGAACCGGGGAGCAGGTCTCAGATATGCGAGGCCCTTTCGGTCTCTTTCACTCTGCCCTCCGCCCTTATTCCCTTTGTAATTACAAGCTTCCTTCTCTTCTCTCCTTGTTTCTCTTCCCTTTTTTAAAAAAAAATTTTTTTTTCCACTAAAATCAAGAGTGACAGGAGTTACTTTGCAAGATTTTTCTGATCATTACAGCCACCTCGGGGCTAGTGGGGGTGGTTACTGGCCACCCGTTGTTGATTCTGTGGATCCAGGGATAGACGTGGGGATCTATGTGACAGATGCATAGGTGGTCCTGACAAGTAGGAAGGCAAGTAGTCAGAGGTAACCTACTTATTACAAAGATGAAAACAAACAAAACAAACAAACACCTGTGACATTTGCATGGAAAATGCTTTGCTGAAGACACATCGAGGGTGCCGGCCTTGGGGAAGGACATTATAATCGGAATCTCATGGCTGCAGTTTCTTTCTGTTCCTTGTGCCTCATTGGGAGAGGCAGCCTGTGACGATGAAGTCTGGCCCTGTCCCACAGCAAGTTAGAGATGCTTTTGGCCTGGGGACTTGGGCCATTATGTAACGTCACCCTGCCCTTCAGCAATAGTATGACTTCCTTTGAGAGGTTCAGAACCTTCCCAGGGCCAATAGCACCCTCAGCGGAGGAAAAGCAGAAGGAACTACTGTGTGGTTGCTTTGCTAACAAGAGGGTAATGAAGTGTCCAGCTAGCTTTTTACAAACAAAGTTGCACCCCACCCCCAGTTGATCAAATGACAGTGAATGACAAAGGTGACTCACTCTCCCTCTCCCCACAAACTCCCCCCCACCCCACCCCCAACCCTCTCTCCCCAACCAGGGAAGGAGGAAGAGAGGGCTGGGCAACCCAGCAGCCTACCTCCTCCCAGCAGGGGGCCCAGCAGCTTCTAAGCCGTTCTCAGAAGCCCTCCTCTGCAGGAAGGTGATGGGAGGCCAAGCTTTGCTGCCTAACCCCTGGCTGCTCCAACTCAGCCCTTTCTCAGCTCTTTGCTGCTCTGTGTGGGGCCTGCGGTTTAGCATTTCCTTCCTTTCCAGTTAGAGCCCAGGCCGCCCCAGCCTGGCTGTTAGAGATACTGGTGAGAGCTGCCACAGCCCAGAGTGGGAGACATTTCAAAGAGTCAAAGCATGTGGGAGCTGGTGAAAGGCCAGCTAAACTCTGTGGGATGGGAGCGCTGAGTTCTGGCTCAGCTCCCCACCCCCTCATCCTCAGGCCCTGTCTTCCGGCTCAAGCTCTCCCAGCACCATCACCTGGACAAACACAGTTCTTTCTTCCTTTGAATATTATTTCCTGAAGTATTTATTGTTAGCCAGGTGGCAGTGTGCTTCTGTGATCTCTCCTCTCAGGAGGCTGAAATTACTTTAAATTTCAGGCCAGCCTGGACTAGGCAGTGAGGACCTGTCTCTCCAATAAACATTTATTAATATCTCTCTCTCTCTCTCTCTCTCTCTCTCTCTCTCTCTCTCTCTCTCTCTCTCTCTCTCTCTCTGCTCTCTCTCTCTCTCTCTCATACACACACACACAACTTATTCTAGCTTTCTTATATTTTTGTGTATATGCATGTAGACATGTGTGTGAGTCTATGTGAGTGTGTGAGTGTGTGAGGAGTATGTGAGTGTGTGAGTGTGTGAATGCATGTAGACATGTGTGTGAGTCTATGTGAGTGTGTGAGTGTGTGAGGAGTATGTGAGTGTGTGAGTGTGTGAGTGTGTGAATGCATGTAGACATGTGTGTGAGTCTATGTGAGTGTGAGTGTGTGAGGAGTGTGTGAGTGTGTGAGTGTGTGAGTGTGTGAGGAGTGTGTGAGTGTGTGAGTGTGTATGGACGTGATGTGTGTAAAGACAAGAGATCAGCTTCAGGTTTTATTCTTCAAGAGCAATCCACCGTGTTTTGTGAGAACAGGGTCATGCACTGAGACCCGGGCCTTCAGCAGGCCACCCAGTAAACTGCAGGGATCTGCCTGTCTCTGCCTTCCCAGCGTCGGGATTACGCGCACATGAGACCTTCCCTAGTTTTTATGTGGTTGGAGAGGATCAAACGAAGTTATAGCCCCAGGTTACACAGCAAGCACTTTACTGACTGAGCCACCTCCCCAGTCACCTTCTTTTGTTGTTCTATGATTCACTATGGAGTGCCCAGCAGAGTTCTTGTACTTAGAAGATGCTTCATGCTTGTGTTTTTTTTTGTTTTTGTTTTTGGTTTTGGTTTTTTTTTTTTTTTTTGGTTTTTGTTTTGTTTTTTTGAGACAGGGTTTTTCTGTGTAGCCTTGGCTGTCCTGGACTTGCTTTGTAGACCAGGCTGGCCTTGAACTCACAGAAATCCACCTGCCTCTGCCTCCCGAGTGCCGGGAGGTATCACCACGCCCAGCTTTAATGCTTGTTTTTAAGTAAGCAGGTGCCAGACCAGGAGTGGTTGTTATAGTGCTGCCTCCTATCCTAGCAGGACGCAGGACACATGCTCCTCTGTCCTGTAGGAGACCTTTAGCATGCCTGCTCTAAATAGCCAATGCCAGGTCACATGTGACAATAGTCATGTCACAAATGTCCTCATGCTGTGTTGGAAGAAACTAGCAAGTGCCCCACCTCCATGCTTTAAAGCACTACTCACTCTAGAACAAGGCTGTGACCCTTTAGTACAGCTCTTCATTTTGTGGTGACCCCTCAACCATAAATTTATTTATTTATTTTTTTGCTATTTTAGAATGATATTTTTGCTACTGTACAAATTGTAATGTGAATATCTGTGTTTTCTAATGGTCTTAGGCAACCCTTATGAAGGAGTATTTTGACACCCCCGCCCTGACAAAGGGGTCATGACCCACATGCTGGGAACTCCTGCTGTAGATGATGATTAAAGTCTAAAGTTTGAACAATGGCATGATTATGGAAGACTTACCGTTGCCTTATTTGTCTGAACTCTCGAGTCTCTAGACTACTCAGATCCATCTGCCTTGTTGTCACTCATATGAGATAAGAAGGGCCTGAGCAGTTGGGAGCTCCTGAGGGTGAGGAAGGAATAAAAACATTAGGGCCGTTAAGAACTGCCCTTGCTAATCTAGGAAGCTTGCACAAGACTAACTTGTTCCCATGAGCTGCCAATCAGCAGAAGGGACAAAGACTGAACATCATTGTTGTAGCTAGGAAGTAGCTCCAGAGTGTCCTCTCCCAGGAAGAGGACAGCACAGAGAGAAGTGCACAAGGGTGTGGTACCTTGAGGGGATACCGAGTTGGAAACTAGAGATGAAGGCTTTGTTGGCATGGTGTGTGTGTTGGGGAGGTCTCAGGTGACCCTCAGCATTAATGTACAACATTCCTTTATTTGTCTGAGCTTCTGCCTCCTCCTGCAAAATATAATTGGGATGATCTCTGAATCTCCTTTACTACATAATCTCCGAAGAGCATGGAGCCCACTCACCAGGGAAGACCTCGTGGAGGCTAGAGTGGGCTCTCCTGTTCTGGGGCTCTAAAGGTTGAGATGCAGCTCAGGAATCAAGGGCATCCCTGTGATGCTGGGCTTGGGGGGCCTGCTAGTCCTGTATGGACGTACCTGAGCACACAGGACAGTCACTTATTTTGACTGAAGTCGGGCCTCAGGGGCTGAGTACCACTACAAGCTGTGCCTTTATTGGGCATGCATTTCCAGAAGAGTCCATGTAGGTGATTTAGTTTTTCATCACTATGACAAACTACCTGAGCAAGACAACTTAAAGGACAGATTTATGTTGACTTACCACTTTAGAGGTTTCGAGTATGCTCTTTGGCTCAGTGGCTTCTGGGCCTGTGGTGAGGCAGAGAATCAGTATGAGGGGTGTGGAAAAGATAGCCACTCACTAGCTTCATGGTAGCCAGAATGCAGAAAGATACAGGAGACATGAGGCTACTAGAAGGAGATGCCCAGAAAAGAGAAGAAGATACCCACAGAGGGTGGGGTGAGCTTCAAGGACAGTGGCCCTTCAATGTCTTAGCAGTCCCCGTATAGTCTGCTTGATTGCTCTCAAGTCACAGCTCACATAGTTACTAAGAACAGACATCCTCTCCCCTGTCTGTCCCTTTTTGATAAGGGAAATTATAGGATGGCTCTATACGATTGCAATATTATAAAAATAAACCATGAGACACAAGACTGGGCAAGGGGGTGAAGATAAGTCTTTCACAGCTAGTGGGGTTTCTACTGAGATGTCTAGACAACTGTAGCTTTTCAGCTAGGGCAGGAGAAAGGTCATGTACACACAGGTCTTAAGCATAATTTGTTGCTATTTTAACATTTTATTAAAGTATATCTATATAAAATGTCACTTAACACCTTTGCAGGAAATGTTGTCAGTTGTGTTTGCATTCTTGGCTTTAAGATGGCGAGAGTCTTTGAGCAGATCCTGGATGAGGGACTCTTCACCTGCATCTCCATAATTTGCACCATTTTTTTCTCCTGCCTCAAATAAGCTAAACCGTTGCTTTATCTAAAACATCATGACCTGGTTATCTCTAGAAATACTCTCACAGACACACAGGAAGTGTGATGTCCTCATTTCTTAGACATCTCTTAATCCAACCCAATTGATAAGCAAGACTGACCATCACACCATGTCACCAAGTAGACACAGAAGGGCACAGTGTTGGAGGAGAGGGACAACGGGATGAATAGCAGCCCACTGGAGTGTGCAATAAGAAATACTCATGGGCAGCTGAGCCTCTGGGTCTAATATATAGCTTGATCATGCATGTGAACCAAGGGCTAGGGGACCACACCCTATGACTGACAGAACAGTAAGTGCTACTACTCCAGTGTTCAGATCCTAGGACCCTAGACCTTCAGAGGAGGGAGGAGGTGGGCGTAATCTGACCCCTTTTTAAGGAGAGCTCAGAGCCAGACTTTGAAGGCTTAGGAAACATAGGTCAGCAGGTGAACAGAGGGCTTCATGGGAGTGAGAGAAGTGGTTGGTACTAGGTCAGGACCCGAGGAAAGAGGTGACAGGTTCTATCTAGGTGGGAGCAAGGTGTGAGGTTGGCTTGGGACAGACACAAAAGAAGATTGGCCAAGTTGGGCCTACATAGTTGGAGACCGCATGGTTCAGGGAGGGGGAGGCCAGGAGGCTGTCGCTCTTCATGTATATCTTTATCTTGTAGGATTCTCAGCAAATTAAGTCAAGACATCAACAAGAATGAAGAAAGAAGAAGTATTTTTACACGCAAGTGAGTGTGCGGCTCTGGCCGAGGCACCACTACAAGGCAACTCAAGAATTGAAATCCCAACTTGACCCTTTAAAAGAATCTGCAGCATGTGTTTTGCCATGGCTGTTTCACCTGTGGTTGTCTCCTCTGTCCCAGGGGTCATGAAGACAGTGCCCAAGGAGGGGGGGGGGGGAATTCCCACTTCCTGGCAAACATTTTGCCCCCAGATCTAAGTTATCAGGGGAACAGTCCCTAGATCTTGAAACAGCTTCCTTCTGCAACACCACTGTGGCTTTAGTGGTCTCTAGAAGCTGGGGGGACAACCCAACTCTGGTTGCCAAGCAACGTGGGTACAAGTCTTGGGTAGTGAGACATAATCCCCATTGGTGCAGAGGGCTAGCCTGGGGAAAGGAGATGACCTTGGATTGACAGGCTACTGAGATGCTGTGTTTTGCCTTTACAGACCCCAGGTTCAGCGGTTTCCTGAAGAGACAGGTAACAGTACTGGGGCTGAGAGGAAATTGCTTTAGGAGGTGATATGTGCTTCAGTTCTGGTCTCCTTGAGTGCTGTGCATGGGACTTGACTCATTAGCTCCTCAGCCAAGTCTTCATCACATAAGAGTTTGGTTCCCGCTGAAAGGAGGAAGGATGCTGCTACAGAACTCTATTGTTCTGTGGGGGAAGCCTAGACTTAGCGTTGACCATCTGCACTAAGCTAGTGTCTGAGTCTTTCAGGCAGTTTTCCACACAAAACATCTAGATTTGGGTTCCTGGACCCCACCTAATCCTGTGTGACTTTTATATACACACAAAAAAGATTAGGTACCACTGCTGCTCTCTGGTAGAATGAACTCTTCAGATAGAAAAGCTTTGGCCAATAGTAAGTTGCTATCTTAGTATGTTTTCTGTTACTATAACACTGCTCCTAAAGCTGGTTACCTTATAAAGGAAAGAGGTTTATTAATTTCAAAGTTCTAGAGGTCTAAGAGCATGGTGCTGCCATCAGTTCAACTTCTGGCTAAGACTTCATTACAAATAGCATCCTGTAGGAAAACATGAGAATAGAGGGTCATGGGTAGAAGTGACCAAAATACCAGGAGTACGCTTGTAATAAGCAATCTAGTCTCTCAAGGCCAAGATGACCCCCATGACACCAACTCCAGAGAAAGATGTTACTCAACACATAAGGTCCTTTGACTTAATTATCTCTTAAAGATCCTAACACCTCTCAATACCGTTACAATAGGATTTAGCATGAATCCTGGCAGGGTAAATTATACTCAGCACAGCAGTTGCTGGCCCCCATGCGTGGAGAAGGAAGAATAAAGGGCTGTGATGGACACTGGGAGGGAGAATTGCCCTGACTGGGTGCTGATGATGGCATTATCTCCTTCACAGAAAGCCACGAAGAGGACAATGGTGGCTGGTCATCCTTTGTGAGTACGGCTTGGGCTAAGTCACCCATATAGCAATGGCCAGAGTGGCATTGATCTTAATGCTGAAAAAGGAGCAAGATCCCTCCACTAACAAGGCATTGAAATAACCCATTTGGGGGCCCAGAAAGGGTCAGACAGTAAACATTTCCAGCTTTGGGGATTCAAAGGTTTCCCTCACTTCTTCTCTGCCTCTGTGGCTTAGAAGCAACCATGGCAGTGAGTGGGCTCAGCTGTGACAGTAGAGCATTCTTGATGAATACAGAGGTGGGCTGTAACTCACTGGCCACACCATTTATCACCACCACCATGTCTAACAGCACTCCTTCCCTTTCTACTATCTTTCCTAGAAATGTATGCTACTCTAACTTTCTCATGGATGTAAGTCACCATTGGCAACACAGGGAAAAGCATTACAGGATGAAGTGTTAGCTCTGGAAAGGCCCCCACACCAATTTTACATCGAAAAGGTCACAGTGACGACACCTTTCAGAGTCTGATGGACTGTCCACCTCCTCTCACATGACTTCACGTGGTCACCACACACAAAGCCAAGTGGGCGGGGACTAAGAATTCTGTGGCAGAAGAGAAAGCTTTGCGCGGGGGGGGGGCTTCTGGGAAATGTGCCTTGTGCAAAGAAAGCCCTTTGCCAGGTAGAGACAGATCTGGGGCACAGGCTGCCCAACCCTCAGTCTAAGTAGTCTTTCTGGTAAGTGGCTGCCTCTAGGTCTTTTAAAAACCATGAGCAGAGTGTCCCTTGTACTATTGGGATTCTAGTAAATGAGAGTATTTCATTAGAAAGAAAATGGCTTTTGGTAAAGTCTGTTTTTTTTTTTTTTTAATGGGAAAATAAAGGAACGCAACAGATTCATTTTGTACAAAAGGAACAGGAGAGCCAGTTTCCCCAGATGTGTTTGTGCTTCTGCAGCTGGATCCCTGTCAAGGCTTGTTTTGAGTCCTCCGTGCTCAGCCGGAGACTAGTCTTCAATCCTGTCCCCTAAAACATGAGTTCCCAGTCTCTGGCAGCTGGCACCCTTTGTAGTTCCCTTCTGTGGCACATCTGTTGGGAGGATCCTGGGGTCTTGGGCAAAGATCTCATGGAATCCATACTGTAAAATGTCATCCTGTGACACCTGTACAAGCTGTGCTGTCCCTCCCCTGTGTTGGCAGGAAGATGACTATGAAAGTCCCAATGATGATGATCTCGATGGAGAGGATGATGGTGACTACGAGTCCCCCAATGAGGAGGAAGAGACTCTGGTGGACGATGCTGCTGATTATGAGCCCCCACCATCCAATGATGAGGAGGCCCTGCAGAGCTCCATCCTGCCCGCCAAGCCTTTCCCCAACACCAACTCCATGTACATTGGTAAGAGCCTTTTCGCAGCCTGCTGGTCCTGGCTGCTCTGGAACGCGATGTCTATTCGCTTCTCTGGATGCTGATTTCTGCTCTTTTAAAAAATCTGTGTGGCTTGAGGCCAAAGACTCTGCCTCTCTGGACACTTCGTCATGAGTGAAATGGGCTAACGATAGAACAGAGGACAATGACTTGCTGGGAAGAGGGCAGTGACGTGGTACAGCTACCTACAGATGGCCATAATGAATGTGAAGATACTCAGAGGGGTTGGTCCTGTCTTTACAGTGAGACAGACTTTAAGATGCTCCTCATCTACCTGCTTTTCTATACACACAGATATTTCATTCATTGATTCATTGATTCATTCATTCTCAAAGTCATAAATGTTACTCTTCTATTGTGAGCCAGATGCTATGTGCTGGAGGCCACCAGGAGGAAAGTTGTGCCTTTGTCTTTTGGGAATTACTTTTCAGCGGAGGAAGTGACTGAAAATGAACGTAGGTACACTTGGCTTCCTCTGCATCCAGGGAACAATCTCTCTCACCCTGGGAGCTGTGCTATACTCTGTTTCAGACTCCACCCCACCACCCCAATTTGCGTATTGAAGGACAGAACACTAAAGCCAAAAGGCAGGGAGCTTCAACCATCATCAGGGTTGTTCTAGACTTAGGAAAGCGGGGTAGAAAAGGGAAACCAGGTTGGTGGTCGTCTCTAGGTGCCTGTCACAAAGATGCAGCGTGAGCAAGACAGTCAGACCTCATCTGCAAGCGCTCCTGATGTAGTGGGTGATGCAACACTGAACACACTCATCGCGTTATTTCACGAAGCCCGAGTGATAAATGGGTTCGCTTCGCTAGGATATGATATTTGAGTGATGGTCTTTGGCTGATAGTAAATAGTGCATTAAGAATAATACACTAGAGTTGGTTAAATGGGGCTGAGTGGGGTAAGAGAGGCACATTTGAAGCAGTTGAAACGGCAGTGTAAAGGCCCCTGAGGTCCCAAGGAACATGGCCTATCAGAGGAGCCGAAAGGTGGCCTGTGGTGTGGAGACCAGGCTTAGCCCTTGCTCCTTGTCTGAGCCCCTCCCTGAAGGCCGACAAAAGGGCGGCATAAAGAGAGTACGCAATGGCTTGTCCAGCCCAACTTTCCAGACTCCCTCCACCATCCTCCCCGAACTAACAGAGTCAGTCTCTTAGTTAGAATTTCTGTAGCTGTGGAGTGCCGTGGCCAGAAGCGCACGACACTAGGCGGTCCTTGCCCACTTGCTGCTCTTGCCTCACTGTCGCCTGCTGGCCTCTCCCAGCCTAAAGGTTAAGAAATCCCAAACTTGTCAAGCTGGTTCTTGGGCAGTTCTGTGGCAATCGCCATCATGTGAGTGTCCCTCTAAGGTGAGGCCACGTGCTGTTTAATTTGGCAACAGAAATAGGGCCATCTCCTCCCTGTAAGGGAGGGGACAGGCAGAAGGAGGAAGTAGGAGGGCTGCCCAGAGAGTACTTGGCAAGGGAAGGAAACACCAGAAGAGGCCCAAGTGGGTGGCAGCTAGCTCAGTCCTGATAAGCAGCTTGCAAGCACAGTGTGCGCAAATGAATGCAGGCATGCACACATGTGTCTCTGTGCATGCCTAAGTGTCAGTATACACTCATGTTTCTGGGCACACAGTTGAGCATGTACATGTGAACACACACATTTGTGCTCTGTCTGTGCGTATGTGCACCTATATGCACACAGGCTCATGTGTGCAAGCATACATACCCTTGTATATCCACATATGTAGAACTGCAGCTGAAACACTCACTGAGGTAATCCTGTGGTGGTTTCCTTTGACTGGCTGTGTTTCAGATATTACCTGTTTGTGAGAGGCACGATGGGAGTTTTCCGCCTGTATATAAAGAGTCAAACCAACTCTGCCGGAAGAGGAACAGATAGGGGCAAGGGTTTCCTGCCTCCTGCAGGGCCCAGGCTGGGTCTGACCATAGCGGGGACTCATGCTGGTGCTGGTGGAGGTCTGGAGGGCAAGGATCTCAGGTGCTCCTGGCATCCCAAGCTGCATGCACAGGCACAGTGCGTTCCGGAAGAACCCTGAACTTAGATAACACTCAGTTCACATTTTCATCCCCCCTCCCTCTTCCCCTCTTTCCTTTCTTCTTTTCTTCCTGTTTTCTTGCTTTTTGTTTATTTGCTTGCTTTTATTGTTTTTGTATTTTTGAGAGACAGGGTTTCTCTGTGTAGCCCTGGTTGTCCTGGACTCGCTTTGTAGACCAGGCTGGCCTCGAACTCAGAGACCTGCCTGCTTCTCCCTCCCAAGTGGGATTAAACAACAGTTCTTTATTTTTAATATCATGTTTCCACAGACAGGCCTCCCACCGGCAAGGTCTCCCAGCAGCCTCCGGTGCCTCCCCAGAGACCAATGGCTGCCCTCCCTCCCCTGCCAATAGGACGGAATCACTCGGTAAACCTCCTCCCTTTTTCTTCCAGGCTACTTTGAATCCACAGCAATTCTTTCTTCCTGTACACAGAAAAGGAACTAAGTATCTTTACCTAATTTTAAGATTGTTAAGAGATCTTGATGCCAGGGAATGCACACTTTCACATTGCACTCAGTGGTTCCATTTTGTGGTGATATATATAGCAGTTTCTATTTATGTCATAATATTTTGGACATATCTTTTTGGAACCATAAATAACATGAACTGCGTGTGTAACGAAAGACTCCCCTTCCAATACTCACTGTGTGACCTCCACTATTTTACTGTGGGAGAACCGAGTCGGGCCTGACATCTGGTGTTGCCTAGGTGTGTCAATCTAGGCCGCCTCCTGCAAAGGGAACTCAGTATTGCGCCACCTGCTGCCCAGATAAAAAAATTCCAGGGATGGACACCTTCAGTCCCAGGATTTCCAAAGCAGTGTAGTCCAGGAGAAACCTGCTTTTCCTGCTCTTTCAGCATATAGTCCAGCTCCTGTGAAGCTCAGTCTAAAGAGTCAGTATTTGGCGATGTCCTCTTTCCACAAGTTGCCAGGACACGTTAACAACTGTGGCAGGAGCTAAAAGGGGAGACCAGGGTGAGAGGTCTTGGCAGATCCTGAAACCTTACAGTAGTGAGAACCCCCTCTCCTACATGTATCCCTCCTGCTGGCATAGCACCTCTGCAAAGGGGCTTCATGGAGCCCAATGTATCTACAGAGGCATTTTTGCTTCTGAGGCCTAAAGACTCACCTCCACCACACAGGGAAGCAGGATTTGCCCATCACACCCACAGCTATTGACTGGGTGGCTACTATGCCCAGTGTCCTCCATGCTGGGAGCACAGAATGCGCTGACTTTCATAACGTTTTGATGATAAACAAATACACACACACACGTAGACATGATCTGGGTCTGTGGTTAGGAAGGCAGGGGGCCAAGGGACATGACGGAGGGTACAGAGCTGGCGCAGGATGAGCCAGTCATGTGGGGAAGCAGAGGGAACATTCCAGGCAGAGGAAACATAGGTAACGAGATGCTCAAGCGTACCTATGAGCTTTGGGTTTTGTGAGAAGTGTAAGGGAGGCCCTTGTGCGGGGACCCTGCAAGCAACAGAGGAGAACATAAAAATGACGTGGCAAGGTGGGCGGGGCATCTGGTGTAGGGCTCCTGTTTCATTGTTAATTTGACTAGAGCTCAGAGGGCTTTGCAGGGAAGTTTCCGCTTGGTCCTTTGTTATGCAGAAATCCCATTGCCTGAGAAAGTGAGGAAATTGAAGTTCAGAAGGGCAGCAGCCTCAGCAGCACAGATGACATAGGATATGGCTAGCTGTGTGTGTGTGGGGGGGGGGCGCTGAAGATAGAGAAAGGGGATCCAGATACATTTGGGGGAGACAATACCACCAAGTCTAACAGAGGCCAATGTGGAAAAGCTTCCAAGCATTTTGGATTTTGTTTTATTTTGTTTTGTTTTGTTTTGTTTAATTCCACACAGCCACTGTCTCTGCCCCAGCCCAGCCATGAAGAGCCCAGCAGAAGTCGAAACCACAAGACAGCAAAGTGTAAGCACAGGGTTGCCTTCTGCCCACCGGCCCACCTACCCAATCCTGAGCCAGATGCTTTCTGCTTTTAACTGACCTCAGCCTTTTCCTCTCCAGTACCTGCTCCATCAATAGACAGAAGCACAAAACCTCTCCTCGACCGCTCACTGGCACCTCTTGACCGAGAGCCCTTCGCACTAGGTTGGTATTATTTGTAGTCTATGCACAGTAACAATGGCTATGTTTATAGAGTGTTAAGTGCACTTTTTTTTATGTCTGCCATCTCATTTTACTACTGGCACAGCACCGTGAAGCTGTGAGAAACACCCCTCATTTTAGAGAGAAAGAAACCAAGGCACAGAGCAGTAACTCTCCAACATCACTGAGCTACCAAATGATGAAGATAAGGACCTAAATCCAGATCTGCCTGATGTCAGGACCCCTGCCCTCAGTCCCTGGCCTGTGCCTGCTGCATCATGGCTGTGAGCTGTGTGTGTTTTTGTGAAAGCACAGCAGGATGCATCTTGGTACCCAAAGGCTGAGAGGCAGAGCTGGAGTCAGCTGTTTTGGCTGCTATTTAGTAGTTCACTGCCCCAGGAGGGTGTTACTTCCTCAGGCCACAGTCAAGGAGGATGTTCCCTTAGGAGAAAATGTTTTATAAAATTCTGAGGTACTATTCAGACGTCAAAATTGCCTTTTGCTGTGGATGTGTGAGGTTGATTAAACACTGTGGAGCGTTCTCACAAGTCACTTGTGAGTCCAGCTACCTTGGTTCCAGCAACCGTTGCGTAGTTAGTCTTTAATTCAATTCTAAAACTTAGCTACCATTTATTCAACACCTAGGATGGCGCAAGGTTGAATAGCGTGCTCCATTTGCGGGGGAGGGTTAAGACTCGAACCCACATCTTTTTGTCTTTTGTACCCTATCACACGGCACCGACGTCCTGGGCTGTGGGTGGGCGTGGGCAAGAAGCACATAACTGAGTAGCTATAGGGTCCAGATCTTGGCTCCATCCCTTCTTCTCTCCAGTGGGACTCTGAACAAGGCCTTTGCCTTTTCTCAGCCTCAGTACTCTCCTCAGTTGGCCAAATGACTCTGAGATCTTGGGTTGGGAGATACATCTTGCTGTTGTTTCCCTAATTCACATGCTAACTCTATGGAGTCATGAGAAGCTACGTTGTCCATCTACTGAGTTTGGAGTTCATGGCAGAAAGTGTACACATTGTATAAAAAGGAAGGCAGGCTGACTCGGACTCTAACCCTGCTCACTAAGCCAGGACATCAGGAAAGGAGGACGCAGGGGTCAACATTTCATAGTCATCTTTAGACACAACTCATTCCTTTAAAAAGTCACCTTTTTGCTATTTTTGTAGATGGTTTAGAGATATCATTTCCTGATAATACATGATTGAGCTTTGAATCACATCTTTGTCCATGACACTGGGAAGGGCCTAGCTCCTTCTGCCAATGCTTAGACTTTGACCATAAAACACTTAATGAGCCCAGAGCATACACATATCAGATAATTTCCATTGGGTTGGTTGGCTTGTTTCTTATGAATCAAATACTTTCTGGAAAAGAAAAGTCTACTTTGGCCAAATAATATTAATTTGCTTTTGGGATAGCCCTTTACAGAAGATATTTAATCTCAAACTCTAAGTTTTTACTAGACTTCTTTTGCACCATAGTTATTCAAAGTAGACAAACTTCTTAGCCCTTCAGGGTCTACCATGAGCTATGAACATCCTTATGGAATGTTGTGAATAAGTGACACAGGTGGACTATGTCAGCATGAACCTTAGGATACTAAGTATGGGAGTCTGGGAATGAAAGAGGAGCTCGCCAGCATTTGTCAGAACGCACTCATCTTGTCCCTGACCTTGAGTATGAGTTATCATCTGACCTCACAGCTGAGGTAACTGCGATCCAACAGGCTCAGGTATTATCATGCCTGCTTCCAGACCTACTGGAAGCTCCCTAATAATGGTTTGTTTTTTTTTTTTTTTTTTTTTAAATCACACCTAGCCTATAGGCTCTCAGGAACAATAATAATGAGTTGTTTTGAACTTCAATGCCATCTGTTCTCAAAGAAATCAAACAAAAATCATTGTCACCACCATGACCGCCACGTCAACCACAGCCACCACCAACATTACATTGACCATCACCAACACCATCTCGGCCAGCACAACCTACCACCACCATGACTGCTACCACAACTACCACAAACCAGCACCATTCCCAATAGAATGTTCTGATATACCAGGACAATCTCCCAAACCCTTTGTTCCCAAGTTCACATTTTTTTCAGAAACCAAATGGAGTTCTTTACATAATCTCAAGAGTACTACAGGATTTGGAGGGAATTGCTCCTTCATGCCACACCGGTTTACTTCAAAGACCAGAATATGCCAGACAACAGATGCATAAGCCAATGAAAAAACCCGAAATCCCAAGAAGATATTCACCCATTTGTTGCTCTGTTTTGTTAAGTCACATATTGCAAACAGCACGGGCCTCCTTCAATCTCATTAGCATGTGCACAGCTGTGTGACTTGGGCAAGCCAGGTGGTATTTTTAAGCCTATAAAATCAGGTGCTCTGCAAACAAAACAAAACAAAAAACAAACAAAAAACAAAAGAAAACCAAACTAACACCCTTCCAGATCTGAAGCCCAGGAATAAAGCCAGTCTTCCTCCGAATACGGTTTTCATCAGAATCTGTTTTCCAACACCTACCTCATGCTTGTCCCAAATGTAATGTTCTGCGCTGTCTTGTTTACAGGAAAGAAACCAACATTTTCTGACAAGGTAGGCTGTGTTTATGGTTTGTTTGTGGTTTTAGTTTTTGTTTGTTTTGTTTTGTTTTTTTTTTAAATCTGGTCCTTATTGTTTGGAAAGTGCCTAACCCTCACATGTCATCTCTGTTGTCTTGCAGCCTGTGGCCCCAGTGGGAAGGTAAGTCTCTGTTATACTGTATGAAGGCCCAGAGTTTCGCCGCCCAGTGAAAGTGGTTTCTTACAAATCCTTTCCCTTCACTCTCAGCAGGGCTCTTGGGGAGCATTTACCCAAGATACAAAAGCCTCCTTTGCCACCAGGCATGGACAGACATGAAAGAAGTGAAAGAAGTGGACCCCTGACAGCAAAGAAGCCACCGGTTCCAAGGTAACTGTCCTGTGCAGCTTGAATTGGGCCTTTGAACCCCTAGTACTGGGGAGGGCAAGGGCTCCTTTTCTTGCTTGTTGGATGAAAAGTACTGAGGTCTGTGAAGAGAACAGGCATGGAGCTGAAGAGTGCTTTGTGGGGAGATAGCGGTGTGTGTGTGTGTGTGTGTGTGTGTGTGTGTGTGTGTGTGTGTGTGCATGCATGTGCGCGCGCGTGCGTGCTGAGGGAGGCCTTGTCTGAAGCCAGTCTAGTTTTTGTTGGACTTGCTCTACCTTGTCAGACTGAAGCCTGAGCAGCGCACAGGAGCTGTATTTGCCACTTTAATTCATAAAGGAGCAGGGAGGAAAGCCGGGGTGGGCGCCTCTACACCTGCATTAGCCTCCTTCTTTCTGCTCAAGCACTTTTACGACCACAGGAGACTGGACTCTGTTCTAGCAGCTTTAGTTCTGCTATAAAAATCATGTACGGTCTATTTAGCACACGACACCAGTGGACTTGGGTTCTGGGCCAGCCCAGCTATTTGGGGAGGGAACTGTGAGGTTCATTAGCTCATCTGTCGGTCAAGATTCATAACCATAGCCCTGGCTTGGCTGTTGTGAGGATTCAGTCAATATTAGGGCTAGAGTGTGCCAAGAAAATCCTCAGTCACTGACTTCCATAACATTTCAATGCATTATTTAACAAAATCAAAATACATAAAAAACCAATCATAATGGCCAAATGGCCAAAATATCAAAATTTTCAATTAAAAAGGGAAGAAACGATGGATGACATGAGAAACATCTAACATTAGCTATTCAACAGATTGTCCTTCTCTTCCCTCTCCCCTTCCTTCCCTCCCTCCCTCCCTCCGTCCCTTCTTTCCCTCTCTCCCAGGAAGTACAGATGCCTCTGCAGTCTTTAGACAGCTAGCATCAAAGCTATTGGATTGGCCTGTTCATCTGTGCCAGGGGCACCAAGGCCCTATTAGAAAAGCCCAGAGCAGGGACCTTTGCCAACTGTTTTCTTATTACTTGAAGGGTGGGCCCCGTGGTGGCTGGTTTAAAACCTCAGCAAAGAAGAATATTACTGAAAGTGTTTTTATTTGCTTAGAAAAACATCCACTCTGTGAAATGTAATAGCTACTAAAAGCTGACTAAACACACACATATATATATGTATATAATTACGTAATGACTTGCCACAGCAGCTCTGTAGAACAAAGGTTTGCCTAATTCAGCCTGCAATGATAACAGAGCACCCGGTGGCCACGTTTCCCTTCTCTCCCTCCCTGCAGCTTTTCTGCTGGCATTCGCAACTTCCCCTTTGGCCATGGCTCAGTGGGTTTTATTTCTCCTTATGCGATTTACTGAAATTGTATTCTGGGGCTGGCTCTTTGAATTTCTTGATGCTCATGTCTCTGCTCTCATTCATTTCAGGCATGGAAGGGGACCAGACAGAAGAGAGCCTGTAAGTGTGGGATGTCATTTAATAAATGCTTGGCACTGGGACAGCCAGTATAGGCTCTAGGGAAGTGAGACTCCATCTGCCCTGCCCTCTTCTGAAGTCGGGTAACAAGAGCAATGAGTCAGATAAATGCCAGTGTCTGCATCTTTTCACTTGGAGTTCATCAGGCTGATTTGCCTAGCTCTAGAGATCTCAGGGTGGTTGGCTTCCTGCAGCCTCATTCCCAGGGGTAATTAGCAAGGAGAGTGAGGGTCAGGAATGGAAGAAAAGGTCAGGAAGATGCTGCAGAGTCCAGTTCTGACACAAAGTTTCCAAGCCTGCCTTTGAAAACTTCCACAGTTCACGAAACGGGGGCAGAGGGGGGGAAAGGGCAGTGGGGGGGGGGAAGGGCAGTGGCGAGGGGAGTGGGGTAGTGTTGCTGGATGCTACCTTGGGAGATCAGTTGCTTTCTCAATTTTAACACTGACAGACTTAAGTCCCGGGATTTCCTTAGACACACAGAAATGTCGATTGTTTACACCTAGCTTTCCATATGTTTCGAATTCGTGACCATGTGTGGCATCATTCTTTCTCTGCTAATGGGAGACGCCAAGGCTTGGTGCGATAATATGCTCAGAGTTGCACAGGCAGTAAATTCAGATTCCTTGCATCTGGATATAGGTCTGTCTGGGACTCTCTGTTCTCTGTGCTCTTTTAAATATATTTTTAATTTTATTATTATTTGTATTGTATCTTTATAATGGATGGGGCAGGTGCACATGTGCCACAGCATGCATATGGAGCTCAGAGGACAGTTTTGTAGAGTTGGTTTTCTCTTTCCACCTTTATATGGGTTCTGAAAATTGAAATGCCATCAGGCTTTGTGTGGCAAGTGCTTTTGCTCACTGGGCCATCTTGCTGATCCTAACCTTTGCTTTCTTGGTGGCCATCATAGATGCCTTCTTTCGATCATATGTTCAAGCAACAATGACTGGTGTTTCTGGAGCTCTGTGTTAGGTGCTATATTTGTTGAAATATTATGGAGACAGGCACCCCAACATCACACAGGCACAAGTGCACATCATCATGGAATAGTCTATGTGAGGGACTAGGAGCTAATGAGAGAACCAAGAGTGACTTCTTAAGGACAGTGAGAGCTACAGTGAATAGTCCTCAAGTGATGCAGAGAACACAGACTAGGGCTACCCTGGTTTCCTTTTGGTCTCAGGAATGTCTGAGAAGATAGGAGGAATAGCTATGGGCATTCCCAAGGCAGCAGGGCAACAGCCTGCTACAGAGACACAGGGACAAAGTGGAAAAGGGACAGTGAGGCTAACTAACATCCCGTCCCTGAGGCACCCAGTCTCTGAAGGATTGAGTCTCCTCTTGGGAATCTAAGGTTGTACCTTCCTGAACCAGAGGGGACATGGCCACTGCGCTGGAGAACAGTGGCACTCTGGGGAAACTCCTGCACGTTTATTTGTGTGGCCTTTGCTGAGACTCTCAGTTGCTCGGGCTGAGTGATTCTGACTGGTGGTAGCACTGAGGGTGGGGAGCCTTATTAGATAGTACTCAACCAATGCCAAGCACTCACAGTAACTAACTCAATCCTTACAAAACAGTTTGGGGAAGGTACCACTTCATCACCACTGGGCTGGTCTAGCAAACCAGCTCAAGTTAGCTGTTTGATTTTCTAGCCAATGGCAGACCTGCTTTGTTCTTTTGAGTATCATTTCTTATCGGAGCAGGAGAGGAAATAGCCTTTCTCTTGTCTGTCTCACAGGTTGGCCTTGAAGTTGAAAATAGTAAGGGATGACGCACCTTGTAAGGTGCCCTATGAATAAATGAGGGGCAAGAAATGCAAAGGAGAGGCAGGAGGGAGGCTGGAGCTGTGGGTCAGACAGGCCTGGGTGAATCCCTGCCTGCTGCCCATGGTGAGGGATCCAAGAAGCTCAAGTATCATTGCCAATGCAAAAGGCGTTACATTCTTAGAGCTAATGGAGGGAGCTGACAGAAACATTACCTGAGCGTCTTAGACACATCATGGGGGTTGTAAATGTTGTTATACCCAAGTCCCTCAGGGGCCTCGGACCTTCTTTCAAGCTGGGTGTTTGAGGGGAATCTCAGATTGGAATGTCTTTGCGTGGCTGTGAATATTAGAGAAATCATAAACCACTTAGCAAGTTCTAGCTGGATTGTAAAGACGGGGAAGCTCTAGAAAATCCTCTGCAACTTACGTGTTGTGAGAAAGCTGTAACTGTTAAAGAAAGAACCAGACACATTTCATGACTGAGGAATGGCTTCTTAAGAATTGGGTTTCGATGATAAGTTAATATCTTTTATTATGTTCCCTTTACAGGATGAAGATGATGGTATGTCTAGAAATCTTTATTACAACCCATTCTTACTTCTTTAAACACTCATTCTCTCATTTTTCTGATCAGCTATTTAAATAGAATTATTGGGTATGGAACCCCACATGTCAATCAACATAAACAGACATATACCAATTGCTACACCTCATTGCTTTAGTAGAATGTAATTACTTGGTTGGATTACAAGGAGAACTTAGTTGCATGTGTAATAGTTCAGAATACCTAACTGCATAGAAAATTGCATATAGCCAGGTGGTACGTACCTTTAATCTCAGCACTCAGGAGGCAGAGGCAAGTGGATATCTGTGAGTTTGGCCCACAAAGGTAGTCTAGGACAGCCAGGGATATTACACAGAGAAACCCTGTCTTGAAGAAAAGAAGAAGGAGGAGGAGGAGGAGGAGAAAGAACGAAGAAAGAAAAACTGCATTTGTCTTGATAGAAAATTTTCTAATATTTATGTCCTCTAACATTTACAGATACAAAATCAGTAACTGTGAATGAATTTCAAAAGAAAAAATAAAAAAATTTCAAAAGGAGAAAAGAAACCCTAAAATTTATAATGTTTCCCATTAACAAGTAAGCAGTTTAAAAACAAAATTAAAATTTCACCATAGAGAACAATAGCAATTTTAAGTGATTCCAAGGTGGTGAATTATCTAGAAAAGCCACAGATAGGTTCTCTTCCTATCATTTGCTAATTATGTCTGATATTTTGGATTTTGTCTCTCCCTTCATATCAACTGGTTATGGTTTGAGCTGGGAGGGGGTACTCTAAATGTCTTCAGATTTGAATTCTGACTACTCATTTTTCTTCCCCGCCCCTACAGCACATCAAAGACCGTTGCCTCAGCCGTCACTACCTCCTATGAGCTCCAACACATTTCCTTCGAGGTCTACCAAGCCCAGCCCCAAGCACACATTCCCGTTGTCTCACATGCCAGGAACCTTCTCAGAAAGGTTGGTGGCTGTGCCGCTCAGTTCTAACTAGCCATAATGTCTGGTGGCTTCTGTTCTCATTTCATGTGTGTTGCTGTGACAAATACCCTGATGGAGATTGCCGTAGGGAAGGAAGGGTTTGTTTCCTTTTACAATTTGAGGGCATAGTCCAGCGTTTCTAAGTCTGTGGGTTCTGACCCTTCAGGAACTGTATTAGAGGGTTGCAGCATTAGGAGGGTTTGCTGTTCTAGTCCAAGATTTCAGGAAGGCCAAGGGGAGAAACCAAGTAGCCAGCCACATCATCTCCACAGTCCGGAGCACAGAGAAACGAATACACCTACGCTGCCTGCCTGCTTGCTTACATTTTTTTGTTTTGTTTTGTTTTGTTTCTGGCTGGCTGTCTTCACTCATATACAGTTCTGATTCTAGCCCATGAAATGGTATACTTACTGTGGCCTGGATCCTCCTACCTCAATGAACCATTCAGGGCAATTCCCCACAGATCCACCCACAGGCCAGTGTGAGCTAGATAACTCTTCAGTTGAAACTGTCTTCCCAGGTGATCCTAGGTGTGACAGACTAACAGTTACAACTAACCAGGACAGCTTAGCATTATGGTAAAGGCCAGGTAGCTTGAGGAAAAAAAAAAAAGAAAGAAAGAAAGAAAGAAATGAGCCAGTGGGCAGAGCTGACTAAGGAAACAAGGAAAATGAGCCCAGAGAAGTCTGGAAGTCTGGTTGTTCTCTGAGTTTCTGAGTTTGAGGGGAGTGGTGGGGATGACTTGTCCCATGATTGTCCAAGGAATGGACTCATGGCGGATGTTTTCTCTTGCTTATCTCAAGGGAACAACATTAAGAAACCCAGATAACTGAAGTTCTTGGAGTTCCTGTTCTATCTTGGCTGGGGGAAACAGAGAATGTGCCTCGTACCTGACAGAGGCCACGCACCCATGCTCAGGCGTGGTCCCTCAGAAGGATTGTTTTCTCGAAAACTAGAATGTATCAGTCATAATAAGACCAGGAACAGGCACAAAGGCATGGCTCTGAGAACCCAAGCAAGACCAAGACCATCGCTGCCCAGGAGAGCCAATGGGCCACTTCATGTGGCTCCTCCCCAGGGAGCCTGATGCCAGGGTGGTGTGATGAGCACCAATAACAAAGCAAGGAGCACCTCCAGTCTGGCGTCTTTAACCCAACTCCCCAGTCAGGTCCCTAACTCAACTACAGCCTTGTTCTCTTTCTGTTTCCACAGTAACATTGGCTTTCAGCAGAGTGCTTCCCTGCCGCCATACTTCTCCCAAGGTTTGTACACTTTTGACTTCCGCCTACCAACATGTGCATGGGGTTAGCATATAATGTGTCGGCAAAGGCTTTGTTTCCTAAAAGTATACAGCACCTCCATTTAACACTTAATTCAATGTCTGCAAGGCACCAAGGGCTGCTGGAATGAGATACTACATAAAATGCCATGCACGCACGCACTCACTCTCAATCACCAGAAGGCCTGCCTTTTCCTGCATCCTCCCACCCAGTCCTATGTCCCTGATGGTTCAATAGAGAGCTCAGAGCAGTGGTCAGCGTCCTTGTAGTTTCAGTGATGAATCTGCTCTCGGGTTGTAAATTGGGAAGCATACTGACTGAAAATATAGATTACAAGAACCCAGCCTCAAGAGATTAGGAACGAAACCAGATATGGTGGCTCATACTTGTAATCTTGGCCCATGGGAGGTGGATTAGGAGTCTAAGACCATCTTCAACGAAGGAAGAAAGCTTGTGGCCAGCCTGGGCTACATGAGATCTTGCCTCAGAGAAACAAGAGAAGTTTCCGACTCAATAGGAGAATCCAGCGGCTCTCCTCTTCCAATGATGCTGCCACTGGGTGTCCGCTCTGAGTGTTCTCAACATTCAGTGTGTGCACAGATGCCTGCAAATCATGTTCAAACGTAGACCTAATTCAGGAGGGCTGGCTGTCACCTGAGACTTAGCATTCTAGCAAGTTCTCACAGGACATTGATGCTATTGGTCCATGCTGCTAGCAAAGGTCTGAGAGACAGGACCACATTGTGATGATTTTACAGTACATGCAACTATTAAAATGCTTGCTGAATGACCGTGTGTTAAAAGAAACACTTCCTGACTCTCCTCAATAGATCTTTGTCATGTCTGGAAACTGGCCTACTACTGCCAGCTTCTCTAACTTACTTTTCAAGAAAAGTTAAAAAAAAAAATATGCCCTGTAATGCAAAGTCACCCAGGACTTAAATATTGGCTTAAAAATTTAACAACACGGTGAAGAGCAAACAGACACTTTTAAGAATAAAGTCATGGTCCATATTTGGCTGTGGACCCATATTTGGCATCTGTTCCCATCAGCTGCCTCTCTGATGAGGAGAGCATGGCCCACAGAATCAACTGAGCACAGCTCTTAGAGGCTCACAGAGACTCAAGCAGCAGTCACAGAGCCTGCTTGGGTCTGCACTGGGTCCTCTACCAATATATTATGGTTGTTTAGCTTGGGATTTTTTGTGGGACTCCAAACAGTGGGAGTAGATGGTGTCTCTGACTTTTTTCCTGCTTTCTTGGGACCCTTTTCCTCCTACTGGGTTGCTTTGTCCAGCCATGATATAAGGGTTTGTGCCTAGTCTTATCGCATCTTGTTTCGTTGAGTTCAGTTGATTCCTGAGAGGCCTGCTCTTTTCTGAAGGAAAGGGAGGAGGAGTGGATCTGGGAGAGGAAGGTTGTGTTGGGGGGTGGGGGGTGGGAAGTACTAGGAGAAGTGGAAGAAGAGGAAACTATGGTCAGGAATAGATTGTATGAGAGACGAATAAGTAAAAAGAAAAAAAAAATGAAAGCCACGGTTCATGTGCAGAAACAGCAGATCTTAAGTATAAAATCATATTAGTACGTTTGATCTACAACTTAGTAATATGTCTATACATTTTACACAAGCGTCATTGTTACTGGGACACATCATCCTGTATGTGAGAGCCCAGTGCCGACACGATGGCAGATGCTAAACCTCAAAGTTGAGGTTCCAGTGTTCATCTTTACCAGGTGAAGTCCTGTTCTCTACTCACCCCAATTTTCACAGGTCTTCAGAATCACAGTTTTTAAAAGCACATGAGTGTCAATTGCCTGTCTCTTATAAGCATCTGGATTCCAGACAGTGCCTTTACAGCATTTCTCAAAGCAAGACACACTGGATTTTGGAGTTGGTCATGGGCCTTGTGTATACACACAGTAAAATCTTTTAGAACACTGTCTTAATCAGAGGTGATGCTTTTTAAACCTCAAGCCTGCCAGATAGATACCTTGTCCTCGGTCTTTTGCATGGGATGATCCAACCCCAGGAAGCTAAGAATTTTACCATGTGTTGTCCAAAAGCCATCAAAGCTCCCATAAGGACTCGGATGGAGACCCAGACATCAAGGCTGGTAGCTGATTGCAACAAAATGTGTGCACACTTGTGTAGTGTAGGCAGATCATGGTTCTGTGCTGCTGGCCGTGGGGCACAGAAACAGACAGCCATGCACTGTAGCATTTAGTTCTACTTGTTTTTCTGTAGTGTTGGAGTTCATTCACTCTAAGTATTCTGACTGGGCATTGGGGACCTAGAGAAGGCTGGAGATAGCAGCAGAGTTCCCTACTCACAGACAGGGAAGGCCAGCTTAGACACCGTGAGGAACTGCCCCAGGATTCCTGGGCTCTTCCTAGCTGGGCCTCCTTTCCTCAGTGGATCCTGATGCGGAAGCACCTCAGGTGCTTTGAATCATGCGGATTCCCAGGACTCTGGTGGTGCAGTGCCCCAGGGGTTCTCACTTAGGCAACGTAATGTTTGGGAACCACAGGCCTTAAGACTTAGTCCTGCCATTGCTGCGTGAAATCTGCTCAGACCCTCTAAGCCTCGTCCCCAAAAGAAAAGCAGCACTCCTCTGGTCACGTGGCCCTGAAGATTAAAGACAGCATACAGAGCATGCCTTATTTAAGCCCAGATAGAGCCGTGCTGAGCAAACATTTGTTGGAGGAACAAACAAATCACAGGAGAGTGAGAGAACATTAGAGACAACAGGACTTTTCAGTTCTTTTCAGCTGTTCCGATATAGAAACCAGCCTTGGCACCCACAATCAGCACAGTCAGTCTGAGAGACATTCTTCTAAAATGTTCAGTGAACTATACGCAAAAAACCAAAAAGAGGGTTTTAGAAAAGAGGATGCACAGGCCAAGGTAATCTTTCAGTGCTCTGTGATAAGCTCCTGGCTGAGCCGATAGTCTGTGGTGTCCGTTAGTCCAACGGTTCTATGTCTTAGAAAGCTGCAGAACCAAAGTCAACAGAGACGTCACAGCAAACATTGGCTCTGAATGTAACGCTACTCTCAAGGCACTTCCTGCCGTTCTCTCTGTGAAGAGATTGGGACATAATTATCACCTCAGCGCTGCCAATGTGTGAGCTGTTGGGAAAGCACTCGTGTGTGCTGCTAGGGCAGATGTCTACGATGGGTCTGCTTTATGCACGTTATTACTGAGGCACACAGTAAAATAACTGTGGTGGTCTTTCTAAATAGGCCCACATTATGCTGTAGCTAGCATGTTTAGGGGCTCACTGAAATGTTGGGGTCTCTCCCAGTTTCACCAGCACGGTACAGAACACTGCCCAAGCATCCCTTGGAGCTTTAGAGGGGTGGAAATTATCTTTTCTCACCCTCTTATTCTGGAAAATATCAATTACTCTCATGGGAGCATCCGGGATGGAGGCACCATGAGATAATGAAAACAATGGCTGACGGTAAGTTAATTTTCAGAATGTTTTGCTTTGAAGGTGCCAGCAACAGACCACCTCTCAGAAATGAAGGCAGAAACTTACCCTTGCCAGTTCCGAACAGGCCTCAGCCTCCATCTCCTGGGGAAGAAGAGGTAATACAGCCATCTCTAATTTAGTTAGCCTTTTTTTTTTTTTTTTCTTTCTAGCAAAGGGAGAGACCATCAGCCGCTCTGCAGTACTTGTGTCTTCTGTAAGAGTTTTGTGTTTGCCATTTAATTAAGAGAGTAGCTGTGTAGCTCAGTGGTCACACCCTTGCCTGGCATTACTTGAGACCTTATCCTGGATCCACAATATCACACACAAGAAGCCAAAAACAGAGGAGAAGATGTAGGTGAAAAACTAATGTTTTCATTAGTATTATTTCACAGTCTTCAGGAGCATTAAGAAATGGGAAACATAATGCCATTTTTTTTTTTCATCTGCTTCCTGGTTTATAGCCTTGAAAAAGTAAGTCTCTTAGTCGCTCCATTAGGACATATTTTTCATTAAGTATGTTACTACTGTGTAATAAACCAAAGAAGTCCCTCTATCTCTGTCTTTCAGGATGAAAGGGTCCATTGTATAAGGGAGGCCCCTTCACAGCTGCCTCTGCAGCCAGTGACACAAGAAGGAGGCGGTTCGCACAAAAACGCCTTCCATGCAGCCCCATCTAGGCGATTTTAGTCAAGAAAACAAATGTTTCACACCTGAGAGAACTGAGGTGGTGATTTATGCGAGTTGTTAGTAGGTTCTTTTTCCTCCTTGCTTTGTTTATGTAACTACAGAACTTACAGTGCTTTTTAAATTGTTCTTATTTGTAGATGCCGTTAGATGAAGAGTGGTACGTCTCTTATATTACCCGACCAGAGGCAGAAGCCGCTCTTAGGAAGATAAACCAGGTATCCCTGTGCTGTTTATTTTTTACGCAGTTATAAATGTTAGTGGAGGCAGAGAAAGGGTATTGACGTGCACTGGGTCTTGAGTATGGGCCAGCTGCTGTTCCTGCTGCTACGTGCTGTTCCTTTAAGACCCATTAGTGCTACCACCCTACCTTCTAGCATCCCTAGAATGTTTTCTCTGAGGCATCACTTGGGTGGCAAAAATTCTAAATTAAAGGAAATCCTATGTCGGTTGGCAGAGATGGGAAAAGGATGACCTTTCTTCACCTTTCACAGCGATTTTCAGGCTCAGCAGCAGATTGGAGCATCTGGGGGAGTTTTGTTTGTTTGCTCATTTTGTTTTAAAATCTGAATTCTTGGGAGCAGTTTTAATTCGTGGGAGTGCAGTGTAGGCTGAGGGAGTCTTCAGACTCACCAGGTGACTCTGAATTCAAGCCAAGCCTGTGACTCATTGGTTTAGAAGGAAGTTCCTTTACCAGATATGTTTTGACTGGCTCAATTAACTAAGAACTTTGTTATTGTGTATTTATGGCTATTTAAATCCCATTCTAATTAAGTACATAGAGGAAGGAGTGATTTGTAAGGCTCTTACTAATTAGGTCTATTTTAATATTAGATCTTTGTCATGCTGTATTACATTGTAATAAATCTTGTATAAAAATTTAAAATGCAGCTGGGATGGTGTGGCACACGCCTTTAATCCCAGTACTCAGGAGGCAGAGGCAGATGGATCTCTGTGAGTTCGAGGCCAGCCTGGTCTACAAAGCAAGTCCAGGACAGCCAGGGCTACACAGAGAAACCCTGTGTCGAAAAACCAAAACCAAACCAAAACAAAAAATTAAAATGCAGAACAAAACACATGCTTTATAAATATTGGGAGGGAAAGAGTGACACGAATATAGAAAGTCCACAACACTTTTGTTCAGGTATGTGATAGGTAAAGGCAAAATACAGCAATTGTGTGGGATAAGGGAGAGTTCATAGCAAATGGTATGTTCTGAGTGGGAACTTAGAAAGGAAATTTTAGCTAATTAAGAGAAGTCAGCAGTTATTCAGTAAGTGAGCTACCTTATTTCTGACGGCCCTTTATCCACTCACTTATTGATTGTATTTGTTTTTTTATTACTGAAGACTATTTTAAATTCAGAAGCTTCAAAGATATTAACTTGAAAATTTTGAATACAATCTCGGTTGTCTTTCTGGATAAATCAAAAGCTTCAGGGTACTTGGGGTCCCCAGCTGTAAGGAGAACTCAACGCCAATTAGACAATGACAGCTTTGCAGGTCCTAGAGGGTTGTCTCTTCCAAGTAATAAAAGGGCCTGGTTTTCACTTCTGCCATTAATAAGAAGCACCTGTTCCTGCAGGACGGCACCTTCCTGGTTAGAGATAGCTCTAAGAAAACAGTGAAGAATCCATACGTCCTCATGGTGTTATACAAAGACAAAGTTTACAACATCCAGATCCGTTACCAGGAGGAAAGTCAAGTATACTTGTTGGGGACCGGACTTCGAGGCAAAGAGGTAAGGACCTCACACTTCACTCTTTCTCCCAAATGCATACTGCGTAGCAACTGTGCAGTTAAATCACATGCTGCAAAGCAACCATGCAGTTAAATCGCATGCCGCAAAGCAACTGTGCAGTTAGATCACACGCTACATAGCAACACGCTGTTAAAAACTTTAGTGAGGCCCTCCACTCACTTAATTGAAGGAAATAAGAAAATTACTATGTGCCTAACACCACCATAAGAGTCTTTCTTGAATTCTCATTCTAAATAATTTAACATCGTAAGTGTAGCCTGTATGAGGTGTTTGGGGCTGAACCAAGGGCCTGTGTACACCAGTCAAGTGTGAGCGCTGAATTCTATCTCTGGCCCCAAAATGTAACTTTTAAAATAAAAAAATAAAAAAAATTGAAAAAAAAATACATTTATGAAGTGTCAAAGGTAGCATCTTCCATTATATGTATGTATGTAAGATTATGGTATGCCTATAAAACTTTATTTAAAATACCATCAGAAGGACTGGAGAGATAGCTCAAAAATTAAGAGTACTTGCTACTCTTGCAGAGGACTGGGGCTCTCTGTTTCCAGGTCCTACACTAGGTGGCTCACATTGTCCTGTAACTCCAGTTCCAGGGGCTCTGATGTCCTCTTCTGGCCATTGTGGGCACCTGCATGCACACGGTACACTTACAGATAATCAGGCACACACATATACACATCAATACGAAAACTTTTAATTTAAAATCCTATATGAAGAAGCAGAGAGACCTAGACTAGTGATTACTGAGATACATGGGGGAATTTCTTGTTAAACTGAGACATTTGACTCTGTGAAGATGGCCAAAGAAAATTTCAAAATATTTATTTATTTATTATATGCATGCCCTGTCTGCATGTTCACCTGTAGGCCAGAAGAGGGCAGCAGATCCCATCACAGATGCTTGTGAGCCACCATGTGGTTGCTGGGAATTGAACTCATGACCTTTGGAAGAGCAGTCAGTGCTCTTAACCTCTGAGCCATCTCTCCAGCCCCCCACCCATCTTAAGACATATTTTCTAATGTTACACAGAGAAAACCAGCTGAACAAAACATTTATAGAGTGAGAACAATTCACTACTAACGTCCATCCAAAAGACTTTAAGCCAGTGACAGTGCTGAGCCGAAGGAGCATGATTTTGGTTAAACGTTAGGGCCAGCAGCTCCATGCTGACAGCTGCGTGTGTTTCTCCAGAGGCAGTGTCACCTTCCAAAACGTCTCCTGCTCTAACATGAAGACACAGGTTTCCTTGGAGGAAGGTGCCTGGATGGTTTGTCTTAGAACAAGTACACAGTCCTGTTTGGGTACAGCTCGACTTCTGATCACATCTAGGGGGATGGATGAGACCAGTCTGCCTGTACCAGGTTGTGGATACAAAGATGTGGCTGCTGAGGCCTCACACTGTGAGTGTGGATGTGACTGGGAAGCAATGGTTACACCACGCTAAAGCTTCAGAAATGCCCAGTCTGACCTCCTGGCTCCTTACACCTCCCAAGTAGTATGAATTGTGGTGACATGGGGATGCAGAAACCCAAGAAATGGAAACCAGACATCAATACCAAGCCACAGGCATCAAGATGAAAATATCTAGGGTAAATGAGCCACTACAGAGGCTGAGATTTTATTTTTAAACAACTTTTGTTTTTGTGTACCCTGTGGCACATGTGTGGAGATCAGAGGACAACTTGTCGGCATAGGTTCCTGCCTTCCTCCACGTGGGTCTGGGAATTGACTTGAGGTCATTAGGCCTTTTACCCACCAAGTCATCTCTCTGGACCAACTTAACATTTTTACCTCTTAATTACAGTTTTTTTTGGACATTGAGGGAGAAATCTCTAAATTACTTGACAAATTTTATTTCTCTCATAATTCCTCCAAATTAATGCAGATTGAAACACCATAGTTATGAAATGTGTACCATCCATTCTGGTGTTAACTCATCTCCCCCTTTGACTTTTCCAGGACTTCCTGACTGTATCAGATATTATTGACTACTTCCGGAAAATGCCACTGTTGCTCATTGACGGGAAAAATCGAGGCTCCAGGTACCAGTGCACACTAACATACGCTGCAGGCTGTACATAGTGAGGGAGCCTCCTGCCTCTGCTCTCACTGCGGGAAGATCAAGTAGCCTAAGGGGATGGATGAAGACCTAGGGCTGAACCAAACCCCTCAGCGTGGGCACAGAGTTCTGCCCTTTCCTTTCAAAAGGTGTCTGAAGATTGCTGAGTACCACGTAACTTATTTATTTTCTTCGATGTTTGTAAAGCACAGACGTAATCCTGTCCGCGTGTGAAGTCTAGGAGAGCGTGGCAGTACTTCAAGACATGAGATTTTGAACATCCATTTCAAAAGACAGTACTTTATACTACATAAATAATGCGGGACAAGCTTAGAACATACCGAAACTGATGACTTTTGATACCACATTTTATAAGAAACTTTTGTCAGGCTGAAGCAACTTGTCTTCTACACCACTTAAAATGATTAAAATTCATTTCCTGCACAGCAATAACTCAAGGGGCTCCAAAAATGTAACTCCATTCTTTCATTTTGGTTTTTCAGGGTGTGCTTTTATGCCTTTTTTTTTTTTTTTTTTTTTTTTTTTTTCATCATGAAATTAATGTATGTTGGGATAACGTCCTGGGATTAAAGTTATCTTTTGCTTTACTCAATTAGATCCTTAAAACAACTCCATTGTTTAGTCCGTGCTATTATATTTTTGCTTTAAGGCAAATGGAAGCTGCACATACTACAAGGAGAAGACAGTTTTAGATTCAGTGATGCAGCTTTGTTATCAAACATGCCGGGGCTTATGTTGTTTCTCTATCACATCCCCCCCATATCTACATCCATAGTGTACTCCCTTGAAAAGCATTTTCCAGTATTGAAGATCTTCTGGAAATATAAGCAAAGCTTTGCAGGCAGAACGACAGACAGACACACAGACAGACAGACAGACAGACACACACACACACACACACACACACACACACACACACACACACACTTCTAGCCCACCTTCCTACTAGACACTACTTGTATTGGTTGGCATGCTACTGTTGCTCAGTGTGGTCGCCTATTCCTGGTTTTGTTTTGGGTTGTTCTGCTTTGGGGTCAGCCTGTGATATGAGGAGGCCATCAGTTCACCTCACGGTGGCTGGGAAGCAAAGAGAAAGAAAAGAAGAGAAGCAAATTTCCCTCATGGGCAGCCGCTTGCCGACCTAACTTCATTCCACTGGGCTCTCTCTCTTAAGGTTCCACCACTGCCCAGTGCTGCCCTGGCAGGTGGGCGTGGGGGCCATTCCTCTAGCCTGTGGGCCGTTGGAGAATACTTACCTAAAGCCCTGTTCTTGCTTTTCTGTCTTACTAAGCCAGTGTGTGGTGAAATTCAGCTCGTCCTTCTCAGCTTGGCTTTGAAGCATTTCATTTCTCTCTTTCAGCTTATAAATCTCACTTAACAAACACCACAGATGGACTGTTGATTTATGCTGGCTTAACTCATCATTTTTTGACCTTATGATACCATGAAGCGATGCCTGTTAAGTACAAACGTATGCCAAAGTTTGAATTGGGCTTTTCCTGGGCTAGCAACAGGTGGTAAGAATCTTGGCCAGCCATGTGATCACCACGGTACCCAACAGAACTTTACATGCTATATGTTGCAAGTGTTTTTTTTTTTCCTTTGGGGGGGGGTTGTAGACACTCAATAAATTAAACAATTTATTCAGTATTTTAAGACAAAATCGAGGCTTTTTTTTTAGGTGACTTTGCCCAACGAAAAGCTGAAGTGTGTGATCTGAGCATGTCTAAGGTGGCCTAGGAAGACCCTGATGTTCAGTAAATATGTACAGTAAATGAATTTCCAATTCATAGTGTTCCTCTCTCCACTATAAGGTTTTCAAGATATCAGTGTAGGCAGAAGAGAATTTACACTACTGTTCATGCTTAGCAAGCCATAACCTGGTAGTCACTGAACACTGACAACCTTTGTTCTTGTAATCTCATTCTCTTGGGATGATTGGCATCATTGTGTGACTTTTATTGACAAAAAGTTTTTATTTCTTTGATCTAAATTTTTTTCAAGTGGAAAAGAATATTCTAAAATTTTAATTTCATGAGTTAAAGGACAAACTTTTTTTGTTTGTTTGTTTGTTTTGGAAGGGACCTCAAAATTCACCGGGCTAGCCTTTAGCCTACACTAAGTAGGTAGGATATGGAAATGCTTAACCAGTGACAACAGTACTGTTCTGCAAAGCCTTGCTCTTTCACACCCAGAGCTCTCAATTTAGGATCCAGAACATGGACATTCTAAAGCTGAATGCCCTGTATTAATTTTGTTTCCTTAGCAGAATGTTCAGCAGGGATTTACAATGTCCGTACTATGTGAAATACAGAGCAAGGTCCTGAGAGAGGGTACCATGATACCCTACAAGTCCTAGGACAGAATAAGCCCCATTTGTGCCTTGCTTAATGGCACTGTTTTTATATTTAAAGGCGATGAGAATTAAGGACATGGCAGATCTCCAAGTGTCCACTGGTAGTAATGATGGGTAAAACTGTTAGCTGGGTTTTAGAGTCATTGAAGGGTATGTGGGTGAGGGTGTTTTCAGAGAGGTTTTGCTGAGGATGGAAAACACCCCCCACAGCACAGCTTTACAGCCTCTCTCGGCTTCATGATGGCAGACACGATGTGACAGGAGCCTCACGGTCCACCACTTTCTCCTCCCTGCTATGATCGAACGTATCTCCTCAAGCTAAAGCCAACCCTGCTCCCCTTAAGTTGCCTCTTCTCAAGTGTTTGCTCATAGAACAAGGTAAGTAGTGGTGGATGGCATAAGACGGAATGTAGTCAGTCTCTTAGGGTAAAAGGGCAAAAGTGAACCTGGAAGGTAGCGTGCTCTCTTACAGTCCTATGGCTGCGATCATGGGAGTCCTGTTTGCAGGACTAGCAGCGTGTATGCTTTCCGTTCTACTCTTCGGCCAGAGCTTTGCCTATCTGAGCCATGGGCCTTATGCCCCAGGTCTTTGTTTAAGATTAACGTCTTACAATCAGGAGCCCTCTCTGAAGCAGAAAAAAATCAGTCCTTTTTAGGGTCACCAAAAGACAAAGCTACCTGGCACAGCCATGTTGAATAGGAACAGCAAAAGTCATGAAGCCAGCACAGCTGTTTGACAAAGCTCCAGCAAAGATGAGCTGAGTGATGCAATCGTTGTGGTATGGGCCCCTACATTTTGGCCTTGATTTCTGTGTTGCATGCTTGGGAAGTTTCTATTATTTCCACAACATGGGGATAGATATTGGATCAATGGAAATTTGCTTACGAATCATTTACACTCTCTCCCAGGAATAGTGTTTCTAAGATTCCCCAGGAATGTCCTGACCATACTACCCCTCCTGCTTTTAGGGAGATATCTTTATTTGGCTCTACTTGAAGGTATTCCTTATGCCCTGGAGGTTGTGACTCAAATAATTATGCTAGAGACCTCCTTATGAGGATCTGACTCAAAGAAACTCTTGGCACATCTGCCCCTGGATGTTCCTTACTCAGGAACAAGATAATCAAAACAAAGTAAACTTAAAAACGTGACCAATATCCGGTGGCAGGCTACAGAGTTGGCAGCAGAGCCAATTAAAAGCCTCTTCCTTACGATGGACAAAGAATGGTGTGGCTAAACCATCAAAGAATGAAATATTAAGACCTCCCCTTTCTTAGAAGAAGTTACTGCACTCAGGGCCACTATGGTGTCGTATGACCAAGGAACAAAGAATACCAAGATTAAACATATAGAGTCTATAAATATATAAACTATAAACATCCTATTATACCAGAAATTAAATAATAACTGCAGCAGCTTTGGCCTGAAGACTTTAACTTGGGGCTAATGATAATTAGCAGTCTGGCTATATAAAGTTGATTATACGTAACAACCTGCCCAGGCTGGCTTGGAGATTTTCTTTCTGTCCAGTGCCCTTGAAACCACAAGAGTTAGCAGCCTGAGAACAGGCTGTCATGCTTTGACAAAATGTCCTGAAACTTTAATATTGTTAAAAGTTGGGCTATGGGGCTGATTAGGTAAAATGATTGTAAAAGAGAATTCTGTTCTGTATGGTTTATCAATGGTGACTTAAGTTATGACCAAGCAGAAGTTAAAACACGTTTCTGGGCACATAAATGATATGCTATGTTTTGGAACAACATGAACTCTATCCCTGCATACTTAGTTCTGTATAAATAAAGAAGCACTCTGACTGCCAGTGAGCAGCCAGGACGTAAACTCCTACCAATCCCCATGCCTGACTCAGTCCTCTCTTGCCTCCCTCATTGCTCTTGCCTCCATCCTTCTTTTTTTTTAAATTTTAATTTATTCAGATTACATTCCAATTGTTATCCCCATTGTATCTTCCTGTTTCTACCCTCCATCTGGGTCCTTCCATTCCCCCATTCTTCCATACCAGCAATGAAGGAGTGTTCCCTTTTTTCCACATCGTCAGCATATGCTGTCACTTGAATATTTTTATCTTTAGTCATTCTGATAGGTGTAAGATGGAATCTCAGAATCATTTTGATCTGCATTTCCATGATATCTAAGGGTGTTGAGCATTTTTTTTAGGTGTTTCTTGGCCATTCAATATTCCTCTATTGAGAATTGTTTCTGTACCCCATTTTTAAATTGGATAATTTGGTTTGGTGGTGTTTACTTTCTTGAATTCTTTATATGTTTTGGATATTAGCCATTTGTTTGGTGTAGGGTTGGTGAAGATCTTTTCCAAGTTTATAGGCTGTTGTTTTGGTCTGTTGACAGTGTCCTTTGTCTTACAGAAGCTTTTCAGTTTCATGAGGTCCCACTTATTAATTGTTGATCTTGGAGCCTGAGCTATTGGTGCTCTGTTCAGGGAGTCAATGAATTCAAAGCTCATATCCACCCTTTTTCAGGCCCTGACCCTCACTCCAGGACTGGACCCCACCAGCTATCCATTGCTGTGCTACTACCTTCTTCTACCAGCACATGGAGAAGCCTGTCTACAGCAGGGAGAACAATGACAGCACTTCCAGCACAGATAGAGCACTTTCCAACATCAGACTTCCAGCATTAATGGAATCAGTTTCCCTTTGAGACATCAGACACACAGACACACACACACACACACACAGACACACACACACACACACACAGACACACACACACACACACACACGAGCTCACAAGAAGACCAACAGAACCAACTAAATAGGGCTCACAGAGGTTTGTGGAGACTGAAGCACCAATTAAGGACCATGCATAGACTGGACCAAGGCCCCTTACACAGATGTAGCCGAAGGGCATCTCGGGCTTCATGTGGATCCCCTAGTAAGGGGACCATACGCTGTCTCTGACGTGGACTCTTGCCTGATATTTGATCACTCCCTCCTAATGGGGCTGCCTCAACAGGCCATGGTGGAAGAGGATACACTCAGTTCTGATTTGACCTGATTGTGGGGTAGGTTGGGGGAGGGCTCCACTTTTCTGAGGAATAGGGGAGGGAGAGGGAAGGGGGAGAAGAGAGAGGGAAGGAATGACCAGGAGGAAGGGCAAGGCAGCTATGAATAACAAACAAACAAACAAACAAACAATCAAACAGGAAAACACAGCTTTCAAGAAGACAATATGCTTATTTAAAATTTTATACTGTTTTAAATTATATTACTAAAATTCTTCCAAAATCTTAAGTCAACAAAACAAGAAAACCAAAACAAAGAAGAAGAAAAAAAAAAACATTCAGTCAGATAAATTGATGGAAGCCAGGGCTACATCTGGTATCTCAGGCTCCTCAAATGGGTGGGTTGTTTCTGCCTCCTTGGGGTCCTCTGTTTTCTTGTGCTGACCAAAATGGAGATTGAGGTCACAGAGCAGGATCTGGGAGAGTTCTGAATAAGAGAGAAGACACAGTGTCTGGGGTCAGAACAACTCTTACTGCTTTAAGGAACTATTTCCTCACTTCTAATGATTTTTCAAATATTACTGATCAAGCTACTACCCAGGTGGCCCATTTTTGAGTTAACCATGGGTATAATGTAAAAGCTGACTAAAAAGGCTTTTCACCCATCTACTCAGTTATCTTCCTACAATGTACCTTTGTGTAAATGTATGTTAAAGCTATCTAACTTACACATGTACACAATGCAAAGAATCGGGGCCATCCATAAAACATTACAAAGAATCTGTTTTCAACTTAAAATCTCATAGTCTTTTATTTGAAGTGTGTCTATGGTGCCCACATGCCTCATGTATACTGGACAAGCAAGCCCTCTATCATTGATACATGGCCTGGATATTTTCATTTATAAGGGACAGAGAACTGCTGGAGGTATCTGCATACAGGCTTATTATATGAATATAGAGGCAGAAGTTGTGTTTGTGTGTGGTCACCTCTGGAGTAATGCTTATAAGCAGTAGCACACGACACAGCAGAAAGATGGAAAAGAACCTGGCCCCTGTTGACATCTTTATAACTCTGAATTAATTTTAGGGCTGCCTCCACTTTGGATTGTCTCCTCTCATGGTGCACATCGTGTAAGATATTTGTTATTTGCAGCTGCAGGACTCAGAAGTGACATAGACAACACCTACAAATATCTGAGAGTTGTAAGAATAATTATACATTCAAAATCATTCTCATGAATAATAATGGGGTTTATAGACAAAGAGAGTAGGGGTGTGGATTTCAGCTAATCCCCGAGGAGGCACTATCTAAAATGAAATGGGCTAATTAATGAGAGTTCTCCAGCATGCTGGCTAAGGGAGAGCTTATCTCCAGAAATACTCAATCACAGAACTTGTCCATGGCCAGGAGGGAATAAGAGACCATATCTATGACTGACTAAGCACTCTGACATATATAGGTCTGTTATTACACTAAAAATATATTTAAAATGAAAACCATTTCACTTACACAATGGGACTTTTAATTCTTAATCTGGCATAACCTCAGAGGCTGAGTAAGGATTCATGGGTGAAGACTGAGTTTTGTAGCGTGTGATATAGTCATGGAGCGGTGTTGAAGGAAAGGGTGGGAGGTCACTTTAGAACGGTTAGCTACACGGGAAGGCATGTTGGTGTCAGAACTAGGGATTCAGGCTTAGCACCTTCGAAAATACAATTTAAATGATACTATAAACACTTAACAGGGCACTTATAATTAGTGGAAAACTACCCGAGCTGAAGAACACATTAGCTTTACCATGCCTTTTATAAAGGTGGCATGCAAACGTGTTGACTGACTCCATCCTTACCTTTCATCTTCTTCACCTCCAAAGAGATTGTATTAATGTTCTTAATCATGGCCTCCACTCTTTGCTTGTGGTCATAGTGGTTATTCTTAAACATCTGATTATAAAAGAGAAACAGAAGCGCTGTGCACACCAGAGCTATTTACACAGCGGAGTGGTGCGACGCCTCGGCAGGCAAGAGCACACAGAGGTCCTTCAACCTAAATTCGGTTCCCAACTCTCACCCTAGGCATCTGTCTCCCAGAACTGCCTGTAATTCCAGAGCCAGGGATCCAGTGTTCTTTCCTGGCCTCTTCAGACACCCATTGCACACATGGGTTATTTTTTAAAAGAAATATTTATGTAAATTTTAAAAATAATTTATAAAAGAAAAAAAATTGTTATTTCAGAACTAAAGTCACTGTTTTTTCTTATACCCAGGAAAGCATCAACCTGTTTTGTTTTTTCAAGTGAAAACTATTGCAAATGGGATTTTTAGGGTGATTCTTTAATCAAACTACATCCACAAGATGGGCCCTTACAACAGCAACAAGGGTCCCTCTATAGGACTCCTCAACACTTACAAACTATTACAGTTTAGCAATTGTGTGGGAGCTTTCCTAATTGTATGTGGGTTCACTGTCTCTTATTCTTGAATGACAGCTCCCACTTGTAGTTTCTTTAAACATATGTTAAAACTAAAATGTAATGTGGTTATAAGTAAGCACTTGGCTATCTGAAATGTATAAACCACCACACTGTGTCATGTGCAGTACAGTAAATCGATCTAACCAAGACTGTCTACGGAGAGATAGTTCTCTAGATATTAACTAACCTTCTCGTCAAACCCCTCAAAATGACTTGAAATAATAAACCGCAGTTACTTCAGACAGCTCCTGCTGTGTAAAAGCTGAAATCAAATGAATTATCAAGTGAAACCTTGTCTTTATATTTTCCAGTCCTTTGTCCTATTTCCCCTTAATCCCTTCATGGTAGCTGTAAATTCACTTCTTTTCCAGTCATCAATGAATAAAACACACTTTACATCAATCTCTAAGACCCTGAGTTTTGGGTTTTGTTTTTTTTTTTTTCACCTGAGACAGGGTTTCTCTGTGTAGCCTTTGGCTGTCCTGTACTCCCTTTGTAGACCAGGCTGGTCTTGAACTCACAGCGATTCGCCTGCTTCTGCCTCCCAAGTGCTGGGATAGTAATGCCAATAGCAATCTCACTTGGACATACCAAACCCAGGATTCGGGTTTGAGGGGGAAAAGAAACGTAGTTTTAAATAATTAGTGTAAAACCTAATAATGATAAAACATGAAAATGAAACGAAATAATCGGAATGCCCTGAGCCCCACTCACTGGGTGGAGGAATGTCAGAAGACTTAGGTTGCCCAAATCCTACAGGGCTGGCTACAGTTCAGCCTTATCGTAATTCAAATGACACTTAACTGGGCACAGAAGATCCACGCCCTGAGGACTAGACTGTGTCACAAGCCTACATGGTACACACTGACGTCGTGACGTCACTAACACACTTGCTCTCAGGATACAGCTCAGAAGCCCCAAGCTTTCCTCCTGAGCCACTGCAACGCCTGTGTTCCCAGTGCCCAACGCCTGCTCCGAGGCTGAAGACAGGCAGCCTCGGAGTTTCTCGAAGTTTCCACAGCCCTCGTCCACCCACCGTGTGCCCCTTCTCCACCCACTCCGCAACCCAGAAGTTAGCCTGGTGATGAATGGCTTCGAATAACCCTCACCTTTCCAACTGTTTACCACAAATAAAAGCCTCGTCACCCGCCAACAGTCAGCCAGCTCAACACTGAGTGTGGTGAGAAGGCGGAAAAGCCAGGCTATGCTTCCTGGTTGGCCAGCATCGCTGCCTACCCGATTGGCTACTGTCATGGAATACAGCAATCTGATTGGATGAGTTCTACACCTATTGCATTCTGGGAATTGTAGTCTTATATAGGAAATTCAACGGAAAATTTTGGATTCTAGGCTGTAAGTGACTCCTTCTGAGAGTACCAAAAAGGCTATGGCATTTATAAAGACTGGCTTTATAAGTCTTACCTGTATTATCTTTCCACAGTGCAGTGTTGGAGCTAAGGGAAGATTCTAGATTGGCTGTGTTTTGGTTTGAAGCTGACTCTACCACTCCTGCAGTTGCATAGATGCAGATACACCGTGTAGCCACTCCGGGACCGTATCTCCTCCCCCATCTTATGAAGCTACAAAAGTATCATGGGATAATACTTTGAGGAATAAGAGAGATAATTCATCGGAGGTGTTTGGCGGGTGGTAATTGTCCCGCAACAGTTTGCTAGTATCATTCTTATAAAATTTTCAGATGAGTACGAGACAGAGGAGCTGACAAATACAGTGGTTTCTTGCCAAGTAGAGAAGCTGGAATTCAATCCAAGAGGAATCCCTGCCACCACAAGCTTAGAAATTGGCCCAGACATTTCACATGATGCTCTGGGCTAGTATCCTCGACCCGCTAAGACCTTAGGTCTCCAGCAGCAGGTGCTAGGGCATTCTGTTTTCCCCAGGTCTTGCATATAGTTCAGGTGAGCCTCCTTGAACCAGCTCCTTCCTTGCAACCCTCAGCAATCTGTTAGTCACTTTATGTTTAGCTTACCCTCAGCTTAATAATGCAGAAATTGTCAGATGGAAAGCATATGAAAACTGAGCTTCAGCCCTGATCATAGCTAGCTGTGTGGGTCTAGAAGACTACCTTTTTCTCCCGAGTCTTCCTTTTCTCATTGGGTTTCCTTGTGAGAGGCACAGGCTAAATTTCACTCACTGTTGGGTTAACATTTAACAGCCTATTGTAGCCTATATTATTATGGTACCTATAAGTTATTATTGCTATCATATCTTAAACTTCCCTCTCTGTCCTTTTAAATTTACTTAAAAAAAATAACATCACCAGTATAAGTGGAATAAAGCATGACAAGCACGTAACAGAACACAAAGGCAATGAAAATGGGACAATATTTTACATTATGTGAGCTTACCTCAGAGCCTGGTCTTTGTTTAAATGGGTTCTTGTTGGTCAGGAAAGAGTTACAGACAGTCTAGAACAACCCGAGGCTTCAATCTGAATGGAATCAGAAAGACTGAAAGAATTGGAAGAGTGCTCACCCACCATCAGCAGTACATCCTCTTTCATGCCTAAGTGCCCCATATAAGCATCATTCCTATCACCGGTGGGGATTTGTCCATGCGTTTGGCGATCCAGGATTAGATGCTCCCTGACAATCCTTTCTCTTTTAAGGGTTGCTAATCCTCAGTGTGCTAGCCATAAAATTTCAAGTTCCCAGAGACAGCCTTTCTGAATCAGCCTAGTGCTGTGGTTTTATACAGTTTCCTGTGCCAGTATTTCTCTCACATAATATTTTTAATGTAAACACTTGATGTCCTATTTCTGTTAGGCACGGTGAGTTATGAGATTATAAGTAGGTTCTAAACAGTTGATAGTGGATATTCTCTGAGCTCATTCTGTATCGTGTGATATGTTAGGAGATTTTCTCTTCTGGCAGCTCTGAAGTAGCTATTATCCCAGTTACATAGAAAAAAGCAGCTTACTCTCACAGAGCTTAATTCCTGCCCTGCTCCAGGGGCCACAGCCAGGAAGTGATAGAGCCAGAGTTTTTTGAGTCTGTGATTCAGTCTGTGCACCATTCAGGCAGTTTCCTAGGCCAGGGTACTACCCTGGCATCCTGGATTTTTACCCCTCTCAAATTTCTGTGTTAGCATGCTAGTACTCAGCGCCTCAGAACTTGACTCTACTTGGAAAGCCTTTAGAGCAGTGATTGTGCCTTAAAACAGAGATGCTAAGATTTGACCCTCCCAGGCACATCTGAACAGTACCTAATATGGCGAAGGACCCTAAGATGTAGAAAGAACCAGGGATGTTCACACACAGAGCAATGAACATTCGCGGACACAGCAGGAAGGAGGCCACCTGCAAGCACAGGAGCCTGAGAAGATACCAGAGCTTTGGACCACTGGACCTTGCAGAACTACAACAGGCTATTTCTGTTGCTCAACATACTCTGTCAGCGGTGTCCTGTTAGGTCTGCCTAGCACACTGTTGGTAAATGAGCCCACCCTGGCTCCCATTACTTTCAGTTTTAATTGGCCATTGAACTTAATAGACACAGCATAACGTAGACACAGGCACATAAATTTGGGGTAGTCAGCACAGAGTGACTGACATGCATTTTCTGAGTTGAGGAGAGACATCAACAATACAGAATAGAACATGCTAGCGTTAGTGTCTTACAAAAGCAAGGCTAATTTAACATCAAAACAGCAGGAAGAATACAGTTTCAGAATAGAACTGACTTACCAGCAAAGCTTACCGTGTGTCCTCTTTTCCCTCCTCTCCCTTATTCTGAAGTGGAAATTTCACCTTGTGCCTGTGCGGCTGTGTAGGTGTGCTGGAAACCCCCCAGTAGATAATAGCAGCAAAAGGGGTGGGGGGTGGGGCTGTCCGGAAGAACTATTGTTTTCGTAGGTGTGCAGAGAGAGCGTCATAATTGGAGAATCTTGGAAGTCAAGTGCTTATGAGGGCCGAGACCAGGTAGGATGTGGGGTTCAGGGCGCACTGAGTCTATTTCAGAACCCATTTAGTGTTTTCAGTAACTGGCATTGCCTTTACTTCCTGGGCTTAGAACTTGTCTTAATGGACAACAATTTTTGGTAGCCTCTAAAAACCATCTGCCTGCACACTGGCTCTGAATCCCTCTTACAGATTGGAGTGACTGTCATTTACAACAGAACACCATTTGTTATTCACAAAGAACTGACTTCATATCAGTGAAGAACTCGGAAAGGTCAACTGTGGCAAGCTGCTGCCTTAGGCAACAATGACAGCTTATTGTCGTTCGTTCCGTCCTTGAGTAGCTAGTTATACATTCTGTCTTTGTGGAATTTTTTCTAAAGAAAATAAAACCTAAAAGACATGATCTGCTACTTACAGCTTGGGACTCTTATAGTTGAAATCGGGGGGGGGGGGGGAGAATCTATTGTCCTTATTAATTTTGCAGTAGCACTTTACCAGAACCCAACACAGGTTGCAGTTGTTAAGTCTAATCTTAATCAAAGAAAGGAGATTAAAAAGCTGGTTAAATTCCCCATAAAGAGGAAAGCTGTTTCAGAACAAGGTGATTAAGCTATTTATGGAGCTCAGTCTTATTGCAGAATCTTGACATAAAGCCTTAGTTTTCAGGAAAACAAACTGAGTAAAATTACCTTAGTTTTGCTGGATCTCAGGGCTCCTGCCTCTCTCCTTTGCATGCTTATTGTCAATTAAAAATGCTAGTCACTGTGTCTAAGGATGGATGCTCTTGGGATTCTCGGCTCCCATCCTTGGGAACATGAATTTTTGAGATAGCAGTCCTGAATGCACACTAGCATTGTTATCTTAAAGGCATGACCGGAGCCAGAAAGATCAGGAAATTTTCCTGTAGGTCCAGATGATAGGCTCCCATGGCTGGCTACAGGAAGGAAGCAAGGAACAATTGGAAGACCCTGGCTACTATGATGGAAAGTGAAAGTTAGTGTCACTGCCTACTGCCAGCTTCCAGCAGCTGGTACCAGGCAGTCATTTGTTCTTTCTCCCAGGAAACACCTTCTGAAATGTAGACTAATGTTAGCAACCTGAATCTACATTGCTCCTCACATACCTCCAAGTAAGTGATCACAGTTGTGTCCCGAAATCTGTCTCCCTCTGAGATAGGGAGCTACCCAGATAAAGCTGCCAGGTAAAATCTAGGATACTCAGCTACATAGGAATTTTTCAGGAATAATAGAAAATTTCTAGGAAGTGTCTTATATGACACACTTAGACTGAAAATTTGGTTTGTCTGAGATTCAAATTTAACCAGGACCCCCGCATTTCTGTTTGCTAAATATGGCATATCTCTAACCCAAACACTTCAAGTGTGAACACAGCAGTTGTGAATCCTTGTAGTCAGTGGGTTCAGAAGCCAAGAGAAAGATGAAGCCTCCCCTCGAAGTGTTCAAAAATATTAACATGGATGCACTTACTGTCAGGGTTTGTCTCTCCTCTTCCTCCAGTGCCCATGTGAGGTAAACCAGGGGCTAGTTGTCAGAGAGCGCTGGCACTGTCCAACGAGGCACTGTGTTTACCAGTTGCTTGCCATGTCTTTTTCTTGGAAAATTCTTTGTGCTTACCTTTTTAAATATCCCTTTATCTAGCAAGGCATATTCATGACACAAGTTGTGTTTATTTCCAGAAATCCACCAATGAGAGGATACCTGCCTCTGTCCCAAAATAAAATATGTTTCTAATTCTATTATGTCAGCCATCCATCCCATAACAATACTTCCTCTGTTTATTAAAGGCATAGATTCTGATCTGACGTTGCCTCCCTCGGGGCACTATGCTCCCCCCCCCCCACCGCCCCGTCCCCTTTCATTCTCATCAGCTGTTCACGGAGTGAGGAATGGCATCTTTATGGAAGGATTTATTAGGAGAATGAAGTCAATTGCACTAGGCTATAAGTGTGCTCATCTTTTGTTATGAAAAAGTGCATATGTGTATAAAAGCAGATTTGGAAGACTATCCCAGAGCAGTTTGGCAAGGGTAACTAACACTTATCATTAAGGATTTAAGGCCAGCTTCTTTGTAATTTTTTTCAGTTATAATTTAGCCCCTCGTGCCGTCTCTCTGTCTGAAGTTCTTCCGATCATTGCTCAACATGGCAAACGAGCCACATTCAAGCAGAGCTCTTCAGACCTTACGATGATGTACCACCATTACTCAACAGGTGTGTAAAAAGGCAGATTCAGGGGCCCCACCCTGAAAACTGACTTGGCAAATCTAAGGAGGGGCCCTCTGTATCTGTATGGTAACCCAGGTGGCCTGTGCGCTTACCATACCTGAAGGAACGCTGGCTTACAGTATTCCCTGGGCGTCTTCTGCAAGACTCAAATGCATGACCACAACCCAACTTACTACATTCAGGGACATTTTCTCTTTAGATAGTTATATAATTTCACATCTAAATAAGATCTACTTCAGTAGGGAGGGAAGTGTTTGAGTAGAACGCCTGCCCCAGCTTGGATGGAAAGAGACTCTCGCTGTCTGCTTTGATCACTGAGGTGTGATGAAGGTACGAGAGCACACTTTCAAGATCTTTCCAATTTCGCTCATTCCTTCTGTTTCGTGGCCTTTTTGCTACTGTTCTCTAGTTTTGTGTGCCCCCATAATGGAAAGTCGAGAGCTCATGCTTGAGATACGGTTTATAAAACACATGTTTCTAGATGTGTGTTCTTGTACACAAAATTCTCCCTACATCTATTTCTGCTGATATGCCCTGGTGTAGGACAACTTCTTTCCTACGGGATTGTCCTTACTGCCACCCACAGCTACTCTTGCCTGCTATGATCCACTTTTCCACAGGACAGTGGGCTAAGCTGTTGAAAGTGTAAATTCGACCATGCCCATGCCTCCTGTGAGCACTCTAGTGATTTTCTGTAGCACTGGAAACAAACTCTCACCCTGATCCCCCAAGCTCCACTTTCCTTTATATTCCTTCCCTCCCTCCTCGTCCCCCCACCCACCCACCTGAATCCTGGTGCATGACTGTGTACAGTTGTTTCTTGATGAGCCCCACAGATGACTTCCTTGGCCTATGGGGAACAATGTCATCTGTCTTCTCAGATCACCCCATCCTGCACTGCACCCCTTTCTTTGCCTCCGTGCAATACTTGATAGTATTTGGGGGAGTGTTTGCATCTCTATGTCTGTGCATTTGTTGTTGGGTTTCAAGCTGGTCTCCTTTCTTGTAACACTTACTAGGGAGAGCACCGTCTTGATAACATCCTTCACCCCTCTGCCTAGTGTGATTCCTGACACACAGTAAATTCTCAGTGTCTTTATCCAGCAGCTGGACGCGCAGACTGGCCCTGGCCATGGCAGCACCCTAGAAGGTCAGAAAAATGAAAACGAGTGTTGCCCTCTGGTACTCTGCAGGATGCTAAGCCAGCCTTTGCCAGTAGAAGCTGCACATTGATGTCTTCTGAGACCTCTAAGGACAGCAGCGGCTGGGCAGACGTTATGAATTGCAGCCGTCCACACACAGCAACCTCAAACTAAGGGCATCCCCATCATTCTGCCAAAATGCCCACCGAGTAATAGAAAGCCGACTCAAGAGTTGTTCTAAAAGCCACAGCAGGAAGGACCTTGGGACTGTCTCAGATGTGGATCGTCATTTAAATAAAAATCAGATGACTTAGGATCTGTCCAAAATGAAGGATGTTTTAATACTTTGTGTGTAAAAACACTGGTATTTTGCTTCTGTTTTATTAAACAGATTTTATTATTTTTCAGAATCTTGTCAGGGTAATCATTTTATGGGTAGATGAAATATTTAGCCCTGCACTGCAGGACTTCTTTCTCAGCAATTACCTTGTGGCACTTCTGCTGTAATTAGGTTTCCGCCTAGGATTTTTCCCTGGGTCTGGGTAATAAATGAAATATGACCAGAATTTAAATTTGTCAATTACATGCAAGCACCATGGGTAAACACAACAGAGTCATGAATTCCAAACTGCAGGCTGTTCCTGGGGGTGGGGCAGATGCTCTGAAAATTAAAATGGAAATAAAACTACTGACTGCCAAGCAAAATGCAGCCCCCAAAGAAAGCAGAGGTCCCCAAACACTCCTGTGCGATCCTTCCAAACTGTGAGCTCTTGATTACAAATTCTTCTAGCTTGAAAATGACAATTCCAGGAGTGAGCAGTGGATTTGCATCAAAATAATTCGTGTGAGTTGTGCTTGCTTGCCTATGAATGCATTTCTTGAAGCTAGATCAGGGCAGTTTGGAGACACAGTAGGACTGAGCGCCAGACGATCCTGCAGGCTGCTAGTGGCACCTTCTATGAGCTGTTCTGGGAGATTTGGAGCTAGGATCTTAGGTCTCCAAACAGCTTTCCCTGACTTGACTTCAGTTATCGCTCCTGTGGGGCCCTCTGCTGACCATCTCTTGTACAGGGGGATGTCTTAGCATTGGTACTGTTAGAGACTGGCAAATTATATTTCATTAACACACACACACACACACACACACACATGCATACACACACGCACACACGCACACACGCACCCCATCACTTATTCATTCAACTAGTATGACTCTTCCTTGAGTCTCTCTTCACTGTCAATCACCATGTTACATTCTATGCACCTAGCACTGAGTCCAGATGGGCAGATCTTTAGCTGTCTGGGTGGCCGTGATGTGGCAGAGACAAGCTGGTTCCCAGACCACACTAGTACAGTCCTGTTGATGCTCAGGACTCTGACATGATGAGCACTCCGTCATTAGGAGTGTTTAGTGTTGTGCAAACTTTGTAGAGTGCAGCTACTTCTGTAAACCGAGACAATGGTACATCACCAGGACACATTAGGCCACATGATCTCATGAGACCACTGTCCTGTAAGCGATCCTTTGCTGACCGAAGCATCCATATAGAGCTCATGATCTGTATATGAAGTGACCACCTAAATAGACATTGTCCATTGTGGAACGAGTCATATCACATGAGTGATGCGACATGGACATGGTGGCTGCTGGCAATAGCTTCTCTGAAAAAGGGACATCCGAACTAGGGTGAGAAGGAAAGAGCTATTTAGGCAGAGGGAGCATTGTGTTTAAAGAGTACTGAATGAGGGGTGTGGGGGGATCAGGGACAGAGCTAAATTCAGGAGACCCTCCTTATTAGCAGTTTCTCTTTTTGTGGTTCCAGTTACTTGTCATCAAACATGCTACTACTGCCTTAATAGTATACAGCAAGTATGCTATTGAAATACTTAGTAGAAAATTCCAGAGACAACATAGTTCATCAGTTGTAAATAACTTTTATTGTAACATTGTGATGGCTGGCTTTAATGTCAGCTTGCCACAAATTAAAATCATGTAAGAAGGGAACCTCGACTGAAAAGTGTCCCAATTCCTTTAATTAATGTTAGAGGGCCCAACCCAATGTGATCGATGCCACTCCTGGGCAGATGGTCCTTGGCTGGATAAAAAGTAAGATGAGCAAAGCCATGGGGAGAAGGTAGGAGTAAATTTCTCCGTGGCCTCTGCTTCAGTTCCTGCCACCAGGTTTCTGCTTGCATTCCTTCCTGACTCCTCTCAGTGGCCTGGAGTGACAAAGTGAAAGTCAAACGAACTCTTCCCTTCCCAAGTTGCTTTTGCTCATGGTATTTTGTCACAGCAACAGAAAACAGACCAGTGCAAATATACTGCAGTTGTCTTATTTTGTTATTAGGTTCCTTAATCTCCCACTGTGTTGAATTTATCAAGTAAACTTTATCATAGACAGGCACATAAGCAGAAAGCAGAGGAAGCCCTGGGTAAGTGAAGTAGGGAGTGGATATGTATTTTGACATGGACTGGTCATGCTAATCCCACTTTCCCATACTGACCTAATAGACATGTTTCTATGTGTCTGTACCTTCTTCATTCCCTCACTGCCCTGGCCAGGGTACCAGGACCCTAGACACACAGGACATGGAGTACATATAAGAAAATTTAGGGTATATAAAGAGTTTGACATTATCTAAGTTTCAAGCATCCCCAAAGAGTCTTGGAATATTCCCCTCCACAAGGATAAAGGGGTTGAGTCTCTTGGCAAAACAGAAAATGAGACCTGATGCCAGCTAAACTGGCTCAGCCCAGTCAGAGAGAAAGACTGAAAAATAAATGCGGCAGACACTTTGGGGGGTCTCAGTAATGCTGGTGATGTGTTGAAGGGATGTAGGGGAGATGACTTCCTAGGGAAATTTCTTGGCAATCTTAGAAACAGCATAAAGGCACAGCTTCTGCCCAGCTGAGCAAGCCTGAGCCCAGCTTCTCTAAGCCTCAGTGCCCTCGGGTGTACTGTGGGTATAAATCATTTCTTAGGCTCTCATAATGGGATGAGAAACTAAAGATCACACCTAGAAGCTCTGTTTTCCATTGTCTACTCCCTACATTTTGTGTTCATCTTGTTTCCAGCCTCAGTGAATAAAATACGTGCCCAAGTTTCTACATAAGGAAGCCCACTTAGAATGCAAAGTGGGTTTAAAAGATTTCCAGTGTCCCAGTCCTTACACCGAGGCCACACTTGCTGGATTTGGGATGCAATGCTCAGAAAGGATTGTTAAGAAGAACCCAGAAGTTTCTAACAGCCTAGCGTGACGTGGTTCTGTGTGTAAGTTTCAGCTCCATGACGCACATGGCAATGGTACTGGCTCGCAGGCATTGGCTTCTGCCTGTCCAAAAGGAGGGTCATTTAAGAATTTACCCAGTAGGGCCCTTGTGAGGGTGGCACTTGCCTTTCTCTGCTAACATATGCTAATGTCCCCTATTTTTTTTTAAAGGGTAGGAAATTGTGTGGTTAGCCAAAGAAAGGGGTTAGAGTGGGAATGTCTGTCACTTACAGACTTCTTTCCCCAAAGTTTATTCTGGCATGAAGAAAGAGGAAGCTGGCTCTCTGGAGGTCCCCAACAAGCAGACAGATGTCCCCTAAGGCAGCTTTCAACAGAGCACTATTCTTTGTCATAATTATTATTCTTTGTGATTAACAGTCGGACTATAAGCCTTTGGGCACAGTCATAGAGCAAGGCTGGAATTAATAAATCTGATCTGTTTCCTTCTTAATTCATGGCACTGACAAAATTAAAAAATGGAGATGAGTGGGGAGAGACTAAGCAAACTGGGTTCATAGGCAGGCGCGGATGTGTGACAGAGCATGACCGGGTCAGACCTGCAGCTACAGCAAGTCAGACTAATAGATCAAGGGAAGCTTGAGGGTTCCCCAGAAAGCCACAAACCTTTCCAGTCCAAACCCATTTTGGTTAAGGATTCTAGAGCTCTGGGATCATGCACAAAAGGGTTAAAGCAGCAGGCTGCACTGCCTACTGTTGTAAGTCCTAGCCAGGGCCTGAAGGTCACATATCTAGCTATGGGTAGACCTGTGCTCCCATTGAAGACTAAACCAAAGCCTATGGTTTTAATCTTTACCATACTGGCTATGAATGTAGCATATTATACTTGTTTAAAAATTTATGGTGCAACCTCGAATTCATCCAAGTGAATGAAAAGGAGTCTAATAAATGCACATGGACGTTTTTCTGTCTTAGAGTACTTTCTCACTAAATTTTCTCTCCTCCTCTATTTCCCAATTATATGATATTTACTACGGAAACAGCATATTAGAGAAAATATTGTTTCCCGAAGTCACCAAACTCATTGTTTGGATCTTACACGTGCCTTATAGGCCCAAGTGCTAAAAGGCTTGGTTGTCAGCAGTGTTGGTAGCTGGTAGAACCTTAAGAGATAGCACATAGTCAAAGAAATTTAGATCATCGGTGGTTGGTGTGCCCTTGGGAGGGATCTTAGGATCCTGGCCCCTTTCCTGCTGTCATGAAGGGAGCAGCTTCCTCCATTTTCGAATCTCCCCCACAGTTCCATGTGGTGTTGCTACAGGCTGGAAACAATAAGACCAAAGGACTGTGCGCTAAACTTTCTGAAACTGTGAACCCAATAAGCATTTGTTGCTTAAAGTCATTCACTGCGTCTTAATGACACAGATGTAACAGCAACAGCAGAAATACAGACACTCAGGCATTGTGCTGTCCCTCAAATCCCATTTTTCTCCCAAGTCATGAGAGCCAGGGTAAAACCTTCATATCACACCCACCTTAAGAGTAGACGTATTTGAGGAAGAGGCAGGCGGATCGCTGTGAGTTCGAGGCCAGCCTGGTCTACAAAGTGAGTCCAGGATGACCAAGGCTACACAGAGAAACCCTGTCTCGAAAAACCAAAAAAAAAAAAAAAAAAAAAAGAGTAGACGTATTTTCCCCATTACACTGTGCCCATTTTTTGGTGTTGGGACATGGCTCCATGCACTGCTGAGTCAAGAAATGGTAACCGGCAATGGTCCTCAGTGGGCGTTTTGTCTCTATCGCAAGACAGCAGGATCTAAACTCTCCCATCAGCAAGATGTCAGTCAACATTGCTGGCATTTGGGGGGTTTCCTTTTAGTAAATGCCAGCAGATGCCGGGATGCCATGCATCCTCCATCACGTCCAAACCAAGTCCTCACCTGGGCCACAAGCGCCTTCTCCACATTGCTAGGCTTGTGTACTATAGTCAATGCGCTATTTTTTTTTTTAGGTTAAGTTTTTTTTTTAAATTAAAAAACTGAAATTGTTCCCCACAAATAAATAACATTTGTGGACATAGGTGTGTTTAACTTATTTTAAACATTATACAGTATATGACGTGTATCAGAATATCACACGGCACTCGATTAATATGTATAATTATGTGCTAGCTAAAAATGAATAAAAACGAAATCTAAATATATTCAATTCACAATTATATCTGATGTTAGGGAAATGAAATATAAAAGAATGATGAACAAAATACAGTTATATTCAGAAGAGAAATAGAAATACTACTTTAAATAAAAAGAAAAGTAGGGGGAAAGTCCCGAAATTATCACATGTTCCCCCAAAGAAAAATGAATGACCCTCAGTCTCTTAGGAAGATGTCGCTATTGTAATGCACAGCCTTCCAGCCTCCCCAACCCCTTATTGTGCAGCCTTTGAGAAAGGACTGATCTTTCAAATGTCCTAAATGTTTAAGAGGACAAGAAAAGTCCTGTTATCCCTCTCAGAGAGAAGGCAACCATAATCTCTATTATGTAAACTCTTTCAAAGCAGCAGCCTGCTCAAAGCTGTTGCTAAGTCATTTGTTGTTATAGCAATGCTTGGTCCTGGAGGCACCGTACAGCCATCCTGACTCCAGCCTCCAAACAACCACCCTTATCTCCCTCACACCCTAGGGGAGGGCTCACTTTGCCAAAGCTATTCATTTAAATTAGCATCTCCCATCTCAGCCATTTGAGTTTCTTGTGCTTGCTACCCTGTCCTGTCAGGGCCTTTAACAGCAGTTAGAGCAATATATTGAGGTCCAGAGGGTTTGGATCAGCAATTCTTGGTGTTCTGAGGACATCTGAGGTAAGCAATGTTCTCCACTGCCATCTTGGATGCTTGTAACAGAGGTCAAAGCAAAATTAGATTAGTGGCTTAGGGGTACAATCTTGTCCCGATAAAAAACGGTGGCAATACTGCAGTCACTAAAACCCACATAACCGCCGGACTGAGCACAAATCTGAGACCATTCTGAACTGCTCTGAGGAGGTTACATGCAGCTGCGGGGTATTCATTCTAACTGTAGGAAGAGGCTCCACATGCTTAATGCGGACAAGGGTTTGCTTTGGCTCACACCTTCAGAGGGTCCGTGGTTGTTTGGCCCAAGTCTTAGGGATTCTATTGATGTGATGAAACACAGCGGCCCAAAGCATACTGAGGAGAAAAGGGTTTGTGTGGCTTATACTTTCATCATTGCAGTTCATCACTGAAGGAGGTCAGGACAGGAACTCCAACAGGACAGGAAACGTGAGGCAGGAGCTGCTACAGAGGCTATGGAGCGGTGCTGCTTACTGGCTTGTTCCTCATGCCTTAATCAGCCTGACTTCTTATAGAACCCAGGACCATCAGCCTAGGGATGACCCCACCCACAATGAGATGGGCCCTCCCCGTCAATCACTAATTAAGAAAAATGTCTTAGATACTTACCTACAACCTAATTTTATGGATGCATTTTCTCAACTGAGGTTCTCTCCATATAGGTAACTCTAGCTTGTGTCAAATTGACATAAAACCAGCCAGCACAGTCCATTGTATTTGGGCAGATTCACTGTGGTGTGTGTGTGTGTGTGTGTGTGTGTGTGTGTAGGAGTTCAGGGATAAGAACTTACAAGGGCTTACTTATCAGTGGCCTACTTCCTCCAGTGAGGCCTTACTTCCTGAAGCTTCCACATCACCATCTGGGAAACAAAAATTCAAAACATGAGCCTGTAGGACATTTTCTTTTCAAACCATAGCAGAATCTTTAAGATGTCCTTGTTTGCAGATGGCACCCTTTCACTCAGGCCAAGTCCCCAAGGTGACTGAGAAATAACTGCACTCGAAGACTACACGTTTACTGTGGGATGACAGTGCGACATTAAAGCATTCCTATTGGCGAGTCTGACCTCATCTTCCTAACCTAAAAACCCCATATCCAGGGAGAGCTTTCCTGTAAGTGAACCATCCGTGATGGGCCCAGGGAAAGAATGACAAGCCTGACCATGATGATTAGTCTTAATTGATAACTTCACAGGTTTAGAATCATCCTAGAAACAAACCTGAGGTTTCCTAGATAAGGTTAACTGGGGTAGAAAGACTTCGCCCTCAATGTGGGCAACAGCATTCCATGGGCTGCGGTGTCGGAGTGAGTAACAAGAAGACAGGGGCCTGAGCAGGAGTATGCGTTACTTCGCTCTGTTTCCTGATGCAACGTGGCCAGCTGCCCTAAGATCCTGCCACCATGATGTCCTCACAATATGGACTGTACCTTTAACATGTGAGCCTTTCTGTCCTCCCGTCACCTTCATCGGCCATCGTTTCATAGCAACAGAGGAAATAACAGAGACACTGATAGCAAGCTGGGTTTGTTACTCTTGCTCCTGCCCTGCTGGGTCGCCCCATATATGACTGCATCTCTTCTCAAGGTCTTTGCTCCATCCCTCAGAGCTTGTCAATTACCTCTTGCTCCAGGCCCTGCGTTCTTCCCTTTGACCTTCTAGGCTTCAGCTAGAGATACACTCTCATTACCCTACTTAATCCATATTTGCCCACACTGTGGCCAGCTGTCACCGATACATTACCCAGTTTGAATGTGCCCACTGTTTCCTGTTGACACCAATGGATTCACTCTCCCACTTCTCTGACTCATCACTGCCCTCATTTCTTCTACAATAGTCACCTCAACCAGTAATTGCTTCATGCATTATGTATTCGTTGCCTTGCTCTGAGAGTGAGCTGGGAGAGGAATGGGGCTTTTCTGACTTTCTACCAAACATCCCCCCCACCTCTACAGTCAAGATGTCCATTTCCACAGCCTGGCTGTAGCGGAAGTGTTGGTTTGTTAACCAGAGCAAAACACGGGTGCCTGCTTCAGTGGAATTACCCAAAGGCTCCCGTTTCAAGATGGAACAAAGGCTGTATTGCAGGTCTCTTTTTGAGCTAAGTTCCTTTTTCCTTTCTTGGGCTTGTCTTGATGATCCAACCTCTACCCCTCCCCCACCTCCCCCCCCCCCCCACTGAGCATGGGCTTTACCTTTCTTGGTGGTCCACCCAAGGGTTAGTGATGTCACATACCTCCCATCTAGTCTAACCTGGTCCTTGATCCTCTTGCAACCCCTCTCCCTCAGCCTGTGGCCTTTCACCTCGCCAGCTCTGTGCCAAAGCTGTAGAGGAACCGTGCAAAGTAGAAGAAAGTGCAGGTCCATGCTCACAAAAATGTGCTGGGAACCCCACTGGCCATTTGCTTAGCTGGGTGAATTTGAATGCACCACATTGAGTGACAACAATGAGACAATCATTTGGGTCCAGGGCTTGGAAGTTGAAGCTATTTCTATTATACTTTGATTTTTTTTTTTTTTTTTTTTGCCCTCATCGAGTTCCTAATGTAGGTAGGCTGAGTGAGTGTTGCTGTAAATGGTAGTGACTGGGTTCAGTGGTCACTGTCCTTCAGCACTGAACTGCTGAGCTTGCTAATGCAATTATGGATGGTGACCTTTGATTCAAGTACTTAGTTGACCCCAAGCCACTCCTTCCTCTGCTGTTGACCAGAAGCCTCACAGATAGCATAAACAGTTAATTAGTACATATTCAGATATATAATATATGTGGAGAAGTTGTCTAGAACCATGAGAGAACCTCTTACCTGTGGTACCCGGCTTCCTGGGATGATGAACTGATGCGTTGGGATAATGAGCATCACGTGATACTTCAGAAGCTACTCAGCACACTTGAGCTCACAGCTGGGATGGGGGAGGGGATGGCAGAAGCATCAGATGTCCTTGCGGCGTTGGTGCCTTTCTCTCCACAGCAAAGGGTGTCATGTGTAGTGGGCAACCATTTCATGAATTTTAGCATGTAATAGTAGATCTGTGTATATTTATGGTAGTGGTTCTAAAAGCAGACAATTATCTCCACTTCACTTCTTCTGTATCCCTGGGCTATGTAGTACTTCTGTTTCCTGGCCATAGGAGTTTTTCAATTTGTAGTAAGTTTTAAAAGAAATCTGTATATACTTAGGCTGTGCCACCCACCCAAGCCTGTATTACTTGTGGGTCAACTGTACTGATGTGGTCAGAAACAGGGTCTTGAATTTTTATTTCTTTTCCTCCCTCCTTCCTTTGTCCCTTCCTTCCTTCTTCCCTTCCAACTTTCTTTCCGCAGGACTGAAGTTGGCATCAGATGGGCTGTTGATGCAGGCAGGGCTGCATTTGGCTGATTTTACAGCACTCAGAAGGGAACAGTGATCCCGGTGGATGATTTTTGAGATTTAGGACCACTCAGTACAATTCACATTGCTCAATTCTTCATCGTGCAATATATAGCTCCCTGAGGCCTGGGCTTGCCTGTCAGTCTCACCTCTCATCTCTCTAGTGCACCCATACGCCAACTTCCCATTAGTCAGACATGCCCCAGCTCGTGCCTTTGCGTTGGTTGCCCTGCTCAACTCGTCTTTTCTCCTTGTCTCCTTGCAGAATGTCGAGCATACTTCCAGACACAGTTGCTCCTTGGGACATTAAATCAGTGCTTCTTACAGTATAGTCTGTTTGCAAATTGTCTCCCCAGTGAGAGACACCTAATAGGGCATTTTGACTAAGTAATTTTATGGCTATTGAATCTAGCAGTCATAAGCCTGTTTTATGGCTCACATTTTTCATTTTATTTTTCTACTAATTCATTTTTATTGCACTGCTGTCCCTCGATGTCCACAAGGGATTGGTTCCTGGACTCCCACAGACACCGAAGGCTACAGACGCTGAAGTTCCTTATATAATAAAATGCTGTGGAGTTCGTATGAGATACATACGTATGTACATACATACATACATACATACGTAAGCTATATTCTCCTTTATACTTGATGGACTGTAATATCTAACACAATAATTGCTATATTAATAGTTGTCAGATTGTATTATTTAGAGAAGAATTGCAAGAAAAATGTCTCTGTGTGCACAGTTTTTCTGAGTACTTTCAACTCATGATTGTGGATATGGCGCTCAGGTGCCTTAGTCTGCATTCTACTGCTGTGGTAAAGACCACGGCCAAAAAAGCAACTTGGGGGAGAGAGGGCCTATTAGGTTTGTGGGTCTTGAATCATAGGCCATTAAGGAAAGACAAAGCAGGAACCTGGAGGCAAGAGTTGAAGTGGAGGCCGGGAAGGAACACTGCATCCTGGTTGTCTCCCAGTGGCTTACTCATTTGCTTTCATATATAACCTGTCCAGGGTTGGTACCACTCACAGTGGGCCGGATTCCACCCTCCCCCCTCCCCACCCCCTCCCCTGCATCAGTCATTAATCAAGTTCAGTTGGAGCTCTCTGTTTCCATGTAAACAAACAAGCAAATAAACAAACAAAACTACAGCGCAGCGAGGATACAGGAAGCTAACAATGTTGTATGGAAGCAGTGGCGGGAGGGGAAGTGAGAAACAACAAAGCAAAACTCACACTTCCCCACTGGCAGCCCAGAAACGCTGCTCCAGCCTTAACAGTCAAACTCTTAACTGTCACTGATCGACTCACCTCCCAACCACCTGTCCTCCACTCCTAACTATTCCTACACATGAATGCTCACACAGATTGCTCCTTCTCCTGGTTGAGCTCCTTCTGGGTCTCTCTGCTCTTCTGCCTTCTAGGGCAGTGCGAGAAAAGCCCCTTCCCCAGCCAGGTTGCTGGGGCACTTTGAGTCCTAAGATATTGTTAGACGCCAGGCGTGGTGGCGCAGGCCTTTAAACCCAGCACTAGGGAGGCAGAGGCAGGCGGGTCGCTGCAAGTTCGAGGCCAGCTAGACAAAACTCTCTTCCTTATACTTGGTGCCAAAGAGAAGGGCTCCTGGGAATTCCACAGTGAAAACTCTATGACATCTTCACCCCATCTGTATGCTCTGTGAAGGCAGGTTTCATTGCACTGGCTTCTTCCTCACCGGTCTCCTGGTTTTCAACAAAAACTTCTAGCACAGTGTAGATGTAAGCATACTTTGGGGTCATTGGATGAGCAGAGAAATTGCAGAATTCAAGCAGTAGCGGATTATCTGATTGCCACTGGACAGAGGTACTTTTATATTCCGCTCCTTTGATTCTCTGGGGCCTTGGCTTTTTAAAAGTGTTTTATCCAGTATCTGCTCTCAAAAGAGTATGGCTTTGTTATCAAAGAGCTCTGGGTTTTCCCCACCAACCAGCTATCAGTCAGAAGCGGTTTTCTCCGACCTGCTGTACAAATGCCCATTTCACTGAATTCCCCGGGGACTGGAGTAGTCTAGTTAAAAACACTGGGCACAGGTAGGGAGTGGTGGGCTCAGATGGCAAAGTGCTTACCATGCAAGCATAAGGTCCTGAGTTCGATCCCCAGAACCCATGTAACAAAGCAAGAACAAGTGGCTCATGCATGTAATTCCAGCTCCGGGGAGGTAGGCGGGAGATCGACTATCCCACCAAGGGGGCTCCAGGCAGTGAGAGACCATTTTTCATAGCACCATGTGGACACTGCCTGAGGAGTTATATCAAGTGATCAGTTTATAGTTTCCTAACGCAGATAGGTATAGTTTTTTACTTCAGAGATCTTCAAATAAAAAAAAAAAAAATACAATATAAACCCAATACCTGACTCATAAAATTTGATAATTATTATAATTATTGATGTTGGTTATCGTTATGACAAATAATTCCTCTCACAATATCTAAAATTCTCAGCACCGAGATGATTTAAAATGAAACTTAAAGCGAGAATGGTCCCTGAACTTTTTTTTTTCTGGGGCACAGAGAGAAGGCCCATAGCTCAAGTTCATGCCTACAAGATTTGGATGTGGTTGTTAGTAACAGCAGGGGGCGCTGTTTCCCCAATAAAGTGCCAACAGGACTCCAGGCGACTCGAGTTGGGAAACTTAGGAACAGCAGCAACCTCTTTTAAGCAGGAACTGTAAAATTCCTAAGGGCACTGTTGAGTTCAGAGCCCTGAACAGCAGGCTCATTTTGTGTTTGGCTATGTACCGGATTCCCTCCTGCTCCATCTTTCTTTGTCCTATTTTGTTAGGTAGTTTTGGTACTGGGGGTAGAACCCAGATGCTTACACGTGCTGGGCAAGTGCCCTGCTGGTTAGCTCTCTCTCTAGCCCTCCTGCTTCTCTTCTGCATTACCATTTTATTGTTAAGAAATGGGAGAGGAGCTGCGAAATTAAACTCTAACAACTGAAAAGACCTCTCTATGTAGTTGGGTGCACTGCCACTAGAAGGGAGGAGGAAGGAGAGGAGGAGGAGGAAGAGGAGGAAGAAGAAGGAGAGGAGGAGGAGGAAGGGGAGGAGGAGGAGGGGAAAGAAGAGTCAGGAGGAGAAAGAGAGGTACTGGAGCTCTCTGAGTAAGGTCTGTTTCTAATTCCTCTGGTTAAAAAAGGTGTGGTTTTTCTGTTTCGTTTTGCTTGCCCTTTTGTTTTCATTTTGACATAGGCAAAGTGAGCTGCAGCTTTTCAACTTTTTATTCCTATTTACCCATCAAGGTAATGTTTTCAGGTGGGGACGGTTTCTGAGTGCCAAGAGGCTCAGCCTTGGGCCAGTTCTCATGATTATTAGCAACTTGAAGAAGGACTTAGACACTCGCCTATCAGATTCAGGCGTGTGCAGTATCTGGTCATCTCACTCACATCTCGAAGTCCCCACCATATCTACAGAAGCCTTTCTTGCCCACCTTCTGCCACCATTCTTCCCACAGATCTCAGGTGCTACCGTAACCTGTCGACCGACATGCCTGTCTTAGCTAATGTGCCTAGTAAAAACATAAACATAAAAACATAAAACATAAAAACAAACATAAAAAGCAATGATATCTCATTGTGATACCATGAGAGATAAAAGAAAAAAGAAAACAGAAAAGGACGATGTTTATTTGATCAGATGTAAAGTTGGTCCTAGTCTTAAGAACTTGGCATAGAAGGATGGAATGGGCCAGTGCTGGATCACAGATGGAGCTAGTAACAGAGGCAGATCCAGGGTGGAGAAGGAAGGTGGCAAAGACTCAAGGTGGCATCCTAGACAGGATTAAAGGGAAAACACTTTTCAGAATGTGGGCAGTGACGGATGGTCCTGGTTGTCCACATCTGGAATCCAAAGATGTAAAGAGAAAGGTACTTTGCTGAGCAGATACTACAATGAAGCCGGAGAGACAGGAGCACAGAGCATCAGGAGAGCCTCACAGATGGTGAGAGGCATCATGGGTACCCAAGAGCTGTGGTTTCTTTGGTGACAGTCTGGTGGTCTCTCATCTAGTCTTGTCCTGGTCCTCGCTGCCTAACTGCACTCTGAAAGGTGAAAGACATTGGATATTATGTTATTATGTTTGATGTTTTATTTTATTTTTCTCCCAAGGAAGAGAAAACTCCAAGGGGATCTGATGACAACTTGCTGTGTTGTTTGAACAAAGGTTTCTTTGATGCCTACTATGTACAGGGCATCACACTGGATCTGTAATACAGAAAGGAGACAGGTAGTGTCACAGCCTCAGGGAGCTGGCGACACAGCTGGGGAGCACATATTGTGCTGTAGTCACAATGAAGAGCTGCCTGGGGAAGGGGCCAGCGAGAGCTTCAGAGGAGTGGGAGTCCGCACCACACAGTCTCCAGGCTGTCAGGCTGCTTCCCAGTCCTCTGATCCTCTTCTGTAGTCTCACTTCTTCCATACTCAGAACCCTTTGAGTCTCAGGAAAGCACTGCAGACTGTAACTGAAGGCAGGCGTAGCCTGTATGTTTCAGGCTGGGGAGGGAGGAGGGAGTGTGTGGGAGAGGGATACCTTCTAACACTCAGGAAGAATTCTCGCAGTTATCAGTCATGACTCTCTGGCCATTGTGTGGCTTGGCAGCTTGCAGCTCTGAGGTCCTGACTGCCTTGAGTCATAACCTCCAGGCTAGGAACAGAACAGTACATCCCTGGTAAGAGGGGATGGAAGATCTTCTGAAGGAGGACATTTGGAAATACACAAGAGGCCCAGGAGCATCCTATGCATATGGGTACCACTATTGCTACTGCTTTGTATCCAAAATGGACATTTTTACCCACAGCTCCCCCCTGCATGTCAAGCAGATCAAACTAAAGTTGTATTCCCTTAAACGAAAGAAAATGACTTCATAAATTTTTTTTAATCAAGGTGCTTAAACATCTGTGCCCTTATTTCATTTTTCCCCTTTTAGTGGGGGACAAGATGAGTTGCATGTAAATATTTTTTATTATAAAAGGGGAAGACGACTTTGCTTAAATTATAGTGATAAGTTAAATGGTCTTGACCTTCCTCTTGTGTGCCAATGACAGAGACAGGGAATGCCGAATGAACTAAAACAGTTGAGTCTGTCTAGGGAGAGCACACGGCAGCTGCTGCGGGGGGCGGGGACTCAGTCTTTGTGTTGTTACATCATCTCTTTTTTTCAATAAATTCAGGGATCCAGACTTTTAAGAAGGTGTTTGTGGGTGTGTGTATGCATGAGCTTATGTGCATCACATTCACACAGGTATCCGAGGAGGTCAAAGGGCATCAAATCCCTGGGAATTGGAGTTGCAGCCATTTGTGAGCCATCTGAGGTAGGTGCTGGGACTCGACTCGAACCTGAGTCCTCTGCAAGAGCAGTAAGTACTCTCAACCACTGAGCCTTCTCTCCATCCCCAAGAGCTCAGATTTTGAATTAGAGTCTCCAGAATTTCTTTTCTATTACTGTCAGCTGAATTCAAACATGCATACCACACTTACAGATCAAAGACTTTATATCAGGACTGAACCATTGAGTTTCAGCCTGGCTTAGTCAAAAGTCCATGTTTAACATGATAGTCATTGTCCTATCTCCTGGGATCTACCTCTAAAAGACTCCTCTTTATTATCATTATTTTTATATTATATTAGATTCCTCAAAAGGATTCTGAGTCTTTTGCCCTCTAAGGTCCTATAAGTAGGCCACCCTTTCTTCTCCTATCTGCTTGAGGAAACTAGTGCTCACTAATCGAGTCTTAGTCAAATGTTCTACTCCCCTCCTGTGTAGGAACCAGGCCCGGCTGGGCTGCCTACCTGTCTTGCTGTTTCATGTCCTGTTTCTAGCAGCTTCCGGTCTGTGTTTATGTTGGTTAGCTTGTCATGTTCACTGCTCTGAGAATGCACCCCTCCCCCCTTGGGACTTTTCCTTCTGTGCATAATCACCTCTTGAGAGATTTCACCTGTGAGTGGCATGCCTGTTTTGCTGCCTATAAGACGGCTCTTTGAACACTGAATAAAAGCTGCTGCTGCTGCTGCGGCTGCCGCCGCCATTGCTGCCATTGCTGCTGCTCTCTTAGCATGAAGGACCCGCTATGTTATTGTGTGTGTGTGTGTGTGTGTGTGTGTTAAATCCGCAGTCCCTTGCCCTTGACAAAGTCCTGAACTGTGCCCCTCTGCCAGGAAACCTAGCTTTCACTGGCTGTGGAGGACAATAAGTACCAGGATACCAACACTGCCCCACAGCCCAGCTCCTCTTGTCTTTGTTTGGAAAGGTCCTTGCTGTTAGGCAACGAATACAGTGCATTTAAAAAAAATGTGATTTGTTTCCAAGCACACAAAGAAGTAGAGATCGGGAGAATGAACCACGCCTGTCAGCACACAGTCTCAAGAGCCATCAGCTCATGCGCAGTCCGCTTCACGTGGATCAGACCTCATTCTCTCAGCAACTTTACTTTGAAATGAATTTCAGACAATATGCATTTTTATTCACGGCGATTTGTGGATACTCTCTAATAAATGACACCCTCATCTCAGCATGGGCAGTTTTAAAGAATATTTATAGAGACTGGCATCGTGAATTCCAAGAACTCACTGTCATCTCACTTCAGTGATGACGGATTCATGAGCAATCTTATTTTACCTGTATCTTTCCTCCCAAAAGTACTTTGTTTTAAAAATGTAAACATTTTCATTCATCTGTAAGCATTTTGTGTTTCTCTAAATAAGAACTCTTATAATGAAACAGCCTATATGTAAAACAACAAAATTTACATCCTATCACACACAAACTCAGCCTGGATCAGTAGCTCATACATAGGAGATCATAGTTTGTAGATCTTAGGAAAATATTTCCAGGACCTTCATTTAGGTCATGAGTTATTAGCGTGCCAGAAGGCAGCAAGTGATGGCAAGTTGATAAGTACATTAAACTGTAAGACTGAGACCTCTAGAGAGATCTCTAGTCTATTCCCAGAGTCCCCACTAAGAGACGGAGTCCGTTGTCGATGCAAATGCATAGGAATAGGAATTTATTGAGCCATCGTGAAGGGGTCTGTCCAGCTCTGCTGCAAACAGGGAGTTACATGTCTTGGCCTTTGGTGGTTGGATAATGGGTGGAGGGGCAGGTTAACCTATGGAAAAGATTGGTTGAAGCAGTCACAGGGGGCGTTTAGGAACTTTTTTAGTTGGGGAAGGGTAGTGGAAATTTTAAACACAGCTGATTATCCTTGAATCCAGCTGGACCCTGAGCACAGACTGAGACCTTGAGTCAAGTTGGACTCTTCAAGGTTTTTCCTGTCCCTGCCACACACACACAGTGATCTGATATCTGTCTGTCCTTGGTTCAAGCTGGACCCTCTAGAAATTTACATGCTTTGGCCTTAATGGGGGTCTTTAAGGGAGGACTAAGTAGGCCGACTTTTACATTTTCCCAGACTTTGGCCTTAATGGGGGTCCTTAAGGGGGCTGGTTCCTTCAAAACACCTTTACATGCCACACAACATTATCTAGAAAGGTAAAAGGACAATTTATAGAATAGGAGAGGTTATTTGGAAAGTCTATACCTAATAAGGGTCTAATATCTAGAATAAAAATTCTTATGATGCAACAAAAAGAAACAACTAATTATATGGGGTCTTGGACAGATGTTTAACCAGGAGGAAATCAAGATAACCAAGCAGAGGACATAGATTTAGCATACATTCTAGATGCCACATATACAAATGGTAGATGGATTATAGAAAGATAGTCTCAAAACTATAGATTGCTTCTCTCTCTGTGTCTCTCTCTGTCTCTCTGTGTCTCTCTCTGTCTCTCTGTCTCTCTCTGTCTCTCTGTCTCTCTCTGTCTCTCTGTCTCTCTCTCTCTCTCATACACACACACACAGTTGTTTTAATTGAAGAGTCCTCCTGTTTTATGGGTTCTTAGTTTTGCTCACGGTAGCTCTGTGAGGTTGTTCTTCATGCCCCTTCTTTCATTTTCTGTAATATGAGCATTAGACCCTGAAGCTTCACAAGAAGTCTCTTTTGATAGCATGGGTTTCCTCATGGGTACATAATGTCCAGCTGTCTTTCTTTAGTAACTTGAGAACCCATGGGTGCCCATCAACTAGAACCATTATGTCATTCATTTTATTAGGGATGCATGAAAGTGTCACATTCCACTTCCTTCTGCTTTGATTATCTGCAATCGTCCCATCCACAGAAACGTCTTGGCTTTCAGATAGAATGCCACTGTGTAGACCAGGCTGGCTAGGAACTGAGAATCTTGCACCTTGGCCTCCGGAGTGTTGGGTTATAGGTGTGCAATAACACACCTGATCTGAAACACTGTATTAAACATTACCTAGGACTTGTTGGCATAGGAATAGTGTTTTTTTTTCCCTTTCTCTGCTTTTCTAGTTTTGAAAAAACATCTAGATCCCTAAAATCTTGTCAAAGTGACCCTCTTTAGTTTCTTATATAAACACATGGATTAGAGCATCACTAATATTTTCTAACGCCTGTATTATCTACACTGGTGCCCAAGTTGTCCCATTTTGGGCTGGTGGGAGTCCTTTCAAGTGCCTGTAGATTCATTTTGCCCAAGCCCTACCAGTTCTAGATGGCTTCCTGGCTGTCTGAAGTGATGATGTCATTTCTTTCCTTAGAACTGGAGTTAGCCACCTTTCCCTGGGATCCTTGCCTCTCTTCAGTAGTTTCATGCATTTAGTGGTTTGCAACTGAAGGCTTGACTGGAAAGAAAGTCCTATGGATGATGTAACTCAATCAGTAGGGTGGTAGAATGAAGGCCCGGGTTCCATGCCCAGCACTGTGGTCTCAAAACTCAGCCAATCAATCAATCAATCAATCAATAATCAATGTCTGTGATTCTATAAAGAGTATGTGGTTGTAAAATTTAATGATTATTCCTTCACAGGTGTACCCTGTTGAAAGTAATGCCTCACAATATGTAATTCAAGGCACTTCCTTTTAACTTATTCAGCCTTCAATATTAGTCAAGTGAGGTAAGAATGCCCCAACCATGCGTCGGTCACCATGGTGGGCCTTCATCCACTTCACTCACTCATTAACACTTACAACATGCCACAACCTGGACAGTAATGTCACCATGTCAGTGATAAGGAAGCTGAGGCTCAGAGTCAATTAAACAGCCTGCTTCTGGGTGGCAGGACATACGGAGTGATATGTGTCACTGAGTTCTAGTCAGGCGCTCCTGACTTGGTGGCACAGTGAGGCTGAGCCTTCCTAGAAGGCAGATGAAGTGGACAGGTGTGTTCTAGCTCTTCAGGTGCCATTTCATTCTATGGTGTTTCTGGTTATGGTAGTGAATGCCGCTATCGTATTTTCTGTTTAAAAATCTCTCATGTAAATTTTAAGAAGTATTATTACTGAAAATAATGAAATTTCACTCCCACTCCCTTAAAGAAAAGCCATGTTTATTTTTGTCTGCTTTGTAGAAAGTTGAGGATCTTCGTGGAATCAATTTTAGGGGTTTTCCAGAGAGGATTGCAAACTGTTTATCAAATTCTCATTGATTTATTCCCCACAGGGATTGCCAATGACACAAGCAGAACAGAAAGAATTTTCTTTGTGCTTCCTTCCCACCCTTCTGAACCAATACTTTTGAAATAAAAATGCAGAATAGTCCCCATGGTCCTGAGGTTACAATCTATAATTTATCTCTTTTTTAAGTTAACCTCAAATTATTTACTTCACTTAGCACTTCGAGCGACACTCTCATCCGAGCGTTTGTAAGCATTAACTCATTTGTTCCCCCATGAAGGCCTTGTGAGGTGAGTCACTATTGTGTATCACAAATGGAGAGACTGAGGCACAGAGGGATAAGTCATCCATTCAAGGTGGTACAGCTTGGGAGCTGTGGGGCTGGGTGGAAGGCGGTGTGTCTGACGGCTACACACTGCCTCGCCACCTGTGCCTCTACAGCTGCGGCATTCAAGTCTACAGGGCTGGGTGTTCTGCGAGCTAGTTTCTATTTGTAAACATATCAAGGGGGAAAAACTCACTTTCTAGACCCTGCAGTTGTCTCACCTGACTCCAAGATTTAAATCAAATTCATCAGTTTACACCTGCTTCTTCTGGATGCCAGATGACCAGAAATTCAAAATGATGTGTTTTACGTTTCCCTAATCAGATTTCATCTTGACAAAAGGAACAGCAATCTTATTTTAGAGAGAGACCCTGCTTGCAGAGTCTCAGACGCTGTATTATGGCCAACATCTGGTGGAAGTGGCAACTGCATTTCAGGTGTTTAGGCAAGTTTCCATGGCAGCAGCCCCTGACCATTTATGCTTGAGTCTTTTACTTTTAAATATGGCTTTAAGGACTGTAATCATGATGAATCAGGGACTCTAATCTTTGTCTTAAATTTCATTATCTTTATTGTTAAAAAATCTTGCAAATCAATAGCATTACATGTCAAAATTAAACAGACCCAATGCTATACACCTTGAAGAATCATAGTCTTTAAATTATTTGATTATTTAATTTTATTTCGATTATTATATTGTTGTATCATTTCCCCCTTTACTTTTCTCCCTCTAAATCCTCCAATAGACCCCTTTTGGACTCTAGTGTGTATACACACACACACACACACACACACACACACACACACACATATACATACATACATACATATCACCTGCTCAGTTTGCATAATGTTATTTGTAGGTATGTTTTCAGGGCTGCCATTTGGTATTAGAAAACCAATCAGTGTGCTCCTCCTTAGGGAAGACTATTTGGCCTGCTGCCATCATTCCTTAATTGCCTATATATTTTTGTCTAGGACTTATGCTGGTGCGCACTCGCCACCCATGTCCATGTTAGCCTGTCTACTCTTGTCCCTTTCCAGCTTGTGTCTAGGCAGTCATATTGGTGAGACTTTATGGGTGTCGGTTCTGACATCCCTAGGAGACAAAATGTCCCAGCAGACTCCCTGAAGGGAATCATAATCTCAGTAACTTACATCTATTTGGCACTCACTGATGTCAACAAGGAGTGAGAGTTTCTGTCCTGTGTGGGCTTCACAGTAGCGCTATGAGACAGAGACAAAACCTATGTGTAATCCAGATGAAGAAACAGAAGTCAAGCAGCGTGGGCAAGGTTCTTAAAATCAGAGCGAATCACTGATGTGGAGTTAGAAATTGCTCCGGTAACCAGGATATAAGCAGGAGGCAATTCAAGGACATTCTGTCATCAAAGAGATGATATGCCTTAATGTGGGTCAAAATAAGATGATTTCAGGGAGATGCAAGAAAAAGAATATGATTTCAATAGGAGGTGGTGGTGGAGCCTACCAAAGGAGCTGCTGTCTGTTGCTGCCTATCTCATTCCCCACCTGTGTGGAGCTATAGCCAAAGGGTGGCAGTGGGCCCTTGACAATGACACCACCCTAGAAAGTGAGACCGTCTGATGACAACTGTGACAGCACCTGGTATATTGAAAATCATGTCTAATCTGCCTGTGGCTACTCAGAAGCCGGCGGAGGTCCCAAGGCAGGAAACAAAATGAGCTCTTTCCAAAGATGCAGCTCAAGAGATACGTTACTATCTCGGCATAGGAGAGCTGATCCGGGGACACAGAGGAGAGAATAGGAAATCATCGCACACAGCTTGGGGCATGCCTGCCGCAGTATCCACAGGCAACTAATGTATTCCTCTGCTGCAGAGGCAAACTGTCGGCTGCTTTGAAATATTGTATGACTGTATACCTCAAGAGTGGTATGTGGATTCAGACAAGTCCCAGTTCAACCTGGCGCTTTGTTCCCCCACTGGCTGCAGGACTTGGGCCTCTGACTCCAGTTTAAATGTCTCTGAAATGATTATAGAGATTATATCCACCCATTTGAGGACATTACAGGAGATGATTTAGATAGCACTGCCCTGCCATGCCTTGAACAGTGCACTTGATAAATGGTAAATCCTGTGGGCACAGCATAGGATTATGAGTTTGGAACCTGAATTTTCATCTCTTTCTATGGCTGTAATATACCGCAAATACCTTTAGTTTTGAGATTGTTTTTCACTTAACCTTTTGGGTTGAGAGAATTGTGTTAGTTGACTTGGGCAGCCAGGCAAATACCATGGGTTGGGTGGTTTAAACAACAGAATATCGTTTGTCTCAGCTCTGAAGGCTAGGAAGTCCACATCCAACATGCTCGTCAGGTTGGCTTTTGATGAAGTTTGCAAACGGCTCCCCTCTGGCCTTGTGTCGTGGGGCATCAGACCGTGACTCCACCTTCATGGCCTCATTTCCTCTTGACCTAACTTCCTCATGCCCGCTACCGTCACATGGCGATGGTGGGTTAGGCTTTCAGTGTGTACATTATAGGCACAGGTAGCATATTTTCCTAATTTTTATTTTAATATTTCATCAGTATGTATGCCACCATACTTGGTCTTTTCTTGATTTTGTATATTCAGGCTTCTTCCTAGATTTTTGTTGTTGAGATAGGATATGTAGCACCAGTTGGCTTTGAACTCTTGAACCTCCTGCTAGGCCTTTTGAGTGTTCCATTTCAGGTGTACACCAGTCTGGCCAGCTTCCATTGGCTGTTTTTTTAAAAATATATTTTATTAATTTATTCATATTACATCTCAATTGTTATCCCATCCCTTGTATCCTCCCCATTCCTCCCTCCCTCCCATTTTCCCCTTACTCCCCTCCCCTATGACTGTGACTGAGGGGGACCTCCTCTCCTGTATATGCTCATAGGGTATCAAGTCTCTTCTTGGTAGCCTGCTATCCTTCTCTGAGTTTCACCAGGCCTCCCCATCCAGGGGACGTGGTCAAATATGGGGCACCAGAGTTCGTGTGAAAGTCAGACCCCACTCTCCACTCAATTGTGAAAAATGTCCTGTCCATTGGCTTGATCTGGGTAGGGGCTCAAAGTTTACTGCACGTATTGTCCTTGGCTGGTGCCATAGTTTGAGCAGGACCCCTAGGCCCAGATCCACCTGTCATAATGTTCTTCTTGTAGGTTTCTAGGATGCTCTGGACCTTCTATTTCCCCATTCTCCCATGCTTCTCTCACCTAGAGTCCCAATAGGCTGTCCTCCCCTCTGTCCCACTTTCCTGATAAGTGAAGACTTTCATGGGACATGCCCCTTGGTCTAGTGTCCAGATATAAGTGAGTATATACCATTTGACTCTTTCTGCTTCTGGGTTAACTCACTCATTATGATCATTTCTAGTTCAATCCATTTGTTCACAAATTTTGGGAAGTCCTTGTTTTTAATAGCTGAGTAGTATTCCATAGTGTAAATGTACCACAGTTTCTTTATCCATTCTTCTACTGAGGGACACTTAGGCTGTTTCCATGTTCTGGCTATTATGAATAAGGCTGCTATGAACATGGTTGAGCAAATGTTCTTGTTGTGTGATGGAGTATCTTCTGGGTATATTCCAAGGAGTGGAATAGCTGGGTCTTGAGGAAGCCTTATTCCCAATTTTCTGAGATAGCGCCAGATAGATTTTCTTTCTTTCTTTTTTTTTTTTTTTTTTTTTTTTTTTTTTTTTTTTTTTTTTTTCTTCTCCAGGCGGTTTATTCAGGAATTTTTTTTTTCTTTCTTTTTTTTTTATTAATTTATTCTTGTTACATCTCAATGTTTATCCCATCCCTTGTATCCTCCCATTCCTCCCCCCCCCCCATTTTCCCATTATTCCCTTCCCCTATGACTATTCCTGAGGGGGATTACCTCCCCCTATATATTCTCATAGGGTATCAAGTCTCTTCTTGGCTACCTGCTGTCCTTCCTCTGAGTGCCACCAGGTCTCCCCCTCCAGGGTACATGGTCAAATGTGAGGCACCATAGTACGTGAGAAAGTCATATCACACTCTCCACTCAACTGTGGAGAATATTCTGACCATTGGCTAGATCTGGGAAGGGGTTTAAAGTTTACCTCCTGTATTGTCCTTGGCTGGTGCCTTAGTTGAGCGGGACCCCTGGGCCCAAATCTGCCTATCATATTTTCAAAGTGGCTGTACTACTTTGCATTCCCACCAGCAATGAAGGAGTGTTCCTCTCTCTCCACATCCTCGCCAGCATGTGGTGTCACTTGAATTTTTTATCTTAGCCATTCTGATAGGTATAAGATGGAATCTCAGAGTTGTTTTGATTTGCATTTCCCTGATGACTAAGGAGGTTGAGCAATTTCTTTAAGTGTTTCTCAGCCATTTGATATTCCTCTGTTGAGAATTCTCACATTAGTTATAAGCCCCATTTCTCAGTTGGGTTATTTGGTTTGGTGGTGTTTAATTTCTTGAGTTCTTTATATATTTTGGATATTAGACCTTTGTCAGATGTAGGGTTGGTGAAGATCTTTTCCCAGTCTGTAGGCTGTTGCTTTGTTTTGTTGACAGTGTCTTCTGCCTTACAGAAGCTTCTCAGCCTCATGAGGGCCCATTTATTAATTGTTGACCTTAAGGCCTGGGCTGTTGGAGTTCTGTTCAGGAAGTTGTCTCCTGAGCCAATGTGTTCCAGGCTCTTCCTCACTTTTTCTTCTAACTGATTTAGTGTCTCTGATTTTATGTTGAGATCTTTAATCCACTTGGACTTGAGTTTTGTACATGGTGACAAATATGGGTTCAATTGCACTTTTCTACACATAGATATCCAGTTAGACCAGCACCATTTGTTGAAGATGCTATCCCTTTTCCATTGAATAGATGTGGCTTCTTTGTCAAAAATCAAGTGACCATATATGTGTGGATTCGTATCTGGGTCTTTGATTCGATTCCACTGATCAATCAGCCTATTGCTGTGCCAGTACCATGTTGTTTTAATTACTGTTGCTTTATAGTACAGCTTAAGATCAGGTATGGAGATTCCTCCAGAGAATTTCTTATTGTACAAGATTGTTTTAGCTATTCTGGGTTTTTTCTTTTTCCATGTGAAGTTGAGAATTGAACTTTCAATGTCTTTAAAAAATTGTGTAGGTATTTTTATAGGGATTGCATTGAATCTGTAAATTGCTTTTGGTAAGATGGCCATTTTTACTATGTTAATTCTCCCAATCCACGAGCAAGGAAGATCATTCCATCTTCTCATGTCACCTTCAATCTCTTTCTTCAGAGTTTTGAAATTTTTTTCAAACAAGTCCTTCACTTGCTTGGCTAGACTAACTCCTAAATATTTTATATTGCTTGTGGCTAATGTGAAGGGTGTAGTTTTCCTAATTTCTTCCTCTACATGATTGTCATTTGTATATAGGAAGGCTACTGACTTTTTAAAGTTAATTTTGTATCCAGCCAATTTCCTGAAGGTGTTTATCAGCTGTAGTAGTTCTCTGGTGCAATTTTGGGGGTCACTTATGTACACTATCATATCATCTGCAAATAGGGATAATTTGACATCCTCCTTTCCCATTTGGATCCCCTTGTTGTTTTATTGCTCTGGCCAGAACTTCCAGTACTATATTGAAGAGATATGGAGAGAGTGGGCAGCCTTGCCTTGTTCCCGATTTTAGAGGAATTTCCTTGAGTATCTCACCATTTAATTTGATTTTGGCTATTGGCTTACTGTATATAGCCTTAATTGTGTTGAGGTATGTGCCTTGTATCCCTGATATCCCTAAAACTTTAAACATGAATGGGTGTTGGATTTTATCAAATGCTTTCTCTGCATCTAAGGAGATGATCGTGTGGTTTTTTATTTTCAGCTTGTTTATATGGTGGATTACATTGATGGATTTCTGTATATTAAACCATCCCTGCATACCTGGAATTGAAGCCTACCTGGTCATGGTGAATGATATCTTCATTGTGTTCTTTTATTTATTTTGCAAGTGTTTTATTAAGTATTTTTACGTCAATGTTCATAAGAGAAATTGGTCTGAAATTCTCTTTCTTCATTGGGTCTTTGTGAGGTTTAGGTATCAATGTGACTATGGCCTCATAGAATGAATTTGGTAATGTTCCATCCATTTCTATCTTTTGGAGTAGCTTAAAGAGTATCAGTATTAGCACATCCTTGAAGATCTGGTAGAATTCTGCACTGAAATCATCTGGCCCGGGCTTTTATTTGGTTGGGAGATTATCAATGATTGCTATAGGGAAAATGGGACTATTTAGCTTGTTTATCTGTTCTTCACTCAATTTTGGCAAGTGAACTTGATCAAGAAAATCATCCATTTCCCTTAGATTTTCAAATTTTGTGGCATACATGCCTTCGACATAGGATCTTATGATTCTTTGTATTTCTTCAGTGTCTGTTGTTATGTCTCCCTTTTCATTTCTGATTTTGTTGATTTGGATACTGTCTCTCTACCTTTTACTTAGTTTGGCTAATGGTTTGTCTATCTTGTTGATTTTCTCAAAGAACCAGCTCTTGGTTTTGTTGACTCTTTGGACTGTTTTCTTTGTTTCTAATTTATAACCAGTGGCTGTTTTTTTAAAATGTTTCTAGCAACCATAAAAGCATCACTTTCCAAAATGTTATAAATTATCATTATTTTAATTAACTTATACAGAATTATTTTTCTGTCTGACAATGAGCAAGAATGAAATTTTCACCTGCTTCCTTACATGGAAAAACATCTCCCCCAATTCAGACATTACTTTTAGCTTTCAGCGCTTGAGAGACCTATGACATCAATCATTCTTTAGTTTTGTCTATTTCTACTTTTCTCTAAATGATGATGGTATCCCCACAGGCAAGGCCCTGGTGATATTGGCTTTATACCAACAATCACCATTCATTACAAAATGTTTAAAGACTATTTTTACTTTTTAATCATGTGGTTTGGGGTGGTGGGGGCATCTTTGTGTGTGTGTGAGTGCCGAAAAGGCAGGCCCTGGATGCCCCAGAGCTGGAGTTAGGGGTGGCTGTAAATTGCCTGCCATCCATTCTGGGAACTGAGCTTGGACCCTCTATAAGAACAGTTAAGTGTTCTTAACTGCCAAGTGACATCCTCAGACCCCGCTATTATTATTTTTCATTTGGGGGAGTTTATTTACTTTCCAGAGAAAATGATAGCCCCAAAAGGGATGTTTCAAAACACGTGACCGTATGTCCACCTCACGGTTATGGATCAGCGGCTCTCTCCTCATGAGGCAGGTGAAGAAGGATGTGAAAGCAACTTCTCTTCCTCTCTGGAAACCAATGCCCTGGTTCCTTTCAGTCCTCACTATTCAGGCTCTGCGATTTGTCCACCTCGTTGCTCTCCGCTGCCTCTCACCTTCCACTACTTCATCCCACGATGCCCCTATGGCGCAGAATGAATTCACGCAGCAACAGGGGCTCAGCCGTTCCACCTTCCAGGCCCTTAGGAACCGAACGATGATTGGCGTTCAGGGCTACGTGCGTTTAAAAGCTGGCCGCGCAAAGCAGAAGGGATGAATTAGTGATGGTGGAACTTGAGAGAGAAGCGGAACAGGTGAGGAAGACACAGGAATGCCACGAACCTCCCACAGAGTAGGATTCTGGGGATTCTCATTACGACATCTGCCACCTCTTCCTGCCTTGTACATCTGTTTTGAGTGACAACTTCAGGTGCACGAGTGCGCTCACTGGATCCATCATCCTCTGCGAACATTTCATGTCGTCTGCTTTCTCTTTGCAGATACGCACACCTGCGTAGCTCAGGCACCTTCCCGGAACAATCTGGAGAGTTGGCGTTAATTGCCCTGTGTCACTGTGAGGTTCCTAAGGCTGAAGACATCCCTGTACATAATCACAGTAGAAATTTAAAGTTGATACGACTTTTTACAAAATCGAATCTGCTACACACATTCTACTTCTGTCAGTTGAGCCCTGATCTTTACAGCAAGGTTCCCTGCGGTGCAGAATCCACCTCCGGGTCAGTCTTCAAATTTTGGCAACCTAGTTCCTAAGCTCCTTAAACGTGGAATGTCTCCATCTTTCCACGTCTTGGCATGAGTCACTTTCTGAAAGGAGTCACTGGGATTAGACTCGGTTCTAATCTTCACTTCACCAAATACTGCTTCCCCTCCTAGTCTCAGTTTTCTCATCTGCTAAATGGGGTAGCAACGCAATAAATTGAGACAGATGAGAACACAAAGGAAGTGTGCTGCTAATCCAACAAAACCACACTGCTCATATCCTCTACCAAGGCACTCGGAACCTTTTTAGTGATCAACACATTTGATAAATTAGCAATGGATAAGTGGTTGGTGAGAAATGACTATTCCCACCACCACTTCTTGCTATGTGGTCTCGAGGAAGTCATTTGGCCTCTTAGTGACCTAATGTCTTTGGTTATTAAGGTGGAACTTCCAGTACCTTCCTCCTGGGCCTGAAGGAAGTTACTCAAAGTGTGGGTTGTGAGTGTGTGTGCCCGGTGCACTTGGCTCCACCTAGCCTCTTAGAAACTGCCCCCTCCTCCCTCTTCACGCAGAATTGTCCAAAGAAAAATAGAGTTTGTTGGTATTAACGCTGGGGTCCAAATCCTTAGAGCAGGTGCACCGTAAGGGATACCAACGCTGAAAGCTGTTTAAAGACGAAACTGGAAAACCACACCCTCCCTCTGCGTGTTTTTTCTTACCAAGCGTATTTTGGGATAATCTCCTCTCTGTTGGTCAAACAAACTGTCATTGTGGGTTTGGTGGGTTAGGCAGAGGTTTGGGGTGTGGGTTGTTACATTGCTGGGGTGGCTCTGATTCATTGTTGATTAAAATGTGACCTGGATTGTGTGACCTTGGTAGCACCGTGGAAAGTGGTGTGAGCAGCCGTCTAAAGCATGACACTCCAGGGCTCGGCATTGTCCCTCCTGGAACTTGCCACCAGGTTGCCCCAGGGTCAGGCCTCAGCTCAATGTCACCTCCACAGGGAAGCCTTTCAGGAGTCTGTGTACATAATGTTGCCAGCTATTGGGGTCCATTTTCAGATCTTAACACATAGAGGCATTCCCTGTCCACATGAGCTATCAGTGAAACAGAAAGGGAGTGTGGGGCCATGAAACGAGGTTACCGATTTGGTTGCTTAAAGTCATGACGCCCATGTAGCGTGAAGGAGGATCATGAGGTATGACACTCTTGTGCCTTTGCGCTCTCACACTATCTAGAGTCAGGGCTTGAGCTTCTGGGCCCGGTCAAGCCGCATCATTTCAAAATGGCACAGATTAATGCTTTTCCTCTTGGGTATGGCTGTCTCAACTGTAAAGAAGGCATAATAATTTGTCTTCCTTGTGAGTACACTGTGAGTCCCACAAGATGCTGCCTATAGGGCAGGGCAGAGAAGGAGGCATCTGCCTGGATATCTTTGCAGCAAGGGAGACATGAGTATGTATCTCAGCTCTCCCCAACACAGGCTGGGCTACATCTCACCTTCCTCAATCCAGTCTCTGCTCATGGGTAAATTGCCTGTAGCAATGCTTTTTGGTCCTTTGCATCTCTAGGCTTCACATCTATAGATTCAACCAAGAGTGGATGTAAAAAGTATGATAGAACTTGTACTGAACACATGTAGGTGCTTTCTTGTCATTATTAGCAACACAGGCCAGCACTTTACAACATTAGCTATTAGAGATTATTGAAAATGCATGAGAGGGTTCCATAAGACACATGCAAATGCTATGCCATCTGCTTTAGGGACTGGAACAGGCCTGCATTTTGGATTTTGTAGGGATTTCTAGGGCCAATCCCCTGCAGATACCAACAGTCTAGGTCCCTTGTATATTTCCAAAGGCCTTCAAAAGAACCATTTGGAATATATATTATTTTACATAAAGTGTCATAAAGATAATTATTGTTGTTTAGAGCCTTATAAATTCAGACCCCGCACACTCAAAAATAAAATGATTGCTGTGATGTGTCATGTTAAAAACCCAAACTCATAAAAAAAAAAAAAAAACAGGTATTAAATCGATTTTGCAAATGTCATAGCTTCATCAGCGGTCTGTACTCAGATGCAAGACAAGAAATGGCAAGTGATCTTTTGGTTTTGTTATTGTTGTTGTTTTAATAATATATTTTATTAATTTATTCATATTCCATCTCAATTGTTATCCCATCCCTTGTATCCTTCCCATTTCCCCCTTACTCCCCTCCCCTATCACTGTGACTGAGGGGACCTCCTCCCTGTATATGCTCAGAGGGTATCAAGTCTCTTCTTGGGAGCCTGCTATCCTTCCTCTGAGTACCACCAGGCCTCCCCATCTGGGGGATGTGGTCAAATATGGGGCACCAGAGTTCGTGTGAAAATCAGTCCCCACTCTCCACTCAACTGTGGAGAATGTCCTGTCCATTGGTAAGTGATCTTTTGAACATGAGTGAATACACTCTTGAAAAGATACACCTAGAGCAGTGGTTCTCAACCTTCCTAATGCTGCCGGCCTTTAATAGTTCCTCCTGCTTTGGTGGCCTCCAACCATAAAATTATTTCCATTGTTACTCCGTACCTGTAATTTTGCTAGTTATGAATCATAACAAAAATATTTTTGGAGATAGAAGTTTGTGGAAGGGGTTGAGACCCACGTGTTGAGAACCACTGGTCTACAGGCTTTCTCTCCACCCACCCTTTACCCCGAGCTATATGGACCATTCACATATTTGAGCTCCACCACTGTCCCTCTGGAAACAAAGCCAGCAGCTGCTTGGCTATCTTTTTTGTTGGTTTGTTTATTAATTAAACATTTTTTACATATACATTTATATTATTACATGGATATACAATAAACCACCTATAGCAAGAAGGACCATGATACAATCAGGAATTATATAAATGCTACAATCTTAATGTTTTGGCTATTTGTATTTGACAGCCTTGAAGAAAACATCTTTCCTATCTTGGTGGGTCTAAAATTCTGAATGTAAATCAGTCTCTATCACATCTTGCCATTATCAATTTAAAACACCTATCTAGACCTAAAAACATCTTAACCCATAAACAACTGAGTTTCATTGTAAAACTAAGCTACCTGGTCTTCAACTCGATCAGAGACTTGAGAAGGAATAAACTTGATTACCTGGGTATGTGCTTGGCTGTCTTATCCTGAAATGTGCATGCCCTACGGCCTGCCTCAGTGTGTTGTCTGGTTCATTTGTGGACAGTGGTAAATAGACATTCTGTGGCTCAGAGAGGCAGGCAACAAATGACCTTCTATGATTCCAGGTCACAGGTTTGCTTGCAAGCGCACAGACACACAAGTGGCCACTGACAATATGCATTCCAACACCACATATGGGGCATATTTTGCTCAGAAACATACCCTGTTAGTTGTTGAAACCTTTTTTTGCATTCCCTGAAACAAATGGCACTATGGTGTATTTTCTTTTAAGGAGCAGTAAATACAAAGTCTTTTGTGTTGACAATGATAATATTATATTCTACAATTGATTTGCATTTTTCTATTCTGTGGATTTTTCTGCTTAGTATAAATCCCCAAGCTGAAACACACTGGGCCCCCACTCAGGCATCAGCAATGAGTTTTGTCTCAGGCCTGGACAGCTATTCACACAGGTTCTGCCTGCAGGGATCTGGCTGCTCCCAGGTGTAAGAGGCAATGCACAGAATTAAAGAAGGTGCTTGTGCCTGCAAAGATGCACATGGAGCCTGTGAAGATTCTCCAGGGACCCACTGTCAACCTGATGGCCAGAGGGAGCTGGTGTGAGCTACATCATCCCCCAGCCCCACTAGCTGGGTCCTCAGGAAGATGAGCAAGAACACAAATGCCTTTTGTGAGGTTGTGGAGGAGCTGAGCCCTCATCACTTGCTGGGACCTTTCTGAGCAGGGGCTGCTGATAACACAAGCTTGAGCCAGAGTTAATGTTAACCCTTCACCGCCCACCAGGCACTTGCTTGTGTGCTAAGCGTTATCTCATTAAATCCTCACCACAACGCTACAAGGTAGGTACTGCTATTATCCCCATTTTAAAGATGAGGGCATCAAGGCCTAAATTTCCACAGTGGATGACTTGCAGCATAAGAATTCAACGCCCAGGCAGGCCTGGGTGTAGTTCCTAGTGACAGAAAAAAACATTTGGGAAGCCATCCGTGATGATCACAAAACCATTCTTCTACACCTTGCCTTGAGCTAGCTGGATGAAAGTACCGAAAATGAATGAGTCTGTGACTGTCCTGGGATGGTTCTGTGGGTTGCATTATTCAGCACGAGTGAGGCTCTGTAAACGTCTTTGCATTTAGATCAAGGTTGTGTCCCCTCTGCTCTTGCTGTGGAGTTTCATTGGAACAGGCGGAGGATATTGAGCAGGTACAATGAGGCACCAGGGGCTGGCCGAAGAATCTGGTGGTAACTTTACACCCAACCCCTTAGAAAATTGGAGCAGGCTTGTCTACTTCATCTCTGGGAGAAAGCTCAGTGCCTGGTGATGTCTGTGCCAGTAAGTTAGGGTAAGCAGAGGTGGTTTCTTGGTACCCAGCTTTAAATGGAAGTTTCTGTGGCTGGATCAGTAAAGTCACAGAATGCTATCTACTGTGTTTCAAGCCCTCCTGTCCTCCGCACCCCCCCCCCCGCCCCCTCTCCCGTCTAAGAGTCTCTCAATGGGCAGAGTGGCAATAAGCAAGTTGAGACATTGTTTCTCTTTATCCTACTTTGTTTTATAGTCTTTCTAACTTACCCTGGGAAGTACTTGAATGTTGCTTTCAAATTGAGCTTTTAAGCATAGCATTTGTGAGTGAAATCACCCCTCTTGCTTTCAACATAATTGACTCCTATTTTTTTTTTCCTCTTTCGTTTCCTCCAGAAAAGCCAAAATGATTTTTTAGAGCGTCACTTCCCTGTGTAATTTTCCAAGGTGGCTATTTCATTAGCCAAGCGTGGCGATGGCAACTCAGCATGCATGGCCAGCACTAGCCAAGGCCTACCGACAGGCTCCACCAGCAAGCCTTAGGGAATGTGTTGATTTCACTGTGCTCTGGCTTGAAAACACCCAAAGAAAGTGCCAGCGTACCCTTGAGCCACGGCAGGGCTCAGAATCACCTGGACTTCAGTGTAGATTTGTGTCATCCGCCCAACAGTGCAGGGCAGTCTTCAGAGAAAACGGGGGGGCCTGAGGCTGCCTTGCCTTAGCCATCATCTCCAGCGTTGGACAAATGAGAGCTAATCTTAGGTGGCATTAGGACAGGACTTCACACTGTGTCCTGCAGTGACACCACAAACTCTCTTTCCAATTCTCAGTCCTTCTGAACATATGGAGGACAAAAATCTCAGTTTTGCAAACTTGTATCTGTGATGATGATGAGGATGATGATGATTATGGTGATGCAACTCAGACCTTGGTCTTGGGCATTCTGAATTAACAGCTTCTGATTTGGAGGTATTAGGCTTTAATTGCTTTGTAAATATGCCACCTCCCCCAACAAAATTACTTTACGGCAGTTTTAAAGGTAGGTTGAAATTTCATTTAAAAATGAATTGAAGTATTTCCCCCTGATTCTATAGTGTCTTTGGCTGTGCCAGAAGGCACTGGTGTAGCACTCTGATCCTCCAAGATTTGGTGCAATGGCTAAGGCAGAGAGTAAGGCTGGCTTCGCTCTGATCGTTGCTGTTTCTCCAAAGCCACGGCGAATCAGGACTGTGGGCACTGAGAATAGGGCTGGCACCATTTCCTCCTGTCTTCACTCCTTGTGTTCTCTGGCCTCTTAGGTCTTCTCATCTTACCTCTGAGCCTTACAAATGGTTGAGAGAAAAGCGGGCAGCCTTAGTTTTAAGTAGGGTCGGGACGTGGCTAACAAATCTGTTCCGTCCAGGTCCAGGTTTCCCACCTTTCTGGTTTTTACCTCTGCAGCCTGCTGAGGACTTGTGTTCCAGGGACCAGGAATGGATGGAGCAGGCGCAGGTGGTAGACTCAGCAACAGCAGCCACAGCACAGAGATCAAGTCATGTGTGAGTTCTGCGCCTCAGCCTTTCCTCCGCTCAGGCTACAAATCTTTGGCAATCGGAGGCAGGCTCTGAATTAAGCTTAATTAAAATTCACTCTTAATTAGGGCCATTACTTAAAATCAACTCTATGTAATAAAACTGTGTAATCATAATTAAGCCCCAGGAATGGGATTAGGAAACTCGGAATGTGAAAGCCAAATGCAAGGGCCCGGTGTCGGTGAGGGCAGCGACGGGTTCTTCTTCTTCTTCAATTAACAGGATTTTTTAGTAAATAAAGATCAGCCAGTCATGGTGAGGACTTAGGTAGCCATGAGGATGGTGGGCACATCAGATAGGGGACTTAAGGAAAGTAGACCCTAGGGGCAATGGGCTCAGGTAGTAGGGTGGGTGTCGGGGGGGGGGGCGTCACTCCGAGCAGCAGGGCCATGTTCTCAGTCGGTGAGTGATGCTCATAAGCCAGCCCCTGGACCCTGTTTCCACAGCTGTGAATTCAGGGGTAAAGGCAGTGCTTCCCACACTGTCTTTCACTCAGGATCCCTTGTTGGGGGAGCTCAGGTAAAAAATGCCAAGGTCATTGCCATCTGCCAGTTGCCTGGTTGCTGGTGTCATCATCACAGTGATTGGTTTGAAAGTGTAAAGAAGAGAAAAGTGAAGTGGCAGTTCGTGGCAGTTTCCTGCTTTGACAGCATGGTTTACCCCCAAAGAGCCAGAACATAATTTGGGAACGAAAGGGTCAGTTTTAGAATAAAAGGGTCAGTTTTGCAAGGTGGAGGTTGCAAGTGCTGGCAGCTATTTAGGGTGGGATTTCCTTCTCAATTTTTTGAGCTACAGTGCGAGAAATACACAATGTCTTCAGATTGTTCTGACAAATATAAATCACTTATTTAGATAGCGTAGTGTCTACCACAGTGCCTACAAATAACAGCAAGTTTTACAATTTTAATAAATGTATGCTGCATTAAAGTGCCATCGTTTCTATGCATGAGACTGCTATTGGTCACAGTTGTTGTATTAAGTAGACATCACTTGCTCCAGTTTATGCATAAATAACTATGGTCTCAAAAGAGGCCTGGGAGCCAGAGTAGGAAGTGTTAAGTCTGTAGAAAGAGCCACACATGTGATAGTTATTATAAAGATAGTAGCTGCCCAGGCTTATCCACTGCTCAGTGTCCGTGACACCCAGTGGAGAACACAGAAGCAATGCCTCCAACAGGAGCCTGCTCTCCCAGGCCCGGTCCCCAGGGCCAAGCCTGTGTGTCTAATTCTGCCAGAGAAAGAGACTTGCTTATTCCAGAGTTGTGACATTGGAGGAGAAGGGAAAGTAACAAGAAGTTCATTCTCCCAGCTTCCCCTCCATTTCATTTCCATTGTTCAGGGTTCTTGGGTTATTCTCAAGAGTGGTAAGAGGAAGAAGACAGCCATAGCCTGCATCCCCTGCTTCCCTCTATAGTTCCTATGGCTCTGGGAATGGCTCCTCCCATGTGCAGGTACCACCATCATGCCTGGTATTAATTAAGTTAATGCTCTGCACAGGCATTGCCTCTTTCATTCTGCATCCAAGCCTCAAAAGTTGGGATCACCACCTGTGTTTTGCCGATGAGGAGATTGAAGCTGGAAAAACAAAGCTCAGTCATCTCGTAGGCAGCAGTGAAATATGTCACTTGACCCCAGTTGGGTGTTCAGTTCACCCCAAGAGACAGTATACTCTTCCAAAGATGCAGGCTGGACTGGGGCCTCCTAGCAGCATCAACACCAAGGCTACATCTTTGATGTAGCCAACAGCTCACAGCTCATGTTACCCAAACAGCCCTTACTCCCCTCCCATATGACTGTGACTGAGGAGGACCTCCTCCCCTGTATATGCTCAGAGGGTATCAAGTCTCTTCTTGGTAGCCTGCTATCCTTCCTCTGAGTGCCACCAGGCCTCCCCATCTGGGGGACGTGGTCAAATATGGGCATCAGCATTGTGTTGAGGGAGTTCCGGGATGCTGCAGACCTCAGCATTCACTGAGCTCAGTTCTCATGTTTGGGTACCAAGACAGAACCAAGTAGAGATTCATCTGGGGCTTGGTCTTCATGAAGCCATTCAACTCCAACCTTTAATATCATTATTAAGTGAATGATGCACTTAGGGTGTTCGGGTGAACTATGTTCACAGTGTTATAGACTAAGGTCTTGAATCTTTTACCGTTTTGGCAAGGCTACATTTGTATTTCTTCATTGTCAATGAGGAGGAACCATAACTATAAGAAAGCAGGACACAGGCTAACTAACCTGTGAAGGCCCGAGGCCTAAGCTGGTGGTCACCATTGTTTAGCTCTGACTGGGCCTTTGTACGTTTCTGCTCCCTAGAGAGGCCATCTTGATTAGAGGTATGGACCTGGAAGGAAGAGGCACTATGGTAAAAAAAAAAAGTTCATGGTTACCACCAAGTACCCATGAGCCTCTTGTTCTACAGAGAAGGAAGAACGTGGCGGCAGGAGAGTTGGAAGCCAACTTAGGTTTCTCAGGCTCTACTCCCTTACTGAGAGGTGCCTCCCCATCCCATCTCCACACCAAGGGCTTCCCATGTGGAGGCCCTAACGTGTGTTACACCGTCATGGAGAGTGATCTAGTGCCCCATGGGAGGTGAGAGCTCCCTGAGGTGTGTGGCTGGCTTCCTGGGGCTTACAGACCCCAGCTCCTGACCAGAAGAAGCTTTAGTCCCTTTCCTAGAGTGACCCCTTTGTCCTTCAGATCATTTGCCTCTATTTACACTAAATAGAGCCAGCTCCACTTTTGAGTTCCTGTATTTTGGGCAAGCCAAGCTGGAGGTCCCCACAGCCGGTCCAAGCAGGCATCGGCTGTCCTGGAGATGGTCATGTGAAGGGCTGTCCCAAGCTTGCTCCTCTGACAAAGTTTAGCAAACAGCTTATCTCCCACAAAACACGTGAGGTAATGTTTATGAAATATCACCCTGTCCCCTTCACCAGGCTACAGGGTGGTGGCATGACTGAACTATGCTGGTGGTGGCTGGGCTATCCTGCGCACCACCACCCCCCATTCCCTTCAAGAGGATGGGAGACCTTCATCTAGAATTTCCCACAAGTCTGGAGAGAGCATTGCTCTATAGACATGTCCAGTGCCCCTATGTCTCCATGGGTCAAGACATACTTGTGTATGGAATGGACATAGTTTTCCTTGAGAGGAAATTGAGGCCAAGAGTAGCAGGGCATTTTCCCTAAAGTTGTAAAGTCAGTTGATGGCCTGGCTGGGGAGCCAGGTCTGACCCCCAAGTCTTCTCTGAACCAGTCTGTGCTAAATACTCATTTAAAGAAGCCGGAATGTTTCGTAAGGATGGGTAGATGGACATGGGTGGACAGGAAAGGATAGCTGGCCTGGTGCGGTGGTTTGTAAAACTCAGGAAGCTGAGGCAGGATTGTGAGATTCAGTTCAGCCTGGACAACATATAAAGATGACATTTTAAATAAATAAATGAGCAAAAACGAGGAAAAGAAGGGAGGGAGGGAGGGGCGGAGTAATATGGAGAAGACAGAGAGGAAGAGAGCGATGTAGGTAGGAGAAGGGGAGGGAGGAGAAGAGATACTAGATTGGTTGGAGAAGGAAATGTGTAAGTATAGATAATTCTGGAAGAAAACACTGAAAACTTCAGTGTCTCTGGAGTGAGAATGGAGAGGTTGGTGTGTGTGTGTGTGTTGTGTGTTTGAGTATATGTATATGTCTGTTGTATGTGTGTAATCAGAAGAAAGACCAGCACACACACTACTCTGTACTTCTTGTTTCTTTGCTCCCTCTGGACCGCTGCTATTCAGCGTCTGTGAGCACATTTTCGATGTCCCCCTGTCCTTTCTTGCCTTCTATCCCTGTACATCCTTCACAAGGATGAGAGCAACACTGCAGAGAGGATGTGGGAGATGCTCTGAGACATGCACAGCCATTCCTTCACCTCTGATGCTCTCAGATACCTGGGCAGCTCCAACATCCACTGCAAGGAACAGCAGTGGAGAGTGGAAAAAGCCCAGGTTTTGATCTCTGGGTGCCACACAGGGGCTGCCAAACTAGTGACCACAGGCCCCCTTAGCAGGAACCCAGAGCAGAGATGTTTTCTTTCTTGCTGTTTGTGACTATGACAGGTTTTTTTTTTTTTTTTTTACCATCCTACTTGTCTCACAGTTTCGAAGTGGTTAAATAAGTTTCTGGTTCGGTTCATGACAGAGTAATGTGCGTTAAGGACAAATCACACATCCTACCTTTCCACAGCCAACGTTATGGTAAAGCAACCAAGCGAATTCTGCCGTCAGCACTCCTCAGTGTGGAGTCAGGCCAGCATATGACAAAGTGTTAGCACTTAAGGCTACAGGGCTAGCATTATTTTTCAACGTTTCCCCCCATTTTCAATGCACCAAAAAGTGCCGTTTTTATTGTAAACATTTTATAAATAATGATTTCTTCAATCAAGAGCAATAATATGTCTGTGTAGGGGAATGAGAACAAAGTGATGTATTTGGTTGATAAGTTTTTATTTTTATGTATTAATTAATTTTTGTTTTTAGAGACAGGGTATTATTAATGTATCCCAGGCTGGTCTTGAACTCACTATGTAGCCCAGGTTTGCCTCAAACTCACAGTGGTCCTCATCCTCAGCCCCTGGAATGGTGGAATTACAAGTGCTTGTTGCCATGTCTGGCTGCCCCTCTTGACTCTAGTTTCTGAATTTTAAGCACTCTTTGTGTTTAATTTTATACTGGGGCATTCATATCTAACATGATTTTTGACATACGGGTGGAGAGGGAACGAGATCCGTTGCTAAGCAGCCAATGTTTCAGGCTCCCCTTGACCCATCCCTGGCAATTGGTTGGGTTGGCATTTCATAAGCCTCAAATGTGCAGGCCAGCTGGCCCTGGGGAGCAGTGTTGAGGGTGAGAACAATGCCAGCCCATGAGTGGGGTCAATTATGGTCTAGCTGGGGAGACAGCCCCTTCACCATACAAGTTAGAGGTGACACCCTAAGGTTTCTCAGGGGCAATAATAGCAACGTCTGTGGTGGGTCAGTCACCCCATCTGAAGAGAGATTCTCTTCAATTCCTGCTCCCTTCAGCTTCCTTTTCTGTAAGCTATCTCATCTTGTCTTTGTGAAGGCTAAATGATGCCTTCATGCAAAAGGTTGAGCAAGCCCATCCTCAGTGTGAGTCGTATGATCAGCATCGTGTTGAAGGTGTGTATGCCCAACGATCAGCAAGCCAGAGGCCAGATGTGCAGAGCTGGTATTTAATTCACTACAGAGCTACAGTTCTGTTCCCAGTAGGCACTTTACCTTCTGTGCCTAACTGTGCTCTAAATCTCATCATACAGCCTTGCAGAAAGAACAGACAACTTTTCATTCAAAGATCAAAGGATAAATTAATCTACTTTTTAAAAAAACCATGAGCAGAAGACAGACCTTTCTCTTTATTCTGGATGTTGTGGCTATGTCTACATTGCTGCTACATCTCTTGGTACAGAAGAGTCCTCTGGAGCCCATGGTAGTGACACAGTTTCATGTGGCTTGACTTCTCACTGTGGATGTGACAGAGGCAGAGGCTTCGCAGTGCAGAAGGTCATGTCTTGAGAGCAGAGGGCAGGGTTAGGAAGGAGTTGTGCATAGGGAACAGACCCAGGGACCTGGTATCAAAGCAAAGATGCCTAGGATATTCTTGGAAGTCCAGGAAACATCCTGTGAGGGGAAGCTCAGAAATGAAAATCAGAGGGGAAGTTGGTTGATAGGTGTCCAAATCCTTCCATATCAATATTGATGCTTTGTGTCTGTCCTTTGGGTCATTGACTGTTTAGAGATCTACCCCAATTCACTTCCAAGCCACCCTGTCCCGTCTCATCCTGCCCCATGCTAGACATCGGAGTGAAAAGAGAAGAAGCAGAGATTGTTATTGAATAAGGAAGGCATGCAGGAGAATGGAGCAGGGGCCAAGAAGGTACGTTGGAGAGATGGGAGGCCAGGTAGTGTCTAATGAGGCCTGATGGGCAGAACAGGTTAAGTGCTGTCCAGAGGAGTATTAGCTTGAGATGGGTCTTCTATGGCAGTGTGAACTGTGACCCAGAAGATGTGAGAGAAGTGCTTTCCCCTGTTTTAGGAATCGGGCGATGATTCATGGGGACTTGTGCTGTACCTGGATCACAGGCGAGTTCCAGGAGTCTGGAGGCAGAAAGACTACTGTGCAGTAGGATAGCCCCAAGGAGATCACACATTATATGCTAAGTCGCCTACTGCAGTAACGAGGGGTAGAGCCTGACGAAAGGGTCTAGGTGCCCCCCCCACATGCAGTTGCAGGCTTTTTGTATACTTAGAACAGAGTTACAATGAGTAATTTGGAGGTCAAGGCCCCTCATCATTGATCCTATGCCTTCAGCTAGGAGAGGAAAATTCCATTAGTCCATATTTTCCTTTATCAGATGACTTGGGAAAAGGATGCCGGATACTAGAGAGACTCACTCATTCATTCATTCATCCATCCATCCATCCATCTATCCATCCATCTGTCCATCTGTCCATTCGTTCACTTGTTCATTCATTCAGAAAAAAAAAAATCTGTGTGTTCCTTTCTGAGCAGTACTGCTGAAATCTCTTTGGGGGCTGGACAGGTAATCAAGACATTTCTCTAATTTCCAGAATCCTCCAGCCAGGGGGAGGAAGGGGTTAATGGCAGACTGGTCTCCATACCCCCTTCCAGCACTTGGTGGACTTAGGATTTTCTCAGGGAATGCTGCCTCTTACTCAGAACCAACCATGTCTACACGGCTGCCTCCTATTACTGAAACTCGGTTCCGACCACCCTTTCCCTAGCCACCATGTCTTTACTGTCAATGAGCCCTGAGCACACACAGGTGCTTAGCATGTGCTGTCCTCTAGGCCCGTGTCCCCTAGTCTAGGCTACCTGCGCTCTGACTTCAGGTTAATGTTTCTTTCCTGGAAAGGCTCTCTCAGTCTGACTAGACCAAGTCTTTGGTAGCTTCACACCTCCGACTCTTATTCCAGCCACTATTATTTTGCATTTATTTATACAATAGTTACAATGTTAATATTATCATTTTTAACAATCAGATTTACTGTAGTATAATTTATGTATAAGAAACAGTCCTGTTTCGATGAGCACTATCAAATCTTTACAAAGCGTATGCACTTGTGTAACCATCACCATAATCAAATATGGAATGTTCCACCTCTCCATAGGCTCAGTGCTCCGTCCCAGTCTTTCATGTGGTACACATGAGAGTCCATCCTTCAGGTGCTGAGCAACACTGTTCTCATTGGCTCCCTGGAGCTGCCCCTGGTTATTCAGGCAGCCTTCGGCTTCTCCAGGGCAGGAGATACATTTCCTGTATTTCACATGGGTGACCTTTGGGCGGATGTAACTGCTCTGTACCCATGCTCAACAGTTGTGCCAACATTGAATGTGTGCTCACCCACCCCTTGCCAGGTTATGCTTTTGGCCAGAGAAGCCTGCTCATGTCTGACTCCTTCCCAGAGATACACAGAAGGTCTGGGCCAGTCTTGGCAATGCAGCTCTATGACTGGTGATGGCAGGCAAATCCGTCTAGCTGTAGGAACTGGAAGTTTGGTGTTTGTGGAATGGAGACAAAGCTCTTCTCACAGGGTCCTAAAGCAAACCCAAGTATGTGAGGGTCTATGTTTTTTGTTCCTTTCACTCTCTGGACCTCTAGTTTCTTTCTCTGTCAGGTAATGGCTGAACTACAGCACGGTGTCTTCCCTCTCAGACCTTGTTAGGACTGTAAAGGAGCCTATAGTTTTTCAGCACAGGAAAATTTGGAGTAAGAGAATAGCCAGTTTCTCTGACAGTTATTTTCCTGAAAAAAAAAAAAAAAAAAAAAGCCCACTTTGGTTTCTAGAACAGGCCTGTGGTTTTTGGATCACTGAGCCGATGTCCTGATGTCCTAGCTATTTCAAAGCCCATTAGGGAACGTAATAGAGCTCCCGATTTCCACATGTGACCACTGGTGCTGTGAAGCACGTCCTTTGCAGGGAACTAGCCCTTGATGGGGAAAAATGAGTCACGAGGTAACTGAGGGGCGGGGAGAGTGTTCCATTGGTAAGCCAGGAGTTCAGCTAAAACCACTTCCAGATAGAGCCTTATTTCTCTTATTTCCAGAATCCTACAGCCAGGGGGAGGAAGCGGTTAATGGCAGGCTGGTCTCCATACCCCCTTCCAACACTTGGTGGACTTAGGATTCTCTCAGGGAATGCTGCCTCTTACTCAGAACCAACCATGTCCACACGGCTGCCTCCTATTACTGAAACTCGGTCCCTACCACCTTTTCCCTAGCCGCCATGTCTTTACTGTCAATGAGCCCTGAGCACACACAGGTGTTTAGCATGTGCTGTCACTTAGCAACGGAGGATCCCTGGGGGGGGGGGGGCCTACTGTGTGTCAGGTGCTTAGGATGTATTATCACTGTCAATAGAGACTGGTAGTTGCCCTTATCTGTAGGTGGAGAAATGAACTTCTGTATGGCTTACCACGTGCCTTGATGAGCTCTGGGTGGGCAGAGGGGGCATGGTGTGTGATTCTGTGTGGCCAAGTGGCTTCTGCTTGAAATACAAGAATGTCAAAATGCCAGGAACTTATCCTTATGTTTAATTCTCCAGACCTGGGGACTGGACCAGGTGGCAGCTGGAACTGTTTCCGAGACCCCTGGATTCCCAGATCAGAGCTTTTCACTGCAGCACACTCAAGGACAGAAGTGTCGGTCAGAAACAAGCAACAAAGCCATTCCCAAATCATTATCTCCACTGCTGCCGGTTCCCAGTAGGAGAATAGATCTCCGGAAATGGTCCGCGGAGGCCACGTCTTCTCCACTGAGCTCTTCAAACAGAACTACACATGTTCTTTTTCTGCAATGTGCCCAATGTTTGAAATCAGTGTCGTTCACTAATTGCGAGCTGCTGTCCTTATAACTCACAGACAATGGTACCCAGCTGCTTCCTTGACCACAAGCCCAAAATTGTGTGGTTCATCACTCCCAGGGTCTGTGCCAGCCTAAGAATGGGCCGTGGCTTGGGGCCCATTTTGCAGTGGCATCCAGGAAGCCAGTAGACCTCTGTGGATCATGACTCCCCACCTCACGGTCTAAATAGATGTGGCCCTCCAACACATATCAACTTCAGCTTCCCAACATCAGGACGATAGTGTTGGCAGTGGCTTGGAGAGGCTGCCATGCAAATCAAGTGGCAACAACGGAGAATGGATGAATGCCGATGGGAGAGAGATGTGGAAGAGGCAGTGGGAGGCACACTGAACTCTCAGGGAGGAAGGGCATGGCGGCGGGTGAAGCTCAGGGGGCTGGTGTCATCATGGCACCTCATGAGTGTGTGATTTGGGACACGGAGGTTCAGTTTGCCTATTTGTAAACCTGAAGACACTACTAGCTCCTCCATCAGAGTTTAGTTTGTTTGGTGTTTTTTGTTTGTTTGTTTGTTTGGTTTTTCCAAGGCAGGATTTCTCTGTGTATCCCTGGCTGTCCTGGAACTCGCTTTGTAGACCAGGCTGGCCTTGAACTCGGAGATCTACCTGCCTCTGCCTCCCAGGTGCAGGCGTTAAAGGCGTGCGCCACCACACCCAGCCAGATGTTTGCGTTTAGGGAGATATAATGAGATGCTGTGTTAAAACACACAGCCTTGGGAGGGAGGAACGGGGGGGGGGGGGGGGGGGGGGGGAGGGAGGGGAGACAAGCAGGGGAATAACAATTGAGATGTAATCTGAATAAATTAATTTAAAAAACCACACACAGCCTTGCTCACAAGTGCTCAGTAAAATGCATCTGTAATCATGATGCTGACCATTGTCTGCTGTTGACCAAATGGCCATTCGTTCCTCCAGAGGCTGAGCATGGGAGACACCGTTATGATTTACAGGCAGAGAAAGCGGGGGACCGGCTGGACCACCCCAGTGTGTGGCCCCTCCGTTTTGCACCCTGCTGCCATCCATGCGTGAGCTGTCAGTATTCACCAGTGAGTAGTGCCAGGACAGGGGCCTAGCTTTCTCTTTTCCAGCCCAGACTTGCCCAGCTTCTGAAAGGCTGTGATGGCTTTAGAACTGCAGCAGATGACCTCAAGGGGGCAGCACAAGCTTGGCAAACTCTGACTGACCGCTGAGACTGGATTGAGCTGGCTGCCCGGGTTGGGACTGGGTTTGGGGGAGTGGGGGGCGGCGCAAGCCAGAGACTGCTGGGCTGCCAGGCTGCTTTCTAGGTAGGCTTCAAAGTTGAAGGGACAGAAGGTACATTGAATTAGGACGTATGGTCTGTCCTGATGTCCCCCTCCTCACCACTCTCACACACTGTCCAATACATAAACAGGGCTAACTGATATGAATGCCTTCTCTTCCTCTAGCAATAAGGGGCAGTACAGGCTGAGGCTGGAGGACAAAGACGCTGTACTGAGCGATCTCCAGCCAAAATTGCATTTCTAGGACCACTCAGGACTCCACAACATTTGTTATGGCTGTGCTTAGCTCCTCTGGTCTCTCCTCACTGTATGCATGGTTCTGGGCCCACTGATGGCCAGGTTCTGGGACCCTCCTCAAATCTCTGAGACAGAAACTATATCATTTTGGTCAATGGTGCAGAGGAATTTTGAAAGATTTAGCTGGTGGCAGAAAGGCCTGAATGGTGGGAAAGGGGAGAATGTGGCCATTAACTGACCGTTCCCTACCTAGCCCCAAGCCTAGTGCTCCATAAATGCTACCCTGTGTATCTCCCACCTCCATGATCTTTCTTTCTTTCCTTTTCTTTTTTCCTTCTCTCTCTGAGAAACAGGATTTCCCTGTGTATCTTTGGCTGTTCTGGACTCCCTTTATAGACCAGGCTGGCCTTGAACTCACAAAGATCCACCTGCCTTTGTCTCCCAGAGTGCTGGGATTACAGGCATGCAGCACTGTGCCCTGCCCCATGCTGTTTCTTACCTGTTCTTTATGGTGAGGAACTAGAGCAGGTTAGGTGACCTGCCCAAGGACACAGAGTAGCCAGTACTTAGGGTAGTCTCAGAACTCAGGGCTGTCTGGTTCTATAACTGAGAGCTTTCTCTTTCTATGTGACAAGCCTGGTGCTGAAGAAGGCACCCGGCCAATGTTTAGTCCACGTTGATGGCATCCCTTCCTCTCAAGAGCGGGTTCTGTCTTGGGCTCCTACCTTGTGGTCTGTTCTATACGTAAGATGGAAACACATTTTCTTGTTCAACACCTGGAAGCACTAAGTATCTATTCTCCTCTCTGGCCTCTTCCTCAAACAGCTCAGTGCTGATCAGACCAAATGTCTGTGGTCCCTGAGCCGGGGTGTTTGGGCAGGAAGGTGGCTGGCAGTGGGGAGGAGGGGCTGGCACTGATGCTTTTGAACCCCTTCTGCCTCCAGATAGCGGGATCCTCAGTGCTCCTCTGTGTTTGCATCTCCGCCACGACTTCCCTATGGGAGCAGTAGCTCTCTTCCTGCTCCTTCTGCCCTGGCCATTTGTAGTCTGTCTGTAAAGTCCCTTGGGAGGGAGGGCGCAGGGGTGGTGAATGGACAACACAAGAGCCAGTGGTCACTGAGAACTGCTGGGGGTTACAGCCTTGCTTTCTGGAGAGTGTTTTTTTTTTTGGGGGGGGGTGGTCTCTGGCTCTGCTGTTGTGTCCCTGTAGTGATAGGAAACTTGGGTCCTCTTTGTGAGTAGTCTAGGTGAGCACTATGGCAGTCTTGGCTCTAGCTCCAGTAGGTCAGACACACCTCCCCCCCACCCCACATTGCACCTCTGCATCCCAGCCCATCTCATCCCATCTATAATCTGTTCATCTCAATTTCTTTGCTATTCTAATTGGTTACTTGAATGACTACAGGCTGTAAGTTTCCTTCCAGACTCAGTGGCCCAGAATTGATGGGAGAAATCTCCCACTAAGGTTTCCATGGGATGGAGAATGCCACCGTTCTGCTATGCTCTCATGTACTCTCCCACCTGACATTTCGGTCAGTGTGTCCTGACAGGTCTCACCACTCATCCACAAAACACATGCTTCCTCCCCAGCTTATGAGGGATGCGGACAAAAAGAGGCCACTACACCTCCTTCAGAGGACCAAATATGGGGTCTCTGGTCCTCCTGTTGAAGATGGCTGTAGTCAGACTTTTGATGGCTTGGTTCCAGAAAGAAGAGGAGCTGAAGCAATAATAACACTGGTCCTTTGACAGAGAGGCATCCCGTCGGGATGTTCCACTGTCCTCCCACCAGACAGCTCTCACTTCCAGAATCTTTCTGATCTCCCCTCACCAGGCATCTGTGTACAGCCAGGTAGAGCCACAGCAGCAGCTACGACAGTGCTGCCTTTGCAGCAATATGCACTTGGAGAGTGTCTCCGAACACCTCAATTTGAGTACATACTTTCCTCTCCAGGATCTTTGAAGTCCATATCACTCAATGGCTACTTTCTATCCTGTTTCCTCAATGTCAGGGAAATGGGATGGTGGTCAAGCCCACGCATGGATATAGTATGGCTGGCTCGTAGTCAGCATCCCCCTAATCCCTTACACCACAGCCGCAGGCCCTCTGGAATGCTGTGTTGCATCAATAAATCTCTGGCTCATAAAAAAAAAAAGTTGCAAGTGGTGTTTTCACCTTGACTAGGACCTATATTTCTGAAACTATAAGCAGGAGCAATGGAAGCTCATAAGAATCTATGTGCACAGGCAGCACATCAAGCAATGGTGTGGTTGTCAGAGGGAAACTGGAAAAATTCCCAAGACTCCTGCAAATCCACAGGGAAAGGGCTCGGTGGAATCAGTCAGCTGTGAGGCTCTACCCTTGTGGATTCAGAAGCTCTGGGTATTCATGAGGGCTTGGTAATCAAGCAGGAGAGGACCATGGTTTGGTCAGGAAAACAGCACACTGTGTAATTGGACGCAGAACACATTTATGTCATCTCAGTACTCAGTAGAGGCAGGGAGCATCCTGAAGTCACAGTGTGGGCTATATAGGAAGATCTTGTCTCCATACACACACACACACACACACACACACACACACACACACACACACACACAGAAAGAGAGAGAGAGACAGACAGACAGACAGACAGCAGATAGACATGGACAGAGAGACAGAGCTTTCCTATCCCTCTACTCCTACGTATGAACAGGTATGTTTCTACAACCCCAAAGACAGCTGTAACATGATCCACGCCAGGCTGCCAGCATCCCTTACATGAGTGGGAACAGACAATGGACACAAAGTGGAAAAAGAAAGAGATTTAAGAGTCTATTTTTATTAGTTTCTGGATTGTTTTTTTCTAAACACTTAGCTCCCCCGCCCCAGAATGAAATAAAGTTATCAGAAGGCCACGTCAAAAAAAGTCTCCAGTGAATGAAATGAGAGACTGAACAAATGGCAATGATACTACTATTTGCAAGCCACCCTTTAGAGTTGAGATGTTTACATGTTCCGTCTTCTTTACCAATATGCAAATAGGCCTGCCTGGAGCTGATAGAACCTGTATTGTCTCTGTTGTCAAGATCCTGAACCAGGACCAAGGGGTCCTGCACGTGTGCTCATGCCTGTGAGCATGCGAGCAGGTCTGTGTTGAAACAAGTTATTAAAATATAGCCCAGGCTGTGGCTTCAGGATGCTCCAGCCTCTGCTCCTGAGTACTGAGATTACAGAAGTGTGTTCTGTATCCAATTATACACAGCTCTCTGTGCGTTGCTTTCCTGACAGAATCGTGGTCGTCTTTAGGGGGCAGGGAGTGTTAGTTTAGACATCATTGTGCACCTGACACACACACACACACACACACACACACACACACACACACACACACAGAGAGAGAGAGAGAGAGAGAGAGAGAGAGAGAGAGAGAGAGAGAGAGAGGAGAGAGAGAGAGAGAGAGAGAGAGAGGGAGGGAGGGAGGGAGGGAGGGGGAGGGAGAGGGAGAGACAGACAGAGACAGAGACACAGAGAGAGAGAGAGAGAGGTGGGTGGGGTGGGGTGGGGAGAGTTCAACGGATGCAGGAAGATTCCTGCACAGGCTCAGTCTCTGCCATTTTATAAAGGGCAGTTTTACACCCTCTGAGTGGATCCAGACACAACTGCAGGCCACTGGACCCCAAGTCAAGGGAGGGAGGTGCTGGTGCTCCCTGATTCTCATCAGGGAACTTCTGCTATGAAGTGGCGCTGAGGGTCCCAGCAGAAGCCATTCACTGTGGAATCTGGGTACATCATTACTCACGTGTTGTGAGGTGTAGGAATGATAAATTCCAACTCCTCCTCATGAAGCCCCAGTGGCAGGAGCCATAATTATTCCTCATAGGTGAGGAAACTGTGTCATGAAGAAGATAGGAACTTTCTAGAAGGATGAAAACTTAGGAAGTCAAAGGAGGCTATGTGAACCCCGCCACGGCCCCTGAGATCACAGCCACCCATTTACTCTAGCGCTAGGACTCAGGCTTCAGAATGTCCTGCCCAGGACTTGTTACAAGACATCAGGATGATGCCAATGTACAGCCATTACTCAGAATAAACAACTCCAGATGGCTACTCTAACATGAATATGCAGTTAGCGCTCTCTCTGTCTGTCTGTCTGTCTCTCTCTCTCTGTCTGTCTGTCTCTCTGTCTCTCTCTGTGTGTCTCTATCTCTCTGTCTGTCTGTCTGTCTCTGTCTGTCTGTTTCTCTCTCTGTCTGTCTCTCTCAGTCTGTGTCTCTGTCTGTCTGTCTGTCTCTCTCTCTCTCTGTCTGTCTCTGTCTGTCTCTCTGTCTGTCTCTGTCTGTCTCTGTCTCTCTCTCTGTCTCTGTCTCTGTCTCTCTCTGTCTCTCTCTCTCTCTCTCTCTCTCTCTCTCTCTCTGTCTCTCTCTCTCTCTCTGTCTCTCTCTGTCTCTCTCTGTCTCTCTCTGTCTCTCGCTCTGCTTTCTGACTCTCTCCTCTCTGTCTCTCTCTCTCTCTCTCTCTCTCTCTCTCTCTCTCTCTCTCTCTCTCTCTCTCTCTCTCTCTCTCTCTCTCTCTCTCTCTCTCTCTCTCCCCCCTGGTTAGTCTTGACAGACTTTCTGAAATTTCCAGGCCTGATTTTGACCAGCTCTGGGTCACCTCACAGCATTTGGGTCCCAGAATGCTCTTGAACTTCCCACTACCCACTACTCACAATCCAAGCCCTGTGCAGCCTGGCCTGCTGCCGCTTGCCTCCAGGGTGGTCAGACAAGTTCCTCCAGGGCTGTGGTAATAACAAGGCCATTCTCATTTACCTCACACAGTGTATGCCAGAATCCAGCCACTTCCTTCCCGCTCCAATGCTGTCTGCCATGTCTGCCAATCACCTGGAACACTATTTACTATTTTAAATTAAACTTAAACGGCCCCATTCCTAAGAGAAAAATCTATAGCCCAGGTGAAAATGGAGAAGGAGCGTGACTTGCCACAACAGAAGATAACTCCGCTCTGAAGATAAAGCAGATGGAAAGTGTTCAGCAGCTTGCACAGTGTGGGGGTTGAGTGGAGAGCTCACCAGTGCTGGAGAGGCTGCAAGGCACCCCAGCACCCACTAGACTTTCTCCTCAATGGCACAGACAGTTTGAGGGAGCTGGTGCCTGCCCATCTTTGGCACAGCTTTCTGAGCTTCATAGGGAATCAATCATATGCCTATGAGGAAGTGAGGCAAGAAGCTTAACGGAAGGCTGCAGTAATGGCGCCCTTGTCCCAGTGCCTTATAAAAGATTGATTTGTTCACAGCCTGGCAAACCACACTCCCCTTCTCCTCAGTCAGCCTCTTAGTCCTCCCATTAGCAAACTGCGGGTGCCATTTGATCTGGCCCCCCCCCCCCCCCCGCCAACCAAGGCCCACTGGTCAACCCTGGTCTTTAGGCTTGTTGGTAGAAGCCACACAGTGCTTTCTGAGCCGATACCAACAACGAAAACACAGGTGAGTGATTGCATGCCAACTTCCGGAAGATGTTTCTGAGTTCGTGTATTTTTGGAAGTATCTACAAATCTGGCACCCTTGTACCACCTTGTGCCTTTGCAGTCATCTTCCCTAGGAACTGCATAGGGCTGCTTGCTGAGGAGACAAGATTCAGCAACGTGGGTCTCTTAGCCATTTGTCTAGTGGCCGTTTAGCATTCACAACGTATTAGGAAACTGAACTAAACAGAAATGTTAGGCCATCAGACTCAACCTCCACAAAGGTACACGGGAGCATCGGGGCTGAGATCCAGGCTGACTCTTGGCTAGGGGGCCAAGAGCAGTGTTGGGGGTTCAGGGACAGAATGCAGGTGGAGTTTCCCTGGCCAGCAACTGCCAGGTTGGAGCATGCATGAGCACACTGTGGGTGGAAAGCAGTGTACCCACTCTCATGGTGATTGCTATTGACCCTGACAGCAGTCTGAAGCCCCTATGCTGGTCCCCAGCTGGCCTGGGGACCCTGCCCCCCAAGAACGCAAGGGGAGTCCTGTGCTCTCTCTCTGTTTTGGCTTGGCAGAGCTGCATACCTGCCTCCTCAGTTGCTCCAGCCCTCCTGTTTATCCTGAAAACACTCAAGTGCTCCACACCATCATTTAGAGGCCAGAGGGGCGGCTGCCGTGGGGGACCAGGCGGTCTAAGCCTGTTTGAGCTGTCCCAGGACCTGCTGCCTACACGTGCCCAGAACCCATTTGCCTGGGAATTAATGGGCCCACGCCCCTGCTAGGTGCAGACACGAGCCGTCTGAGAGGCAGCCAGGCAGGAGAAGGGTATGATGTGACAGGAGGAACAGCTGGGATCTGCCTGACTAGGCACCTGTTGAGCCCTATGACCTTGATTCCCTAGTCTCAATACCTCAGTTTCCCCATCCTTGTCTGCTCTTCCAGAGCTCTGGAGACTAGCAAACTCACACAAACTCAGAAGCATCTACTGGGGGCCCGATAGTGGACCCTGCTAGTCATATGAACATTTATTGTCTAGCCAGCAGAGGAGTTCCATGCCAGGCTTTGGACTAACGCTGAAAATGTGCCATTGGCGTTTACCACACTTTCACAGTAGTGTGCAAGTGGTAAGCGTTTAGCTGAATGCGTTTTCATACCCTGAGCACATTTGCACAATCACAACTCAGAACTCCCTCACTAGCTTTAAGCCTTTTGAATGGAGTCTTTATAGTCACATGTTTGTCATGGTGCCAGTAGATCCCCACAGAGGTAGACTCACTTGAATAATTGGTAGCTGACTATCTTACTCGGGTCCCTGAAACCTAAAAGTCTTGTATCCAAGCATATCCTTCATAATAAGCAAAATTCAACTGCCCAGCCTTCCTGAAGCTTCAGTCCATTTGTTTCAAGGACATATACTGGACAGTCCATTTGTTTCAAGGACATATACTGGAAGTGAGCAAGGCAGGAGGGAAAGGCAGGTCATGGATAGGGATGGGGAACTTGATATCCAAAAGTCAAGAGGCAGGCCTGGGGCTGTAGCACAGTATAGAGTGCTGGCCTGGCCTGGCCCCTCCCCAGCACATATATTATACGGCAAAAAGTGCAGTAAGGCTTGAACTTTCTCTCCTTTCTCTCTATCTTTCCAACGGCCCCTTCTGCTCCTCTCCCTAGCGTTTTTACAGCCAGGCTCCAAGTGCCTCGTATCTGTCACTAACCCCAGGGACTTCTGCTTTGAGATGGCAAGTGATCTGGGGCCTTCCCCCAAATCCTCTCACCTCTCAGATATTCAGTTTTCCTGCCTGTGAAATGAAGGGAAGATCCGGGCTGCTGCTTTCGGCACTTGGGTGGCCGAGGTAGGGAGATGGCGTTTGAGTTCAGCCTAGACTGCTTGGTGATATTTTGCCTTGAAAAGCCAAAATATAAAAAAATAAAATAAAATAATAAAAAAAGAAAAAGAAAAGCCGAAATATAAAAATAAAATCACACATTTTGTCCTCTGGAATCTAGATAACATGGTCCTGAACACTGGACTAAAATTGTACACCTGGCACATCAGATAGTCCCAGTGATGAGACGAGCCTCGTGTGGGACCTCTGTACATGGCAGCATGTGTTTGCCCTTTGAAAGGGGTCTTAGAGACTTGACTGCTCTTAGCTCCCTAATTGGAGCCAACAATGCCCCATGATGACAACATGAGAAAGTAAAACTGGTACCAGAACAAATCTTGTTAGTTTGTGGGGCATCGATGTTGATTACACCAGTGAGTGGGGACACGTGCTTTACCTCTGCCTCCCTCTCCCCCTTCTCCAGGGCCAGCTGCTGTGAAGGTCCTTAGAGCAACAGATGGAGTGAACACACGAAACATACTCAAGACCTCATGACTGTACAAATTCTCTCTGGAGGCCTGGGATGCTGAGAGTGACAGGCTCTCAGATCTGGTCATCTTAGAAAACTTAAGGCCTGTAACTCCCACCCTGGCCAGAGGAAGGCATGAAGAATCTTGCGGGACGTCAGCTGTAAAATATAGCCTTCCACTCACAACAGCTCAAATGTCTTTCTCAATTCCCAAAGGGCTCACTAGGATGAAGTTTTGTTTGTTGAGACAGAGTCTTGCTATATAGCCTAGGCTGGCCACAAACTCAGGATTTTTCTTGCCTTGGCCTCCCAACTTCTGGGATTTCAATCACATGTCACCATCCCTGATATAGGATACTTTTTTTCTTCATCTAGAGGTTGCCTGTGCAGTATGTTTATTTAGTCTTCCATATAACAAGAATTCAGGATCCACAGAGGTTCTACAATGTTCCTCTCACGTTTCATATCTTATTCACATTGGTGTGATTTTGCCTCACCCTGTTCAGTTGCAATATGGTGAATGCAGCGCCCAGAATTAGGTACCCAAGTTAACAGCCACCCAAGGAAAGATGCTTCCTTCCGTGACAGATCACATGGTGAAGTTAATGAAGTGCTGGAGATAACACACCACCATTTCTAGGATCTATGATATGGGTGCTACTTTCTAGGTATAAACCCTTCAGCTTTCAGAGGAGTGACTGTTGGCTGGAGAACCGTCTCCACGATGGGTAAAAAGCCAACTGCCCGCTCCTGTTGAGAATCTCTGAAGCAGTTTGTGCCATGGGACCTGGGATAATTTAGCCAAGGCAAGCTCCTGCTGGGCCTCTGACTCCTGCTTCCCCAAGCCTGCCCATTTATCAGTGCCCTTACATGGCATGAGGATGACATGACAAGCGGGAAAATCCCTTACAACGGCTCCCTGACCCTCACAGCACTGCCAGGTTCGGTGCCAGCCCATCATCTGTCATCTTCATTTATCCTCCCAATATTCCCCCATGCTGCATATTAGGATGATTCAGAGAGGTGAAGGGACTTGCCTAGGGCCACACAGATAAAAACTGAAGGAGCATGGGGGTCAGAGCTCAGTTCTCCAGGATGCTAATGACTGACCTCTAAGGGGCTATCATTAAATTATCCTGACTTGCAAATTCTGGCTTCCAGCTCCAGAGCCTCATTTTCATTCTGCCAGCATCTCCCTGGCTCAAGATCAAGCAGACATTGTTCCCTCTTCCCTACCTGGTCTTGCCTCAGCTGACCCCTAATCTAGACCCTGCTCCTGGCTACCTCCTTCCTGTCAGCTATTTTCTTGGCATGCGAATGAAGGTGGGAAGCAGGCTTAGAGGGGTCACGTCTATCTGTCCTTTTCTGGCATACCTTTTTCTTCTGGTGACTCGGACACAAAGTTACCCTGAGCCCCCGCCCAGCCCCTGGCAAGCCTCCGAGGGTGCATGGGCAATCAGACCTGATCTCGGAATCAATGATGTGGAAAATCCAGGGGAACAAATCCTGCTGGCTCTGGGCAGGTGCAGCTGTCATTGTCCCCAGCCCCAAGTTCTGGCTGGCTGGCCCCATCCTGGGGTTCAGACCCAGGCCGGGAGGGGGAGGGTGCTGCAGGTGAACGAGGGACTGCGAGCTCTGTGTGATTCAGCTGGCCACGGCCACACCAGTCCCGGCAGCCTCTCGGCTAGAACAAACCTGTTCCTCATCCTGGAAAGAAAACCCCTTGGACAGAGTGATGCCGTACCTGCCAAGTAAACACGGTTATGCTTGTTGTATGTTTTCCCCCAAAATAAATGCCACCAGACACCCCCATCTTCAGGGCCAGGTTCTTAGAGAAGTGACCACTCCTGAAACTTACCTATGCAAGAAAATTTTGTTTCAGAAGTGCGTTTTTAACCATGGATCCAGGGACCTGCTTTACGTTGTGTTTCCCAAGTAGCATGTTTCCTCTGCATCTAAAACATCCATAAAGGAAGATCTTCCTCACACCGTGGAGGATCACATTAAGGAAGGAATCCGGTCCCTCACAAATGTTACTGCAGCCCCTGCGGTGGCCTTGGGATGCCCTCTCTAGCTTAGATCCCTGCATGCCCATCTATCTGTCCATCTATCTACTTCTTTATCCACCTGTCCAGCCAGCATGTGCTGAGTGTACATCGAGGATGGGGTTGTGGGGACTGATGTCTAATGCCGGGCAGCGAGGCTCTGGGGTCTGAGCTCTATTTCCTAAGCAGACCTTCTTTCTGGTGAGCAGAGGCAGACAGAGTAGCCCGTGGTCATATTGAAGGGAGCTAAGGCTTAGACCGAGGTTCATTTGCGCCTCCTTGCAGAGCTTGCATTGCAGCCACCTCTACTCCTTGAGCAGGTGGTTTCCCTCAGGAAATACTCAAAGCGGTGAGTGACCAGATTCACACTTGAATAAATCCCCCTGAGCTTGTTGGGATAGGACTGGCAGCAGAAACTACTGGCTGCTGGGGAAGGGCTCTGGAGCTAGTATCACTAGGACTAGGTGAGCAGTGAGGCAGGGTGGGGGGAGGAGGTGTGGGGGAAGAGGGAGGAAGAGAGGGGCATGGGTTGACACCTACATTTCTGAGCTGGGTAACTGGGTAGATGTTACCCCCTCACCTCCCACTAGAAGGGGGATTCTGGAGAACAGTTGGCACACCAGGTGGTACAAGAATTAAAGGAGCCATATGACACAGGGGTCAGGAAGTCTTGTTTCATGAGTTGATGGTCTTGAGGCACTGGTGGGCAGAGGGCTGCAGTGGGCTTTGAGGAAGGGAAGATGTCCCCATAGAACTGTGGACCTTTGTTAATGTCTGAAGACAGCTTTTTATTATCATGAGTTGGATAATAATAGAGATAAGTACTACATTAAATATCCCATGGTGCTTTGGGAAGTCCTCTAGACAACAATGTCAATTTGTTGCGGAAGCTAATAGGGATGTGTGATCATAGGACCTGTTGAGCCGGATGCTCAGTTATGCTCTTGCATTGGCACTTAATACCTATGTGATGATGAACATCCAGTTAGAAAGCTCTGGGTCTCTTGTTAAAGCAGCCAGTGCATAGCCGGTGGAAAAGACATCAGCATTTAGTAAAAGACACAGAGTCTCCAAGGTTGCCCAATCAGTGCAGGTGGCCACACCCTGTGAGAGCAACAGTGCTGACCTTCCCCATGCTCTGCTCTGCAGACTGGATAGGGTCCTGTTACATACACTGCTTATAATCATGCTTGTCATCACTGGGCTTTTACAGGATGGAGGCATCATGCAGTGTGCCTTACACGTATTAGCGCACTGACTATGTCTCAGAGACGTTGGTTGTAGCCTACAAAGCACTAAGAATGTATAGAACAGGCTCATGAAGCCTCTCTCAGACCTCAGTTTGGATATGCTCTTGGTAAACAACACTACAGAATAGAAACAGACATACAGGCATGGATTCGGCGTACAATGGCCTACTGTGGGCCTGTCTTAGTCAGCTGGTTTCTTTACCTTATGTAGGTCACTATCCACCAGGTGAGGCAGATTACAAGGGAATGCAGACACAGGGTGCACACATCTCTATTAGCAGGTGGATTGTAGGCTTTGGCTCTCTCAGCTTCAGCTTCATCATGAAGAAGTATTGCTATCCTCCTTCTACAGCTTAGAGACCGAGGCTGTGAGAGACTCAGTAACTTGTCCAATGCCTTACATGGCTTATGGTAGAGCCAAGTTTTGAACCCCGGTCTATCTAACTCTAAAACTTAAGGTGTTAACTTCCCAGAAGACCCTTGTTGTATTAGGTAATTTTCTGTTGCTGCCAATGCACCATGACCAGTGTGTCTTATGGAAGGAAGGGCTTACTTGGGGTTATCGTTCCAGAGGGAAAAAGAGTCTACTGTGGTGGAGCAGCAGCAGGCACAGTGGCTGGAGCAGGATGCTGAGGGCTCACATCTTGAACCACAGGCTGGACACAGAAAGAGTAAACTGAGAACCGCCTGCAGCTTTGAAACCTGAAAGCCTGACCCCAGGGGTGTACTCTCCCAGCAAGGCCACACTTCCTACACCTACCCAAAATGAGCCACCAACAGGGGGACCAGGTACTCGAACATCAGAGCCTTTTAGGGACATTCTCATTCAAAATAGTACACTTCTTCTACAGCATCTGGCACCCAGCAACCTGCCTCCTGCTTCATCTGTTTACCTCAGACATCTTCTGGAGTGCTATTCTCTCAAAACGATGAACCATCAGTCCTGAGTTTGCTCAGGCTCAGAGAGAGAAGCCTTTGTGTAGTTCAAAGCTGGCAGGATTCTGAGAGATGACGGCTAAATGTTTGTCCCCTTGGAACGTGAATATACAATAGACGTGGCTAGGCAGCTCTAGGCCTTGGTGAGGTACCTCCTACTCATCTAGATAGGATCTCTTGCAGCAATGTGATCTCTAGTAAAACATACACATAGGCTCAGTCTGTTCTCTGAGAGAGGCTGTGGGCCAGTGTGTATCAAAACACCAGGAAGAGGGAACAGGAAACCGTGGTCTCATAAACAGTATTCCCTACACTATCCAGCAATTTTGATTGCTCTCCCCAATTCCCCTTTCAAGTATCTCCAGTAGAAACCAGTCAAAGTCAAGAACATTGCATTTTAGCAAATCACCAGCCAACAGATCAGAGTCTTGGATACAGATGCTAGAGGACCTGGGCTACACAGGGTATCAATAGAGTTGCCACCAAACAGCCAGCAAGTCTTACCTGTTTACAGTCAACTGCTTTTTTTTTCCCTTATTCATTCCTTTTGCACTCTCTGACTATCTCTCAGATGCCAGGCCCTGCCAGAGCAAACTGAAGACATCAGAGAGGACTCCTGTTTTAAAGGACACACTGAATGGAAATAGTTTCAAAGACTACATGATGGGGGTGTGGCACCTTTCCTCCAGTCACTGTCTCTAAGCATTGGGAAATGGGCACCTGTGACCCTTGACACAAGCAGAGTGTTATGAGATGAAAGGGTCAAGAGGCCCCCAACAGTCATGTGGAGGGGGACTCATGAGGCCTTTTGAGTGTGCTGTCCATTGAGCAGAAAGTACTTTTATTAGCAGGCTCACATAGTCTTTAGGTGGAAGCAAACTTGCTGCAGATGTGGTGGAGATGACTTGGGAAAGTCACATGTTCTAGTGTCAATGTGAGCATTAGAATTCACAGAGAAACAGCGGGGCTTTTAGCAGGGATGGACTTGGGTCACCTCCCAACCATTAAATCTTCCATTCATTTGGATTGGTGTGTGAGCAGTGACATACCACAGACATCACATGATCCCATTCATGTTTCTTAATGTTACAGTGGTGCAAGTACTAAGGGCATCTGCAGGATACACAGAAAGTGAAGCCCAGAAAGGGAAGGACAGCTTCATGGGCTGGACAGCTTCATGGGCCCGACAGCTTCACCGCCAGCCTGAGTTAAGATTGGTTCTGCCACCTTCAGCAGCATGACTAGGAGAAAGTTCACAGTCAACGTTGCATGTGCAAAGCAGCTATAATGTAAAACTTAAAAGAACTAATGTTCTTGAGAACCAGCCAGAGCTTGTTATGTGTGTATGTGCACTGAGACCATCCATTACTAACTTTCTAGGGCAGTTGGGTGGAGAGCTAGCTGGCAGACCCAGTTCCTTGGTGGGGGGGGGGTGCCCAACCTCCAGAACAGTGCTGAGGTAAGACAGAAGCTTCCTCCAGCCAAGAATTTAAGGACTCAGCAACCCTAGTTCTCATCTCTTTGTGCCTGGACCCTGCTGCCGGAAGTTACCGAGGCAATAAATGTTTTAAATGGAAGGTAATGAAAAATTGTAGGAAAGAAAGAAAGAAAGAAAGAAAGACAGAAAGAAAGAAAAGTGGCCTGATCATTAGCTCCTGAAAGGGACTACTTGTCTTATTTTGGAGCCAGGTGAACATGTTTCATCGAAGATACTCATGTTAGCCAAAGATCCGGCCTAGGCAGAGAGGAATCCTTACTAGCTCCCAAGTACTGGAGGTCACTAATGTGGAGGTTTATCAGTCATCAAGGACTGCGTGCAAAACCTCCTGGGCCCTTCTGGGCTGGAAGGCTCAAAAGTCAGTTTACAGAAACCAAGGGGGACTAGTACAGCAATCGAGACAGAAGGTAAACGTGTGTAGCCTCATATTCGTCAGCCTGTCTTCTGCCACGTGGTATGCTAGCTGCGCTCATACAAGCTGTGTTCTCCTGAGTCCTTACAGCAGTCTTATGAGGGAAGAGCATGGGCTGTGTTGAGCACATATCTGGCTCTGTGCTGAGGCTGTAGGAGGCTGATGCAAGGTGTGGAAGGTGAAAGGTTAATAGGGTCCTACCTTCAAGGTGAAAGTGGGGGACCACCATTGGAGAGTGGGGTCTCACAGGCATCCTCCTAATCCTTGTCTTGCTCAATGCCTAGCATTGTTGGGTTTACAGCCTCAGTGGCCAAATCCTCTAACTGAGTGGTTCTCAACCGGTGGGTTGCGATCTCTTTGCGGGTCCCATATTGGGTGTCCTACATATCAGATATTTGCATCTCAGTTCATAACAGTAGCAAAATTACAGTTATGAAAAAGCAACAAAATCATTTTGTGGTGGGTGTGTGGGTCACCACAGCATAAGGAATTATGTTAATGGGTCACAGCATTAGGAAAGTTGAGAACCACTGGTCTACCTGAAGCCAACTCTTAGGTTCATCGTGTGCATCTCTTTAAAGTGAACTGAAGCCATTACTAGACCATTTTACACAGAAGTAACAGGCTTGGTGAGATCACTCAAGTCATATATTTGTACCCAGGCTAGGTTGAGGGGCTCAGAGTTATGGGAAGGCTGAGATTTCTGAGTTGAGCCTGAAGGCAAGTGGAAGGTAAACGTGGTACCATGGGAGCTCGCTTGAGTTGGTGTGGTGACTGCATTAGGACACTGCGTTCAGATTTTGGATGTTTCCTGCAGGTTTAGCAAACTTGGTTTAGAATATGATGGAAGTTGGGGATTGTTTCCAAAGAATGCATACTGCCACTTCCATGTGTCTTGTTGCATACAGTCTAAGGGGGCTTGTGGCCTTCTCTGCAGTCAGCCTTGGTCCCCAAACAAATGAAGCTCTTGGGGCTAAGGAGATGACTTAGCAGTGACATTTAGCACTTAGCACTGTGACAAGCTCATGCAGAGGACTCGGGTAAAAATATACATAAATATTTTTTAAAAGTGTTCTTGGTTTTAGAAATATCGCATTGCACAAGTGCAGTATGAAATGAGTTCTGGGAACTGTTTTTTATGTTTGCTGTATTTGTGTGTGTGTGTGTGTGTGTGTGTGTGTGTGTGTGTGTGTGTCCCCGTCCGTCCATCTGTCCGTCCGTCCGTCCGTCCGTCCATCCATCCGTCCATCTGTCTGTCTGTCTGTCTGCTGTAGCAATCTGGCAGGAGGGAGCCAGAACATAAGAAGGATGAGGAAGGCAAGCCTTGGCCAGACCATTTGAATGTCTGAGCCTGCTGGACCTAAGGCCCTTCCTGGTTTTATAAGCCAAGTAACTTTTAGTTTGGTTCTTCCTCTATTCATGTATGTATGTATGTATGTATGTATGTATGTATGTATGTATGTACATATGTATGTATGTATGCATGCATGCATGCATATATGTAAGTCTCTGTCTGTCTTTATTTCTGTCTTTATAATGCTAATTTTCATGGGGGGGAGCACTGCTCCCCTGTAACTGAGAGTCCTACTAATAGAGTATAAGGAGGATGGTTGGGAAGAAGATGGATCTCAGCCCAGTTCAGACCCACAGACCTCTGAGCATCTACAGGTCTCTTGCTATAGCATAAGAGGTAGAGGCAGCCTCTAGGAGCAGCCAGAGGAGACAGCTTAAGAGCCAGGGAGAGGAGGTTCTGGGAGGAGGGAGGTCTAGGAGAAGGCTCCACCACTTTGCTCCTCTGGGCTATTTCAAGGATGGGGAAGTGGATTCACATAGGCAAGGGAGGATGTCAGGATTTATATATGCTCAGGGCCCTGGGGGTGAGCTCTCTATACACGGGGCAGCGTGATTAGAAAGGATGGGCATTCCATAAATATTTGCATTGACATGTTGGGTGTTGTATGCATTTGGTTGAGCTGTGAAATAGCTGGTGTCAGATGCATTTTTTTTTTTTTTTCAAATCAGGCTTCATTGGAAACCCACCAAGGGGATTAGTTAGTGAAAACAACCTTAACAGTGGCAGCAGTGACACGAGGCAAGGGCTCTTTGCTTTGTATTGCGAAGTGTTACAACTTCCCACGGGTAGTTCATTTTTAATTAGATTCACTTAAACCAAACCATGGCCATACATCTGACTTCCACGCAGCTTCTGGAGTTTGTGTGCGCTGAGCTATTGGCAGTATAACAGGAGCTGTGCTGGGCACTTGACGCTCTTGACATTACAGACTCCCCGCTCACCACCGTAGGAGGTAGATGTTATCATTAACAAATGAACAAATTAGAGGAACATTCAGGTGACACTGCAAGGGTAGATGTTATCATTAACAAATGAACAAATTAAAGGAACATTCTGGTGGCATCGCTCGGTGGCGTTGTGCATTCTGTGTTGACTTTATTTTCATTTTGTGATAATTCCCACACAACCTTCTCCCTGAGCCCCGCCATCACCTTTGCCAGGCCCTCATCCTGAGACTTCGAGCCTCCTCCAACATGGGCTGACTTGTGGTGGTACTGTACTGCTTGGTTTTGTCAAATTGACACAACCATAGACGTATTTTGGAAGAAGGGATCTCATCTGAGTAGTCATGTATATTGGGTTAGCCTATCAACAAGTCTGTGGCCGTTTACTTGATGAATGATTGATAGTGGAGGGCCCAGGCCACTGTGAGTGCAGCCACCCCTGGCCAGGTGGTCCTGGGTTGCCTAAGAAAGAAGCCAGAAAAAAAAAAAAAAAAAAAAAAGAAGAAGAAACCAGCTCCTGTATGGCTTCTGCTTCAGTTCCTGCCTCCAGATCCCTGCTCTGACTTCCCATAATGAAAGACTATAAGCTCTAACGTGAAATAAACTCTTCCCTCCCCTAAACTGCTTTTTTGGTCATGGTGTTTTAGTACAGCAATAGAAACAAAAATAAGAAAGGTCCTAGAGGCAGACTGCACAGCAATGGCTCCCATGTGCTGTGCCTGCTGGAAAAAGAGGCCTCCTTTTTCCCTTTAGGTTGCCTTGGGCCTTGGACCACTGCTGAGCCCATTAGGAACATGGGTAAGTCTGTACATTTTGCAGGCTGGCTGCCTCAATTCTAGACTACCTCTTCAAGGGTGTTTGTATAGAGGCCTGCCACGGAAGGTGTGGCGTCCTCCTCTAGAGTGCTGAACAAGTATTTACGACAGGCAATAATAGAGATTCTATCTCCCTCAGGAAAAGATCAGTTGGGCCCGCTGTCCATGTGATATGTTTGTGTTCTCCAAGTTTGGAGTGCCTGTCATACATACAAGGGCCACCTGGTCTTCTGGGAATGAACAAGAAGTGACTCAAATATGAAGGCTGTCTTGCTTGTGGTCCTGTGAATAGTAGTTTTACTTGCCTGTCTCGTGAGCCTTGTATTGTTTCCCAGAACCAATGAGACCCCAGCAGATAACATGATGAGTGCAAAATTGTAGACCCAGCAGAGTGGATGGCTCTGAGGCTTTTCTGGTTCATAGAATTAAATACCCAAACCCTACTTGCTTCTCAAGGTCAGAACTGAACATGTCCTTTAAGAAAAACCTATCTGGGGTGTCTATCCCAAAGAAAGAGTCTGAGTGGCCTTGGTTTGAAGCCTTTGTTATGAAGCCTATGGCAGGCTTGTAATTATGTGGAGCTCTCCATATTCTCATCAGTAAAATGATTGCTCCTAGGATTGACATGGAGATCTAAGAAGATGCATATCTGCAAATGTCCATTTTTATTAATATTCCCATTATTGCTATTATTTTATCGACCCCAATTTAAAAGTGTCTGTATATGAGATGCCAGTAAGTAATTGTTGACACAGAAAAAAAAATTCAAATCCAATATGATACCCCCTCCAATGACGTATGTGCTTTGAATTGTTTGAGAGTGTCAAGCAAATGGATATAGCATTGCAGTAGGATCTGTGGGACATGCATGTATGCCATAATATTCTCATCTACAGGATGTGTGACCTCATCCACTACTTAACAGAGGTTTCTATCTTAGGTTGATAGAAATCAAAGGAAGTGGATGGGTGACTCTTGAACCAGCCAGAAGCAATCTGAACCCAGCAGATCTCACTGCTCCCACCCACTCCAAATCTGTGTTTTATCTTTTCATCTCTTACAATCTCGATAACTCTGTCATTCAAGTGTATAAAATGCCAGTGTTTGTCATAATAGAAGACAGTGTCTTGAATTACTTACAAAGAACATTTTAAAAGGTGGATACACTGTCTAGGAGCAGTCTAGAGCATCAATGGTCGATGCAATGATGAACTCATGTGAAAGTTCCATGTCTTGGTATCATTTATGCCTTTTCCTGCTTGTGTGACTCTGGTTGAGTCATAGTCTTTTGAGTTTTGTTGTCTTTAATAAAAAAAAAAAAAAAGAGTGGGGCCTGGCTGGGGATGCCATCCATTAATAGTGTTTGCCTAACATGCGTGAAGTCCCAGGATCAACCCCCAGCTTGTGTCAATCAGGCATGGCCAGCCAGGCATATTGTTGATACACATCTGTAGTCCTAGCATATAGGAGGTGGAGGCAGGTGGACCACAAGTTCTAGGTCCTGTTAGCAGTACATTTCAGGACAGCTGCACTACTTGAGACCCTGTTTACACAAGCACGCATGTGTGTATATGTATACATGTGCATGCGCTTGTCTGCACACACACAGAAATGACACTGATCACAATTACAACAGTAAAGCTAGCTATAATTCTACTGATTTCCTGGGGGAGAATGTACAAGAGAGAAAGACAGTGACCTGCCTCTGAGTGAGCCAGACATTCTAAGCAGCACACTATTCGAGTCCTCTCAGGTCTTCAAACTCTCAGAGCTTGAATGTCGTCCCCCCCCCCCATAAGGATTCCTACACAGTGTTCCTAATGTCCTATTCCTCAGCGGTGTATACAAGCCATGTGATCTATATAAAGAATTGCTGTTATCCACTTGGAGATTTACAGTGCAGAAGAATGCCTGTTGTCAATGGTTGGCAAGTTACTGAGAAGACACCTATGGCAAAAGGATTCTTGTGTTTGTCCATTTTCTGTGGCCATAACAATATACCTGAAAAAAAAATAAAAAAAACAATATACCTGAAGTTGGGTACTTAAATATATTTATATGGAAAAGAGTTTTATTAAGTGTATAGTTTCAGAGGCGGAAAGTCCAAAAACCAGTGGCCAAATCATTTAAGCCTTTGTTAGGAGCTCTCTTGGCTGGTGTCACAGCAGGAGCACATGCCAAGGGGGTGGTCATATGGTGACATAAGAAGCAGAGAGCATTTTTGGCATCAGAAAAATTACACTGGTGTCTTGTAAAGGGCAGACTCCCCAGTTACTAAACACTAAGTAGTTTCCACAAAGCCCCACCAACTAAGGGCTCCACATCCCCTCCTAACACCGTTATGCTGAGGACTAAGCCACCAACACATTAACTCCAGCACACTCAAAACCCATAGCAAAACTACACTGCCAGCCTAAGACCTTTCTTCACAAAGGCAGCCTAAAGTCGCGGGTGGAGAATTTGATCTGGTACTGATGGAGAACAGAAAGTCTGGGAATAGATTCACTCAAATACAGTCAGCTATAGGGTGTGCCTGTGTGTGTGTGTGTGTGTGTGTGTGTGTGTGTGTGTGTGTGAGAGAGAGAGAGAGAGAGAGAGAGAGAGAGAGAGAGAGAGAGAGAGAGAGAGAGAGAGAGAGAGAGAGAGAGAGAGAGTGTATGTGTGTATGTATCTGCGCACATGTGCATTTGCATGCCAGGGGCAGAAGCCAGGACTCTGTGCACGTTAGACACTCTAACAGTGAGCCATATCCCAAGCCCTTGGTGTGTTGTGAGGGGGGTTCACCATGTAGCTCAGGCTGGGCTTGCATTCATGGTCCTCTCACTTCTACTTCAGTGCACCGGGATTGCAGGCGTGCCTGCGCTAAATGGCATCATCAGCTGGTCTTTGGTAGAAAAGTACAAACATTGTAACAGGGGGAAAGACATAGTACTGGGAAAATTAAATAGTCACATGGTGACAAAAAATAGATAACCAAGTTATGTTTCTTCACACACAAAAATATTAACCCAGAGTTGATCAAAGATATAGAACACTGAGATGTAAAAACTTCTGTAAGATAACAGGAGAAAATCAATATGAATTTGGGCATTGCAAATGACTTCTTAGATACAACAGCAAAGCCACAATTCGTTGAGCAGATTTGCAGCAAATGTTAGTTGTTTTTATAGTGAAATTATTATGTACATGTGGGCAAGGATTAAAGAGACCTGATTTACTGTTAAATGGAATATAGACAGACTTTCTTATAGGGACTATTAAGATTTAACTTATGTCACTTTTGCAAAAACTGTAATTGTCATCAGGTTCCTTCCTCTCTCTTTTCATTTTTTTTCTCCTCTCTGTCCCCCCTCTCTCATTCATTTAAAATGAAAATTCAAAGAAAGAATAAGCAGGCTACCAAGATGAGACTTGATAACCTATGACCATAAAGTGGGAGAGGAGGTCCTCCTTGGTCTTAGACCTAGGGGAGGGGAATAGCGTGAAAGTGGAAGGGAGGGAAGAACGGGAGGATACAAGTGATAGGATAACAATTTAGTTGTAATCTGAATAAATTAACTAAAGAAAAATTTTTAAAAAATGAAAACTGGAGCAAAGTCAAATGTGTACTCTAACAAGTGCTGCTGGCCTTCTTGGAACCAGGGGATATGCTAAGTTTCCCTAAGATTCCCTGTGGAAGAGGCAACCTGACAGGCTTTCACTTGTATACATGCCCAGGAGGATAAGAGACACCCTCCCACTGAGCCACACTCCAAGCCTTAAATCTAGGCAGCCTAGAATAGAGAGATGAAGCTCAGTTTCCACCCCATAAACACATCTCAGCATCACAGGAAGATGTCCTGGGACTCTGGGCTGTTTCTGACCTCAGGACCCTCTGTTCTGGCCAATGGGATGCTGGGTGAGTCCTGTGATACAGACCTTCCATGTGTGTTGGGTAACTCACCATAGACGTCTGGAGCTGTGAAGTATGCCATGACTCAGGCACCTGCAAGAGGCTTGGCCAACTTAGAAGATCTGGTCCTAGGTAAAAATGGGAGTTAGGCAACAGAGCTTTTTGGCAGCTATAGGGGTTGGGAGTCTGATGACTATCCTGTGTTTATCTATAGGAAACAGTTGCTAACAAATGGCTGCAACACAGGCCAAATGTTTCTGGAACTTTCCAGATCTTTTCCATGTGAAAGCAGATGGTCTGCAGTGCTATATGAAATCCCTATTTCTGACTGATGATAGTTTATTTTTTAAAAACCACACAAGTCTAATGCAGCCTTGGGAACCATCATTTCTTGGTGATTTCTGAATAGTGGAAACCAAGTTTTTATTCTACCAGAGCTATGGGGGGGGGGGGGGCAGAGGGGAGAGGGAGAGAGGAGAAACTGATCCCAAAAGGTGAAGGAGCTTCACTCCTGAGCCAACACAGCTTCTCCTTCTCTCAAAAAGAACTTTGGTTAAAACAAATGGAAGAGCTGCAGGAACCTAAGTGATTTATTTTCATATTTAGATACCCAATGGGACTCTGGGCTAGGCCAGTGGTTGCCATTCTTCCTAGTGCCCTGTCCCTTTAGTATAGTTCCTCATGTTGTGGTGACCCCCTGACCAAAACATTGTTTTTGGTGCTACTTCATGAGTGTGACTTTGCTGCTGTTATTAATCATAATGTCCATATCTGTGTTTTCCAGTGGTCTTAGGCAACCCCTCTGGAAGGGTCATTTGACCCTTAAAGGGTCTGTCAAGCACTAGGCTGAAAATCGCTGGTCTAGTCCACCTCACTGAGAGTGTGGGGAAAGCGAGAGCAAAAACACATCAACAGCTTCTTCACTGTGCTGAAGGCAGAACCACAGCTAGACGGCACACGCAGAGCATTCTCCTCTGCGTCCTCCCATAGGGTGGAAGTATCTATAGACACAAACCTATCGAAGAAACATGGCCATTATGAAGAAAAACTGAGAGCTGGCTCACTGGTTAAGAGTACTGGTTGCTCTTACGGGGGACCTAGGCTCGGTTTACAGTTTACAGAACCCACATGATGAACGCCAGTTGCAGTGGACCTGATGCTTTCCTTTTGGCCTCTGTGAGCACCAGGCATGCGTGTGTACATATACACATGTAGACAAACAGTCCCCCATATAAAATAATTTTTTTTAAAGAAGGAAAACTAAGTTGATGTGCTCCTCAACTTAGTCAAGGATCTGGCAAAGCCACGATCCTCCTGGCTCTCAAGAAGCAGGGTTCAGATTCTAGATTCTATACCCATTACTTGTAATGGCTGATGCAATATTGGATCTCCCTGAGCCGCTCATGGGTCTCTCAGAGATAAGATGCTTAGAGAAATAAAGTACCTACTGCAAGAATATTGTGAAAGAGAAATGAGATGATCCTAATAGCTCTCAGCTGCCGAACATTCCTGGTATCACAGGAATACATCACCTCATTTCCCCGCATTGCTTCAATATTATCAGCATCCTTGCCGCTATCAGGATGTGCACAAGCCCTCAATGCACAGGAGACACTGAATTAATGGTTAGCACAATGGTGCCGTTGTTGTCAGCACTGCTGTGTTTATTATAGGGGCACGCACACTCCCGAGTACTGGGGACCCTCCTCTGGATCAAGCTACCAGCTATTTCAGGAAGCCTGGCACAAGACCTGGGCAACGAGAGTCATTCTCTAAAACACACACCTACTTTCCTGACATTTCCATTAACCCTTGAATATAGTAAATCTCGAAATGAAAACGGACTGTCCTGGGATCAGGCTGTAAAGTGATTAAGTAACCAAACAACCAAGCAAACAAACAAACCAAACAAACAAATAAAAGAAGCTTTTTCTTCTCTACTAGTTACTTCACATGGAATGCTCGCCCAAGGACTGAGCTATGCAATAGCCACTAAAGGAACACCTTATTAAAATCATTACAAAATGTCAGAGACAGGGGAGCCTCTGATTGCACGAATTGAGTGTGAAACTGTCAATCCAAGAGCAGGATCAAGGTATATGAGAGGCAGTCCTGCATACCCAAATGACAGGCACAATTTTAATAAGAAACCTGAAAGAGAACACTAAAGATGGCTACAAAGGAGAGCAAAGGGCTCAGTGCCCAGATGCAGGATCCCCCGGGCATAAGCACAGAGGAGAGTGTGGGAAGATGGGGGAAAGTAAATGGGCAGTGGCATTGTGGGATACAGGTTCTTTGGTTGTTTTTCATGTTGTATATTTGCATGCTGATTGTTTTTCCTGGAAACAACTTACATGACACTTGTGATATGATGAGCAAGCATGTTTGAGAACAAGTGAAAAGTATGTCCACGCAGAGAGTTTCTCTCATGACATATTATTCATAAGCACAGCTGACGGAGCCCAATACTGAGGGAAGAGGCAGCATCCATAGTGGCTCTTGGTGCGCATGTCATAATTAATGGCATACTGGGTCAGCCTCTGATAGAGGGAGAGGCACCTTCACCCCCACTTCTTTCAGGTGACCTCAACCAGGCCAGTGGGACATAAAGCCTCCTTTATCTTTCTCCATGTCCCATGGAGTTTGTGACAGGTGGTTTTCTTTTTGAGTAGTGGAAGCTGTTGAAATTGAGAAGGCCAGTTATCAGCCCTGGCTGATGCAGATAACTATCATTGAAGCTCAGACCCACCTGAGGGCCTCAGGCCTTACCTGTTTCTGTCTGGTCCTCTCCAAGATTCCCCACAGCTATCTGATAAGACGCTTTTTAGCCGTCTAGTTTGCATGTTGCTGACAATTTTCATTCAAAACATATGCAAATCCTGAGGGCAGGTTGCTGGGGACAGGTTGCGGTGGTGAAATGCTTCAAAACTTTTAACCAAATCATTCTATTAGCCCAGGAAGAGGCCTTTTGATTTAGGCTTCTATTTGCATCAAAAGCACAGTTAGGCCCCTGGTCATCCCAACTCTCAGATGGCAACTTCTCTCACCTCTGGTGAAGGTGGAATTAGCACCATGACAGGGAACAGCAGCAGTGCTGTGCCTTGGCTTAATGTCAAGAGGGTCACTTAAGCCAATACCAACTGAACAATGGGGGGGGGGTGGGTGGGAGGGGGGCGTGGGCCGGGGGTGATCCAGAGACTCAACCAGCCCCCAGTTGGTTCCTAAGCCACAGGACAGCAGTGGGGCCCTGGCCAGATGCAGGGTTCTGGGTCCACTGGGCCACCTGCCTGGAGTGTTTATACAGTGGCCAGGTCAGCAGGTTGAGGCTTTAGCGCACAAAGAGAAACACGCTGAATAAGCCTACCGGTGAATGAAGTTCGGAAAAACAGAGCACAGGAGTGGTAATTGGATATCTTGCCTAGGCCAGGAACTAATCTGGGCAGGGTGGAGGCTGGACTGGAGGCAGGAATTTTACAGAGGTATTTCCTGTTTCCTGGTCCTCACCTTAACTGATGCACCCAGACTATCATTTTAGACATTTCAAAGAGAATATCTATCTGTTTAGAATTGGTGCCTGATTCAAACTGTATGTGCCTGGGAAATCCTGTCCCCTCTTTCATGCTTTGCTATGGCTGCCTTGAAAGTTTGCAAAATTTTGACATAGTGTCCATATTCTTAATTTCCACCTGGCCACTTTGTCCTGGGTGACAGCAGGGCTAACATGAGCAGAGGCAATTTCAGGCTACATGCATGACATGAGATACAGAAATACACACAGGCAAGCATGTCCAGGACTCACTTAAACCTATATACATACATGCCCTTAAATGCATCACAGACTTGAACACACTGTAACCTCCTCAGATGCCCCACAGCCAGGAGCCACCACGCAAGCCAGAGCATGACCCAGGTAGGCATCCTTGATGGATCAGAACAGTGGTTGGAGCAGATTCCCTGGAAGGACAGAAGTCCAGGAGTTAGGAGGCAGAAAAGAAGGTTCAGTGAAGAGAGAAGAGCCTAGCTAAACAGGGGCAGCGAGGCCCTGACTACCTGACATAGGAGGGACACCATCAGGCCAAGGGGAAGGAGGTGAGATTTCGAGGCGTGGGACCTGTGCTCAACCATCCATGGGCTAGGCTCACGCTAGCCACTTCCCAGATGTAGACATTTTTAGCTGCCATACCTATACCATCGAGTAGGTAGTATTCTTACCCCAAGAATCCGACCCAGACTAAAGAAGTAACTTGCTCAGAGTCCCCACAGCCAAGAAACAGAACTCATGAGTAGATAGCATCTTCTGGATCCCAGACCCTGGGCTGCTTCTATGTGACACTTGTCAAGGAAGATGGGTATTGAACCATGGTTCCCCATGCATTGTTACACTTCTTTACTTAAAGGACACACACCTGAGTGACCGCCAGCCTCTGTCTCCAGCTGGGAGAAGGAGCAACAGCTGCCGGGGGTGAGATGGAGCCAGAACTGCCTTCTCTGCCTTGCTATGGTAGACTTGACCCTTGAGGCAGATGGTTCCTCATCTTGAGAGTTGGAAGTCTGGAAGCAACATATCTGCACACTGATACCTCCTCACTGGATTCTCACAATGGGGAGAGGAAGAGCCCTCTTTTATATTATCATTGATTCCTTCCTAGAATCTCCACCCTTTTGAGCCTCAAAGGCCCTACTTCCTAATACTATCATGTTGAGGACCAGGATTTCAACTTGTGAAAGTGGGGGACACAAGTGTTCCAGTTGGGGGAAGGCATGATGCCTGAAGTATCTTGACTTCTCTCAGTCTTCCAGTATGATAACCACAAATGTCTCTAGATATCACCGACTGTCCCCAATAACATCACCCTCAGGTGGGATCGTCCAGCTAGCTGGGCAGGTCCTTGGGGCAGTCTGGAGGAGACTGGACAAGTCCTTGGCTCTTCTACCAATTTTCAGTGCTTGGGACAGACCTCTCCTTCTGGCCTAGATGCTGAGGTGTCCGACCAGCTGCAGTGGATGGACAAGCAGCCTTCAGAAGCTCTCTGGGAAGCCTTCTAGGTCTTGTAGGCCTGGGTCCAACCCTCCCCCATGGGCCACAAGGCTGCCATAGAGACACTTTGTCCAACAGTGCCCTTTTGTCTGTACCCCCGGAGCGTGCAGATTCAATGGCCAATTACGAAAATGAAAACTCCAAGTTCTAGCCGCAAATGAGTATTTTCCTCTGGCACTTTGATCCTTTGGTAATGAGTGCCTGGCTACCAAGGAACTCCAGGAATGCAGTCTTGATAATGAAAATAGGTACCAGGCCCAGAGAGGGCCCATCACTGTCCTGGTGGACCTGCCCCAAGTAGGTATCCTCTGCATCTGCAGCAGCCACTCCCCAGCTGGACAGGAACCTTGCTGAGGCTGGCTGTCCCCACTGGGCCCTGGGCTTGTTTCCATATACCTGTTGCAGGCTGCCAACTGCAGTGCTTGCCTCCTGGGGGAAGCCGACATCTCTATGACTATTTGGCTACAAATCAGAAAGAACCCCTAATCTAGTGTTTTTAATAGTCTTATGTTCCTTTTCTTAAAATTTGTTTTTGTTTTATATGTATGAGTGTTTTGCCTACGTGTATATAAATGCACCATTTGCATGCCTTGTGTCCCCAGAGGCCAAAAGAAGGGCATCAGATCCCCTTAACAGATAGCTCACAACTACGGGTTAACCGCTAGTCGTGAGCCACCATGTAGGTTCTTTGCAAGAGCAGCAAGTGCTCTGAACCGCTGAGACACCTCTTCAGCCTCCCTTGTTCTCTTTCTTATCAAAAGTCAAAGCCGTAGTACCCCTGTCCCAAAGAAGCTGAAGCACAGAGAGGTGAAGTCACTTCATCAAGAGCTTGAAGCTTGTAAGGAGAGTTGCTGTGAGTGGAGGCAGCCAGCAGCCTCTGGAGCTGATGCTTCTCAAAGTGGCTGAGTGGGGGCCCCAAGTAGGCATCTTATTCTATACTGAAGAAAACTAGGGTTATGGGAGAACCCCCAAGAAGTGTCTTAGCTGGCCAGTATGTAGAGGTGTTCTTTGTTTTTTATTATTTTATTTTATTTTTTGTTGTTGTTTTTTAATTTGGGGCAGTGTTTTACTATGTAGCGTGGGTCAACCTTGAACTTTGGTTCCAGCGGTGTCTCTCAAGTGCTAGGATTGCAGGGCTGCACCTTGATGTCCTGTTTAATTCTCTTGCTCACTCCTGAAGAGCTTGTGTGGCATTCAGAATATCAGTTAGTACTGTCTCTCCAGGAGTCAGTGCAGCCAGGTGGTGTAGGGCCTAGGCACAGATCCCGAGGGACCAGAGATGTGTCTCTGGCATTGGATGCCATGTACTCTGCAGCTTCTTCATCTGTGAGCCAGAGATCAATGCCCAGCTCACAGCATCCCCATACCTGAAGAGATGCAAGGTACAGGAGTCACTTATGGCTTTTGGAAGAGAGGAGCTCCATGTAACCTGGAGACAGGTCACCAAACCTGTCTGAGACTCATAGGGCTAGATGGTCAGTAAGAGAAAACACAATTCCATTCTGGGCCCAGAGCTGTAGGTAAAGCTTGCAGCAAGAGCTAGTCCTGGGTGCAGGTGGGGCAGGATGCTCAGCTGGGTAGCTGGAGGCACTCCTGAGAGTCAGGCCGTATGGTAGCAAAGTTTCAGGTCTGAGGCTGAAGTTTTCTGTGTGCTTCTAAAGTCCCGGAACCTTGAAGGAACAAAAGGTCTCAACCAGAACTTTAAATGCTTGCTGACTATGCCCTTTTGTTCCCAGTAGCCTCGTGGCCCAGGGGACCAGGTGAGGAAGAAAACAACTTGGCTCCTCTGGAAAGGAAGAGAATTGCAGTTGTTAGGCCCCTGGGGCAGATCTCTCCTCCTCCTTCCCTGTGCCCTGGTCCCTTCTCATACACACACCCCTTTATGTGGCACTCACAGTAGGCTGATTGTGAGCACCAAAGGCTAGGGGCAAGGGAGGACCAGAGAGAAACATGACTAATAATTGCTGTTCATGCTGAAGGGCTGATGGCATGCCCAGCACCTGGCTATGGCTGTCCAGGCAATATCTCATGTAAGGTCTGTGAGGATGGGAGGATTTTGTTCTCTTTCACAAAGAAACTAAGCTTCAGACAGGCTAAGCTCAAGGTCACAAAACTTTCAAAAAAGTAGAGCCAATATCCAGTTCCAAAGCCTTCACTGGTCTACCACTCACAGCCCTTCCAAAGAACTACTCCAATAATGAAGGTGATGGAGGCGGGAGTGGGTGCCCCTTAGATATCCTTTTCCAGCATCTTTAAGAGTTTAGCCCATTGCATTTCCAGCCAAGTCAACTCAACATTAATAAGGTGTAGAAACTGTGTTTTCATATTCAACACTATGCTATTCACTTTTAGCTTAATGGTGAGTTTCAGAGTTGCGATATGAAGGAAGGTCATGTTTGTGCAAAGGGCTCTGGAGTCAATTCACACCATGGGAATATGAACATTTCCAAATGCAATGAGGAAGAAGACTGGTAGTCATACCCATGCACACCTATTCTTTGAAGTACTCATTGCATTTTTGTATGTCCCTTTTATTACTGTATGATATGCATCCAGCAAGAAGCACACATATTGAGCTCTTTGATGTGTCTACACTGAATTACCACCATTTTGGGTGAGTATTTATTTACCAAGCACTATTTCTCAAAGGCCATGACCATCATTGGCCAGTTTTCCTTTTTCAGTGTGACCAAAAGTCTAAGCAGGCAGAAAATAAGAGCATCTACAAGATACCCATGATTGTATCACTGTTTAAATCAAGAAGAGTGAGAGCATGAATGACCGGAAATCTCTTCCCCATTTTGAACAGAGTCAGGGAGAGTCTCATGCAAGCAACTGAAACCTGAAAACATGAGCATTTGTCATCCTTACCTTAATGAGTTCAGTCAAGGTGAAGAGAGCATGACATCCCTTAGATGGCCAGAGATGACATTTGTAAAGCAAGTGAGTAGTGGGGGGAACTGACTGGAGAGGTGGCAAGGGCCTGTCAACTGAACATGGTAGGTGACTTGTGTGGGTGTGGGCTATAGAGATGCTGGGGCTGTGAGTGAGATCACAGGAGGCTTCATGAGGTGACAGGTGTCCACTGTCTGGCAGGTTAAGCACGATGGTATGAAACAAAAGTTTCTCTTCAAGCGCATCTCAAGTGCTGTCTGCCTGAAGACTTTGGCAAAGGAGTCTGGGAATCTGAGGGTAGGTGAGCAATGGTACAGGGGAGGTTATTGTGTAATTCAAATGCTGATTTCTGTTACCCCCCACCCCACCCACCATATCTGGTTGCAATCCTTATTCTGAGACTCTACTGTCTCAGTATTGTATAAACAATGCTCCCCAATTGTCTACTGATATGCCAATAAAGCAGCTTATAGCTAATCAATCTTCTGAGCAGGAGAGAGAAGAAGGCTGGACTTCCTGCCAGCCAAGAAAGGAGGAGTTAGAAAGTGGAAGTAGGGGATTCAGCCAGAGTAGAGGTCCAAGAAGACATCAGGAGAGAGGAGCTGGAGCAGGAAAGCTACAAAGCGCAAGTGTCTCAGTATCTCTGGGATGTATGCTGGGAGGAGAGCAGATTAGCTTAGAGTGTTAGAGTAATAACTGCTCAATTCTTGTGCTGTGAAGCTTGTTAAAATAATATAATAGAGTCTCATTTATTTGTGTGATAGCCTGATTAAGAGAGAAATTGAGAAACAAACAGTTTTGTAAAAAAAAATAACTTTAACAGCAAGGTGCCCAGGGATATATTTTTGGTGGAACTCTAGAGAGTTTGGATGCTGTCTATAAAATAAGTCTTGGAAAAATCCTCATTACACTACTCAAGATAATTGGACTCATGATGGCTATGGTATGCAGCTCATCTCCAGAGGCCCTGGAGATGCCCAAGTCTGCAATGGGTGGGTCCTTGTGTTTTGAATATGAATAGCTCTTAGAAACTCCTGTGTTAGAACACTTGGATCTAGCTAGGAGCACTGGTTTGGAAGGGTTGAAAACTTGAGGAGGTGGAAGGGAGTGAGCTTTAAGACTTTCTGACCAAGCCCCTCCTACTTCCTGTCCATTGGATGCAGTGTGAGGATCTACTTCATGTTCCTTCTGCCGTGTTTTCACTGTCATAACAGATGATGTCCCTCAGATGTTAATCCACAATGAATCCTTCCTCCATAGAGTTACACTTTCTAAGTATTTGGTCAGAGCAGTAAGAAATGTAACCTAGCTGGCCAGGCGTGGTGGTGCACCCCTTTAATCCCAACACTTGGAAGGCAGAGGCAAGAGGAGCTCTGTGAGTTCAAGGCCAGTCTGATCTACAAAATGAGTTCCAGGACGGCCAGGACTACACAAGACCCTGTCCTGGAAAACAAAACGAAAGAAAGAAAGAAAGAAAGAAAGAAAGAAAGAAAGAAAGAAAGAAGAAACTAATACCATCCCCATGAGCATCCCAGTGCTGTGTTGGCTCACAGAACTATCTCTGCTACCCTACTCAGGGAATGGTGGCGTACTCTATTTTTAGGTGTTGAGGAATAACAGACTGAGTGAATGGATTCACCTTATATACACCTCTCATTTCCTCTTCACCCCACTTGTATAGCCAAACACATGATGGTCATGGGCTTAGGACTCAAACTCTGCCTTTGTTTACTCACTCTGTGAGCTTGGGCCTGGTAGCTAATCTATCTGAAATACAATTTCTCTGCCCCCTAAGCAAGGACAATAGTATCCAGCTCCCGAGGCTGTGGAAGAGACTCAACAAACAAGCACACACTTTCCTGCTGTGAGCTCTTTTAGGGAAAAAGGATGCCAGGCAGCCATGCACTTTTCCCATCCGGTCTTCTTCTGCCTACAGCTGCAGAGCACAATGCACCAGGCTGGTTATAGCATGTGCTATGGAAACAGACATATCTTTATCTTGAGCCTGGGACTGAGGACTGCTATCTTCCCCAAACTGATATCTACTTATATATTAATCCAACAAGAGTCCACACTGCTGGCCCAGTTCAGCATACAGTGATGGGACTCAATGGAGCAGAGTCCCCATCAATATTCTCTGCTCTCTTGCCAGGCCTATCACCAAGAATGTCCACTGAATCTTCAGCTTGGGGATGGTTGCTCAGTCACTAGAATGGGCCATTGAATTTGAAGATACAAAGTGATGTAACAAATATGGGATAATCTAGAGCACCAGTTCTCATCTTGTGGATTGCAACCCCTTTGGAGGGTGAATGACCCTTTCACATTGGTTGCATATCAGATATCCTGTCTCTCAGATATTTACGTTATGATTCATAACAGTAGCAAAATTACAGTTAGGAAGTAGCAACAAAAATAATTTTATGATTGGGGGTCACCACAGCATGAGGAACTATATAGAGGGTCACAGCAGTAGGAAGGTTGAGAACCACTGATCTAGAGAGTGCCAAACCCAAGACTTGAACAGTGTCTCTCTACTAGAATTATGCCCTCTATACAACTGTTCTCAGGATGCAGTTAAGACTAACAGGCTGATCAGGCATCCCTGTCTAGCCTGGAACTCTACAGAGTCCTTGGCCTGAAGAGAGACTGGGTGCTAGAATTCTGCTGCCAGGAACCCTGCAAGGGGGGAGCCTATGTCTTTCTGGATGCAAGCCATGGGGTAAGTGTCAAATAACACTCAGCCCCACAGTCCAACCATGTGTGTGCAGGTCACTTAGGGAAATGTGGAAGGGCCCAGCATAGGTGCCAGGGTTGAGAATCACATCATTCTATTGTCCTTTATTTGCCTTGTGCTTTTGAAATATCAAGTGGGATTAAATTGTGAAAATAAATAGACACAAAATAATAGCTCAGTAAGACAGACATAAAATAAGTCTGAATGTCAGTGAACCAAGATGAATACAGCAATCCTTGGTGCTAGAGACCCAGAATTTTCTCTACAGTGACATGGACACATACAACTGACACAGACACATACAATGTTTACCTCATAGACCAAAGATAGCTGCTGAGGCTCCAGCTCCAAGACTTGCATTCTAGCCAATAGAGAAAAGCAAAGAGGAAAGAAAAAGACCACACCCTTTCCTTGTTTTGGTTTGTTTGTTTGTTTGTTTATTTGTTTCAGTCAGGGTCTTCTGTGTAGCCATGGCTGTCTTGGACGTGCTTGGTAGACCAGGCTGGACTCGAACTCACAGAGATCTGCCTGCCTCTGCCCAACAAGTGCTGTGATTAAAGGTATGCACCACCACCACCTGGCTGCCTCATAGTACAGATTATTCTCTGAACCAAACTGTGACCATCGTCACCAGTTCAGCTGGGCCCACTTGCAAAGACTAATCTTAGCTGTATTTGTTGACTGATGGGGCCTCTCACAGAAGGTGGGGGCGGGTGTTGGGTGGTCATAGACCCTCACTTGAATATCCAACTACTCTTCAAAACCCAATGTATGCAATTCTGCTCCCAACTGCAGGTAGCCTCAGAGATGGCTGAGAGTACAGAGGCAATGGAGGGTTAAGGGAGGAGGCTACATTAGCACAGCCGTGGGGAACTAATGGGGTGCAGGCCTTCCAGTGTGTCCGCTTTAAGGATACTCAAGCTTGTGTCCCTGATTCCTCACCCATTTGCTCTGTAAGCCTGATGAAGTCACTGGCTCCCCAGAGTGGATGCTGGCGTAACCAAACCCTGTATGTTGTTAGGCCCTTAAGAGGTGAGGGAAGACACTGCTTAGGTCTCCTCCAGAGACAGGGTTTTAGCAACATACCTCTACCAAGAGCCCTTTGGTTGGCCTTCTTTGCCTGGCCTATTTGGACGTAAAGGGACCTTGGGGAAGGTCACTGTCTGTCTGGCCATTCTCAGTCCAGACAAAAACCAGGAAGTCTAGACCTCAGTAACTAGAAAGATTAGGTGTTGAGAAAGAGCTAGCAGCCACTGCTACCATTGAGAAAGATCACTTCTACCCCCAGTTTACTATTTTGTTGATCTGTAAAACGTAGTCATCATTTTGTTAGGAGAATAAGATAAGATTCTGTAATGTGCCAGTTCTTTCCTGGGTATGGTAAACATCCAATTCCTATCTCTCAAGAAATACTAATATTCTTGGGACCATGTGCTTGCCTTTGAATATATTCATTAATAAGCAGAAGACTTACTGACTTATATCCTCTCAGGTGGTATTGAACCCATCCTGGGCTGACTTAATGTTGGGTGACATAAATAGAAATACCTGTCCCCAGTGACAGCTGAGGAGGCTCACGGGGGAATCAACTGTAGCCATTACTGTCAACCCTGTCTCATAGACCAACACAGTGAGACCCACAAAATTGCAAGCACATATGCATAGTTTCTACTCAGAGCCAGGTTTCTTCCAAGCCCAGGCCCCTAGCCACCTCTTGGCATGCCATTCTGTGAATGAATGCCACCCAGTGTAGCATGCTTGTGGCTATAGGAATGCAAAGAGAGGCTTTTCTTATAAGCCCGCCTCATAGCAGGGACTTTATAGCCAACTTTGTGTTTGGTAGGGGGCTGGCCTACACTGTCCACCTTACAGAGTTATGGAAAACTCCAACAATGATTTTCAGGGGCCTGTAGATCCATGGAGTGGAGTCAGAGCTTTCCTCTGGGCTGCCAAGGGCCACACTCTGCAGTACCTGTCTGTGGTGTGGCATTGCGTGGGTCTATCAGAGGTCTTGTAGTCCAGTGATCAACACTGCTCTCAGAAATAACATCACTAGACTGTCTTTCCCCTCTACAATTACTGCCAGTGGTGCCATCAGGACAGGGGTTATAACTGGAGTTCCGGGTTGGCTGGAATACCCAGAAGGAACCACAGTAGTTGCTTGGGGGCCTTAAACCAGGAGGATCCAAGAAGGCCCAGCCAAGGAGTGCTGCCAAGCCTGGCACTAGCTCTGCCTAGAGATGGAACGGACAAAACAAGGCTCCTTCTACCCTCCCTGTGAGCTGAGCCTTATGCACCACAGGACCACACACTAAACCTAGAGGTCAAGACCCAGTCCTAGGAAGGATTAGAAAGGCCTCTGGTGTGAGGTAAAGGTCATAGGGATGTGAAAAGAGAGTCCCTTGTGGGCGCTCACTCTCATGAGTCTCCTGATGGCTCAGCCTCATGGAAGAAGAGATACTGGAAGAGTGGGGAAAAGAAGTGGCAGGGAGTTGGGGGCTTGAGGCTAAAGCATCAGTGAGATCTCCATCCTTGGTGGGTATGGGTTTTCATATTGGGAGCACAGGGAATGAGAGGTTGTTTAAGCCAAAGTGGAACAAACCCAGAGAAAAGCCTCTGGGAAAATGTGAAGATAAACACCAAAAACTAGCATTCAGGATTCTCCAGGGAAATAGAAGCAGAGAGGCAGGGAGAGATGAGGGAGCTTAAAGGCAAGAAGGAGAGGGGAAGGGGCAGGGAAGAGAGAAGGAAAGGATGGAGGGAAGGGAAGAAAGGATACAAGAGATCGTGTGTGTGTGTGTGTGTGTGTGTGTGTGTGTGTGTGTGTGTGTGTGTGTACATGTGCATTCATGTGCCTGTACATGTGTGTGCATAGTTGTATGTGTGAGGGTGCATTGTGTATTTGGGTACACATTTATGCTTGTGTAAGGAGACCAGAGGACAACCTCAGATGTCCTATCTGGAATCTCTTTACCTTTTTAAAAATAAGATAGAGTCTGTTCTATTTAGGCTTACTATCACTATGATGAAACACCATGACCAAAAGCAACTTGGGGAGGAAAGGGATATACATATATATTGGCTTATATATCCTAAGTCATAGCCCATCGAGGGAAGCCAAGGTAGGAACTCAAATAGGCAGGAGCCTGGAGGGAGAGGCTTCTGTAGAGGACATAGAGGAGAGCTGCTTACTGGCTTGCTCCTCATGGTTTGCTCAGCCTGCTTTCTTATAGAACCCAGGACACCTGCCCAGGAATGGCCCTACCCACAATGGTCTGGTTCCTCCCGCATCAATCCCTGGCTTTTAAAAAAATGCCTTACAGGCCTGCCTACAGTCCAATCTTATGGAGGTGTTTTCTCAATTGATGTTCCCTCCTCTCAGATGACTCTCGCTTATGTCAAGTTGACATAAAGCTAGCCAGCACAGAGTTTCTGGGATTCAGCCCCAGGGATCTATCTGCCTGTAGCCATCTTCCTAGCACTGGAATTACAAGTGTGCAGCCACCACATTGGGTGATTTTTATGTGGGTCTTAGGGATCAAACTTGGGTCCTTGTGCTTGCAAGATGAGTGTTGTACTGACTGAGCCATCTCCATCTCCCCAGTCCACAAGAGGCCCACTTTAAAACAATTGGCTCTTGTGCATGGTTCTGCAAGAGGTTGGAAGGCTGGAGACTCAGACAGACTTTGATCTTGCCATTTTGGAGCACAAACCACTCAAGACTATATGCTGCGATTTGCATCCAGAGGCCTCTGGGAACTGTGAAATGATTTCTGCCCAAAGTCAGCCTGGGTTTAGGCTTGTCTTCTTCTCCTGGTTCTGTGTGCCCTGGCTAGGCCTCATCAACACATCTTCTCTAATCTGCCTGAACTGTAAACTCATCAAAGGCAGAGGACGTGTCCTTTCCCAGAGTCCACTGCATTCACACAGTACCTGCTCCGTAGCTGGTGATCAATAACCACAGAGGACCACTTTCAATCTGGATTTTTTTTTTTTTTTTTCGAGACAGGGTCTCTCTGTGTAGCTTTACTGCACTGGACTCGCTTTGTAGACCAGGCTGGCCTTGAACTCACAGGGATCCACCTGCCTCTGCCTCCCGAGTGCTGGGATTAAAGGTGTGTGCCACCACGCCCGGCTGGAATTTGCTCTTATGTCACGTATATCTCAGCCTCTCTTCTTCCTTCCTCTCCCACTCTGGGTCCCCTGGAAACAGGCAGCCACATATCCTTGCCGGAAAGAGATGCTGACAGACTGAATGGCATAGTATAAAGCAGGTGCGGGGCTGACTCGTAATTCTGATATTGGCCTTCAAAGTTTCAACTGGTTTGTTCACTTTTCTGCTGCCTGTTTATTAAACTTCACAGGTACCTATGTGCGGCAGGGTCGGGTGCTGGACTCGCATGGAGGAGAGCAGGCGTAGATTTTTGTTTTCACTCACAATGAGTTCGCTAAGTAACAGTGACAAAACAGTGCATTCCATGGGCAGCGAGGGAAGGAAGGGTACAGAAGTGAGCGAAGGCCGGATGTAAAAGGAGCAGAGCTGATTCACCTACCCTGAAGAAGTAGGGGTGGGGGGATCCTCTGTTCTGTCAGAGGAGGCAGCTGAGCTTGGTCTGTACGATAGTGATCATCCAGGGCTCCTCATAGTGGAGCAGGGTGTGAGCTGGCAGTGAGAAACGGCATGGGAAAAATTTTCCTGACACTGCCAGGACAGCCCCTGAGGCCAGTGTGTGGCCCAGGGAGATGTCCCAATAGAACAATTCTTTGGCACTCCTGCTGGGAACTGGGTATTTCTATTTTTCCGTGACTTCAGCATCCAGGCCAGCTGTTCATCTGGTTCTTGTCCTGAAGAACGACTCGCCTTGGCCAGGCCTCCCTTCCCCTTGTCTGCCCTTGGCTTCATCCTCCTGCCTTGGCCCCCTACCTCCTTCAGGAATCCTGAGCTAACTGGAGAGGGGCCAAGGCCATGGAATGAGGGGGACAGGAAAGACAGAACAGGCAGCTCCATGTAGCTGGAGAATGCCAGGCTTTCTCTGTTCACAGAAATGGCTCTGCCTTGCTTGTCCCGTCTGTAGAATGGGGCCGGATAAACACATTTCAGTGAAGCCCAAGGAAATATCTACATATTGATCCCTTTTATGGGTCAGGGATGGCCTCCGGTGGGCAGAGGCGAGTGCTCAGACTTAGCCTGTGCTTTATTGAATCCTCCATTTACTTTTTTCTAGCTCATCACTAGCTGAACCCTATCATCTTGCAGCTTCCTCAAAAAGGCTTCCCTAACCTCCCTCATGAGGAAGCCCCTGGCCCCTGGAGTTAGTACCCTTCTTTGTCACCACAGTTGACTCTTCGGGGTGGCTGACACCTGCCCAATGCTGTACCTCTGGGTAAAATGTGTCTGGAGAAGCCTCATTGGTGAGACATATTATTCCTTTATTTTTTGGTTCAGAAGTGACCCAGAGTAGAAAGCAAAAGATTAGGGAAGGCAGATGGAGAGCATGGGATTCTAAGTAGGAGCGGGGTTCCTTCTACAAAGCCTTATTCTATGGGCCTATGGGTTACACTTAAGCCAGTGTCATTGGCTCTGATTCCTCCATTGGAGCAGAGAGTGCGTAGTTGAGCCTGTCAGTGTTAACTGAATGCCCAGCACGTGGCAGACACTGATTTGTAGAAGCCTTTTCAGAGACTTTTACCTCTCTAAATTGTCACCCGTCGCTCCTATACACAGTAAATTGGATTATGGAGTTTGATCTAGATGAGAGATTAGAAAAAGCTTTTAATTCGCAGGGTAACCCCTCTTTGTCTGGGCCAGTTAATACAAAGTTGCTCTGGATAAAGATGATGTGTCTGTGCTGGGCTGAATGGTACCCTCACAAATATTTGCCCATCACCTCATCCTTGGAGCCTGCAGAATTATGACCTTACTTGGAAATTAAGGATTCCCTAGTGGGCTTAAAGTAATGGCAGATGTCCTCACTGGAAGTTGGGTGAAAGACAGGCAGGGATAGAAATTGTACAGCCACAGGCCAAGGAACACCAGGCTACTGGGTAGAGGCAAGGAAGAAGCCCTTCAAGTTCTGAGGTAGCCAGTTTGTGGTGGGTTATTAAGGGGACTTAGGAAGACAACATGGTGGTCTTTCTAGGGCCCTACAGGCAGGAAGGAGCACCATGATATGATCATTGACTGACTGACTGACTGATTGGCTGACTGACTGACTGACTGACCTGGACGTTTTAATCCAGGTCTTCCGGCTGAAGGCTCCCTCTGCTTAGCAGCTCTCAGGCAGCATCATGCAACATACACATGAGTCCATTTGACTTATGTCTAAAGGGATCAGAGTGGGGATGTGGGGCATGACGGCCACAAAGCTAGAATGTCATCACTGGCTGAATGAAACTGTCCTGTAACATGGGGAGAGGCATGGTGGACACCGGTTCTTTCGCTGTCCCTCCTGCCACCTCTAGGTAGGACCACGGTGATCCATCCGGAAAGCTGTGGACCTGCAGCCCACCCTGGACAGGGGTACTGCTTTTGCTGGAGTCATCCATTGCAAAGTTTCACATTCTTCCTGCCAAAGGTTCCCCATCCATCTTTGAACCCTGCCTGTCACCTCTAAAGCCTTGGTCTCATATCCTCCCAAGAGCAAAAGGGCAGTCAATCGCTTTCCTTCTAAGGAGAGAGGCCAGGGTAAGGACAAACAGCTGAGCCACCCTGTAATTACATCCTGTAATCACAAGGATTTCTTCTGATCCTCAGTTTCTTTGTCTGGAGAATGGGAAGAAAATCACAATACACCATTTACTTACTTACTTACTTACTTACTTACTTACTTACTTACTTACTTACGTATGATTCAAGCTAGTTGTAGGTATAAGCATTCACCATACACGCATTTAATACTGGTGCGAACCACTGAGACAAACAACCAGCAATCCACTGCACATTTGATCCCAGCGCCAGCTCCTTTGCCCCCAGCTTATTTTTCCTGAACCTTTGGAAGCCACCATTTATTGAGCATTGCCTGTATGTCTGCCCTGTGTTAGGCATCTTCTAAGTCGCATCATTCAGTAACTGAGACAATTCTCTCCTCAGTGGGGGCCACCATTATGCCTACTTAACAAGGGAGGGGGGAAAGGCTAGAGAGCAGAGGCTTGTCCAAGGTGACACGAGAAAGCCAGCTCTCAGCCATTCTTGTCTCTATCCCCTCTGCTTCATTGGGTTTAGAAAGCTGACTCCAGTGAATGCTCTGAACCACAGAATGCGTACCTCTGTCTTTACATCTCACAGCTCAGGATAAGTATCAGTGTATCAGAAAAAGAGTACATGAAAAACAGATGAACAATCAAGTGTTTTTAGCAAACATCTTTTTTCTTAGGTGAAAGAGATTGGCATGGCTGTTCACTTCCACCCTCACTTCTTGTGTGACCCTCTGCCTGTCAGCTTTCTTTCAAAAGAATGAGCCAATAATACGCTCTCAGCCTTGGCCTGGAGTCTGGCCAGGGATGCTAAAGAGTCCTTTCAGCTTGAACAGAGCCAGCTGCTGCCACCCCAGCCTCCATGTTCAATCCTCTGTCCCTAACAGTGCCCAGTGTGGTATGTGCTCAGTGGTGTTTGCTGAGGGGCGAATGACTCTGCTTGTCTCAGCTGTTTTAGAGTTATTAAAAGTGGAAAAGCCAACTTTGCATAGCTGGCCTGAGAGGAGCTGAGCGGTCTGGTTTGCAGTAGGCCCCTCCCTCTTCTGTTACACAATCTGCTGAGCACAGAGGCTTGTCCAGGTTGGGCCCTGCAGGGAGGAGAGTGCCCATGTCCAGTGCTGCAGCTTTAGAAGGGGTTAAGCCTTAAGCTGTCTGGCCTGCATGCTCTCCAGCCCTGTCTTGCCTCACTACCTTGCCTCCTGCTGAGATGGGGCCATTAGTTTACAGATAAACAAGGGACACACTCTAGCACTGCCCCACTGCTGCTGTCAGCAACCTCTCTCCAGCTCCTCCATCTGGGCCACCTGGGAGGTGCCTTTTCTCGTTCTGCCCTTTGGAAACCCTGGGTTTGTAACCCAGATGGGCCACTCAGACATAAATGGGATCTATGATGGGGCTTCCAGAGTGAAAGACCTTGAGCCAAAAAGAGCAAAGATGGGCTAGTCCTGCCAAACCTAGGAGTCAGATGCTGCCTGAAGAACCTTCACTCCAGAACCAAGGCTGGAATCACTTCCCAGGTGTAACAAGGGACTCCTTACTTCTGGTCCCATTCTATGGCAATTCTTTGGTCTATCTCCTTGCTTACACATTAGGGATAACCTTGAGCCACCAAATATGTCCTTTGGTAGACCTAACGATGGACAACTTCACTGCCCTGCTTCACTAAAGGCCATCAGTCAAGTCTGGCCGGCCTCTTGCTAAGAATGAGTCTTTTAAATGACTGAAAGGAAAGATCAAGAGACCCTCTATGACATGTGAGGCTCACACAAAGGTCAAACCCCATGTCCCTAAGGCTTCCTTAGAAAAAAACACGCTGGCTCGTCTACACCCTGGCTAACTGTTTTCTTGCAGCAGCAGCTGGCCTGAGCAGGTCTTAACCATTATCTCTCTGTTGTGTGACACTCAAAGCCACGATGGTGTCACCTGCCTCATCCATCTGCAGGAAGAGGCATTTTTAGAAATGCCATACATCCATCTCAGATCTACCTTGGTGGACAGACACTTCTAGTTGAATTCAGGTGAAAGACTTTAACTCTGAAACCGAACCAGATGAAATATTATTTTTCTCAAACTGATACCACCCTCTCTCATCCTTTCAAAAACTGGACCTGGTTACTATTATAACATTTTCATTTTTATCCATACTTTTTTTTTTTTTTGACATTTTTTCCCCTGCCTTTTATCTTCATCATATCCTGGCTTTTGCTTTTTTCGTTCACAAAGTCTATGTGGATTTTTATAGAAAAATCTTTGCTGACCTTTGACCTAGACTATTGAGCTCTGCCAGAAAATTCCTTCTTTGGACCATTCTACACCTATAGAGAAGCCAGGAATCATTCATGGACCACAGTCAAAACTTTGGTTCAAGAGTTCTCCTTGACCTTTTGAGGCCATGATGAATTGACTAAAGACTGCTAACCTCCATGTGTTGCTCTGGGCCACCTTCAGTTCCTGTCTTCCCTCCTGCCCTTCTCCAGTTTCCCTCACTCGCACTGTGTGGGGAACCTTGCTTCCTCGGCACTTCCTTCTGCTCTGACTTCCCATTGGAGAAATTGAATTGATCCCAGTAGTTTGACCAATGGAGAATCAATTCCCTTATTCAAATATCTTCGAGCATCATGCTGGTGGCCAAGTCAGTATGAGGTGCGATGTGGCCTACACCTCACCCTCTGGGATTTCGATTACTTGGGGGACCTTGGACTAGAACCTGGACTCTGGACACTGAGCTGAGCTTCACAGGCCCTAACTGGGTCTTCACTTTCTCTGTCTCACCACATTCATTTCCTCGTCTGTGAAAATGGACTCAGGTTTATCTACCTCCAGGCCCACTTAGTGGGCCAGCTGGCAGTGAAGGACACCATCGGTGGCTTCTTCCCTGCAAGTAGAACTGCCCAAGCTCTAAATTTTAACATCCCCAGACTGAGATTTAAAAAAAAAAAAAAAAAGAGCCCCTGAAGCCTTTGAAGCGGCCACCTCGTCCCTTCTTGCTCTCTTTGCCCTGAGTGCCCTCAGCCATCTCCTCCCTTCCTGCCCCCCTCTGCGGCATGCCTGGAGGAATTCTGGGCTGAGGACACACCTCCCACAGCCTGAGGCATAGCCAAGCCCAAGTTCTTCATCCAGGATCAATAATTTTTTTTTTCTTGTTACCTTAAAGAATAATAATGCATGGGCTGCCAATGCCACAGCCCTCTCTATTAGTCCCTCTGTCTGCCTCTGGACTTCCTCTCTTATTGTGTAATGTGCCCTTTACAAGGTCCTTTCTGAGTTCAAAATGAAGCTTGGGAGGGGGAGGAGGTAGCAAGGGGACTTCGGTCTGTTGAGGCCTGAATCTGCTGAGGTCTTGAGTCCTTTTCCTGCTGCCACAGTCCCCAAAGCCTGCTGCCTTTTCTACGCAAGAATAGCTCGACTCCATGGACTGCTTCCAAGTCCTGAGGCCTTTCCATTGATGGCAACACGATCTCTCTCTGAGACAGGACTCCAGTCTCTCCCTTTTGCTCTCTACACAGCAGCCTTAGAGCCCTTGTTCAGTGCAGGGCTGGTCACACTTCCCCCTCCTCTTTTTTTTTTTTTTTTCTTTTCTTCTTTTTCAAGACAGGGTTTCTCTGTGTTAGCCTTGGCTGTCCTGGACTCGCTTTGTAGACCAGGCTGGCCTTGAACTCACAGCGATCCACCTGCCTCTGCCTCTGCCTCTGCCTCTGCCTCTGCCTCTGGAGTGCTGGGATTAAAGGCTTGTGCCACCACGCCCGGCCCTCCGCCCCTCCTCTTTAACTCCTTCTAAGTTGTCCTACCACCCAACGGATGAAATCTAAATGTCTTTCCACATGAGAGGATCACAACTGAATCATACATGGCATATTGGTTTCAAGAGTAGTTCTAAATACGTGTGTGTGTGTGTGTGTGTGTGTGTGTGTGTGTGTGTGTGTGTGTTTTCTTCAGCCAGGCTGCTTGCTCGGTTGGCCCTAAAAGCATCTAAGCTTGAACTCCTGCTCCATTCTTGCTCCCATCCCTTCAGATTAACTTCAAAGCCTATCTTACTGTGAGTCTCAAAAGGAGGGTGGACCTGGTAGCCACCTCTGCACACTCAGGCCGAGTCAGGTACAGGACCCAATGTCTCCCCAGTATGCTGAGTCTTGAGCATAATGCACAGGTGTAGGTAAGGAATTGCTCTTGGAGTCAGCACTCAGGCTCCAATCACTTGTTTCCAACATGACCCATACTTTGTCTTCCTAGACACTCCACTTTCTGCCTGACCTTTGAGTCCATAGGTGAGTCCATAGCCTTCCCTTCTGCCCTTCTCTAAGTGTTGTGACCAGAGTGAACTGGTGTGGATAAGCTGTCTAGTTTGGTGCCCTGGGAGCCAGTCACTGCAGCCCTCTGCTCTTTCAGCATCTCTGCTCTTCAGCATCACGACCGTCTGGAGGGAGGGCAGCCTTGTCCCAGGATTCCTTCTCTGTGTAGCCCAGTGGAATTTTTCTGATGGCAAGTTTTTACGGTTTACAAACAAAAGCATCCCCAAACAGTTGTTAAATAATACATTTTCCTTTACTTGACACATGCGTTTGCTGAGCCCTCACTGAGGGCCAGGCTCAAGAGGAGGTCAATGCGGAGCCTCTGAGTCGGCTATCAGAGGGAGGGATAGACAATGGGGAAGCAAAATGTATCCTCTCAGTGAACACTAATTATCATTAAGTAAGAAATGAAGAAATGTACTCTCACTGGGAGAGAAGGAACCCTGGTAAAACAGACAGGACAGGGACTCAAGTTTAAGGGGTACCACCCTCAGCAGGGCTGAGTCCTAAGTCCTCAATACTGGCCAAAGAATCCATGCTTGGCTACCACCAGCCAATATTCTATTTACACCACTAAAATGCCCACCCCTAGACATTTGCCCTGGGTGGTATTATCAGGAGGAGTCAGAGAGACATTCAGTCACGTATACTATCCACTTCTTAGTCCCCTTCAAGCCTGCGTTTGCCCTCAAGGTCAGAGCTGAGGACCTTTCCCTACCTCACCTTGTCAAGCTCTTGTGTCCCTGTGCCTCAGTTTCTCACCCTCGGTATGGGGGAGGGTTGTGACTGCATTAGTGAGCTGGCAGGGTGGCTCTGAAGTGGGAACGTGGGGTTCCAGTGTTGAACACACAGAAGATTTGACAGCCTCACAACTCACTGCTTAGCTTGATTCAAAGAATAACTAAGCTTTGTCTCCAGTAGTCTGAGGGTGTTTCAATTACTGTCACATTTGCAGGATGAGGGGAGAAGTCTGAATTCTTCAAACCAGAGGCCATATGGGATTTTTACACTGTAGTTTTCCAAAATCATCTATCACACATCCATTTTAGAGCCCTCCACTGAAAAAAAGCAAGACTTGGCTGGGCTTTGGGTTGGATAGCCTCTCTACCAGGCTCAGATATCTTTCTTCTCATCTCTTTGGCTCAGCACAATCCTTAGTTCCTCACAGAACTATTTCAGAACACCTGGACCAAGTCAGACACCCAGAATAGACAGCGAGCAGTGAACTTGGCTCGTTAGCCACTCTTTCAAGTACAGTTGTGTTTGTAATAGGTTAGTTGCTACATGTCTTTCTTCCCAGAATATAAGTTTCTAGGGTAGATAGAGACTATAGGTGACCTGTTTGGTGTTGAGTCCTAAGTATCATTGAAGATATTCAATAAATATTAGTCAAAATGAAGTTTTAAAAAAAATTTTAGTTCTTTAAGACAAGGTCTTTCTGTGTAGTCCTACCTGTGCCGGAACACGCTATGTAGGCAGGCAGACCTCAAACTCACAAAGATCTGCTTGACTCTGCCTCCCCAGTGCTGGGATTAAAGGCGTGCCCCATACCACAGCATGAGCAAATATTTTAAGAAGTATATTCATGTCATTTTCCTTTATACTAGGTGCTACACTAAATAACAAAACATATCTTGTCTGTGTCACTAGCTAGAATAGAAAATGCAACGGCAGCTGTGATGAACAGGTGTAAAGATGCCTTAGGGTTACCTTTGCTGTGATGAAGCACCCCGGCCAGAGACACCTGGGGAGGAAAAGGTTTGTTCAGCTTCTACTTCCACATCACAGTTCATGCAACAAAATCAGGACAGAAACCCAAACAGGGCAAGAACGCAGAGGCAGAAGCTGGAGCAGAAGCCATGGAGGAGTGCTGCTTGCTGGCTTGCCCAGCCTGCTATCTTAAAAGAAGCCAGGACCCCCAGCTCAGGGATAGTACCACCCACAAATGGGCTGGGCTTCTTCCCATCAATCACTAAGAAAATGCCCTACAGGCTTGCCTGCAGCTGATCTTACCTAGGCATTGTCTCAGTAGAGGCTCCCCTCCTGTCTGATGACTCTAAGGTGTGTTATATAGACATAAGACTAGCCAGTACAATAGACAAATCTGCTCATTTCGCCAGAAGTGTGCAAGGAGCTGTAGGCAATGAGCCTAATCATACATGACTCATGCAGTGCCCATTTGGGTCTGACAGAGATTAAAAACCTTTCTGGGAATCTTGAAAACCTAAAAGATTCCAAGGCCTACCCAACACTCAATCTGTAGATAGCTAACAAGCATCTATGGTCTGGGACTCCATGGGTACCAAACTCTGAGGCCATCTATATAAAACGGCACAATACAAGTGCATAATCTATGCATGAAAGTCTGGGTGCTTTAGATAATCTCTAAAGCCATCTAGGGATGACTTAGAGTATCCAACACAGTGTGGACTCAATATAGTAATCATTGCGCTGTATTGTTTAGGGATTAATGACAAGGAGCTGGGGATACAGCTCAAGTGACGCAGCACAAGCACGAGGACCTGAGTTCAATTCCCATATCAGAAGCCAGGCAGGGTAGCATGAGCCTCTATGGAATCCCGGGTTCACATATGGGAGGCAGAGATAAGAGCCTTCATACTTGTTGGTCAGCCAGAGTAGTTGATTGATGAGAGTTCAATGAGAGACTCTGTCTCAAAACTTAAGGTGGAGTGCAACTAAGAAAGACACCCAATATCACCCTCTGGCTTCCATATGCATACTCTCTCTCTCTCTCTCTCTCTCTCTCTCTCTCTCTCTCTCTCTCTCTCTCTCTCTCTCTCTCTCTCTCTCACACACACACACACACACACACACACAGACAGACATGTGTACACTCACATATGCATGAAATCTGTACATGTTCAATATTGATGCATTTCTCCCCAGTTAGGTAAAATTAAGCAGTTAAAAGGAAAGATGAAGAACCAGTGGACACAGAATGCCAGTTGTACTGCCCACTAATGAGTGAGTAATTGTAAAGTGGCTACTGGGGGCCAGGCCCTGTGTCCTGTCTTAGTGTGTCTGAAACCAGGAGACAGGACTCTGTTCCCAGGGAGCCTACAAGATGGTTGAGAAGACAGAAAGTAGTTAAGCAAAACCAGTATTGCTCTTGAGGAAAGTGTTTTTTGAAAGCTCATATGGTAATTTCCATGAATGACCATATGAGATGGTGATTCTGAGACAGGAATAAGGTTCAGAGAGAAGGACCACCCCAAGTGGGTGAATGACTTGGGCTGCAGTTTGTCCACTCTTGTCCCTTAGGAATGTTGCTTCTCTCTCTGCCCCACCCACCTTGAGCTTAAGATACAGATGGTAAGAACCACAGGATTCTTGAGGGGCTGGGGCAAGATGGATCTGTAATTTTGCAATAAGTGGGATTTACTGCAGCCAGCCCAGATGTTTCCACTGGCTGGAGAGCAGTCTGTCATCCGTTGTGTTTGGGGGAAAAACAGCCATAGTTAGAAGCATGGCTGGTTGCAATGTAAAGGACAGATCCTGCAAGACACCAATGATGGCCCCATGGCCTGAGTGCTGAACATGAAGGAGCCCTTTGATTGTCCCTCAGAGAGTCCCGCGCTTATTAAGCACATCCACCCCCTCCCCTGCCCACCCCAAACCCACTCCTGATGCACACATTCTCACTCCAACCAGTATCCCCAGGAGATAAAGGCAAGGACCTTGCTGAGGCCTTAGATGCTCTATCAGCATCCGAGCCTTCATCGTACTTAGCAGTCCCAGGAGCTTAGGCCACGCCTTTAGAGGTATCTTTATGAGCTGTCTTCTTCCCAGGAGCTTAGGCCATGCCTTTAGAGGTATCTTTATGAGCTGTCTTCTTCACAAACCAGACTGATTAAATGTCACCTCTTTGGAGAGCTGTTTTGTACCTCCTGCTTTTAAACAGTGTCCCCAGTCACTGTCTGAGATTTTACTCTGCCTTGTTTCATGGCACAGCCATGATGACTCCCTGGCATGGAATTAACAGTTAGATAACTGAAGTACTTGCTTGTGTTTTATTGGCTGCTTCTCCAGCTAGCTGGCAAATACCAGGAAGGAAGGAACGTCACTCTCTTCTCTGTGTCCTTTATCCAGGGTAGGTATAAAGGAAAATCGTATTGACTGGATAAAGTTTCCCTCTGGTCTTCTTCCAGATCATTCCTGTTCTACAAGGACAGTCTTTCCATTTTTGGTGGAAGAGGACACAATGTGCAATCTGTTCAGTGTCCCTGACCCCATTCCCTGCCTCCTTCTACCTCCAGCAAGCTCCCACCACTCTGTCAATGACCATGTGAACAATTGATCATTGGCTTGTACATGGGGATCTCTGAACAACCGTGAGCCTTGGCCACACCACTCTGGATTTGGGTCTAGCTTTACAGCCTTCTGCCGGTTGAGCATGTGTCTAAAATCTTGGTATGTTAGTCTGCAATACAGGATGATTGGTAGGTGCTACAGTTGTAAGGACTCAAGCTAAGTGATGCAAAGTGCTTAGTACTCAGCATGTATCGTGTTCGAATATATGAATGGCTCATAGGAACTAGAGTGAGAGGCTGAGGGGTACATGGAAAATCCATAGCAGGTAAGTTGGATAAAAAGTAATAACAGCTGCTAACATTCTCATCAAAGGCTTCATAAACAAGTGGAACAGACAAAGTGGCCAACAGAAAATCTCCATATGAAGGGGTCATTGCTGTTCAGTTCCTGCCATGATTTGACAGGGACAACCTTGGCTCAGCATGGCCCTAGCTTCCACTTCTCAGAGAAACCTTTGAGTATTTGTATTGGCTGAAATCTTGCAGTGATCATATACAGGATCCTCTTTGATGTGGGGTGACGTCCTGGTAACCCCATTGTAAGTTAAAATATAATAAGTTGGAAATGCAGTTTAAGTACTTACACAATGGAGCACCGTATCTAAGAAGTCTGTACAGCTCCATTGTCCTTCCCTTCCACCCATGACCGGTTGGAGCATCATGAAAGAGTGAAGGAGTACAAGTCACTATGCTGGGAAAAGACCACAATTCAGAATACGAGGTACAGCTTCTGTTGAGCGCATATTGCTCTTTCCCCATGGTCAAGTCTGAAAATTGTTAGCCGAATCACCGTATGTCAGGATGGTTTATACCAGCAAATAAGTAATTCAACCAACCCAAGCCAAGGAGTGTCACTTCTTGGTAGGAACTGCTAGAGACTGATTTTAAATTTAATTGACTTGATGGAAGTATAATTTACCTGTTCATGAACTTTGACAAATGGACACATGCAACCATAATTATCAAGGCATAAAGTACTCTGTTATCTCTTCGAGTTCACTGGAGTCCCTCTCCAAACAGACCCTTTACCCTAGCCTCAGGCAATTCAAATATGCTTCTGTCTCCATGGGTCGGTTTTGTTTAATCTAGACTTTCATGTGAATAAGAACACGACAAGTATGGCAGTTTTGATGTGTGTCTGGTTCCCTTCACACAGGAAAAAAAATTGTAAAGCTCTTTTATCTTTTGTGAGACCTTTCATGGCTCAATACATTGTGCATGCCCCAACTGCCCATTCAAGAGAATGTGTATTCTTCATTGCTGATGGAGTGCTCTATAGACAGCAGTTAGGTATTTGCTGGTGTTGTTCAGATTGACTATATTTTTAATAATAATTTAATCTATGTGTTCTGTCAGTTTCTGAGAGGAGAGTGCTAACACTGCCAGCCAAGGTTATGGGATTACCTACTTTGCCCTTCCATTTTGTTAATTTTTACTTTTTGTATTCAAAGCACTTCCAGTTTTAACTATGTATGAACTTATTGGATGTTTAATGAGGACACATCCATGGAATGTATACCATTTGTCCATTTCATCACCTTAAAAAGTCCTTGCTTTGCTTTCATAATACATCTGGTCTTGTTTACCTGGTGTTTCTGTGGCCAATTCTACTTTATGATAACTACATTTGTTGATTATGTCCCATTTCTTTAAAATGTATTTATTATAGGTGGTATATACTCAAGTCACTCTTAACCTCTCTGAAAGTTTATTTTTTTTTTATCATTTAATTATAGTATCTAGTCCATTAACAGCTAATGTGACCATTGGTATGGTTGGGTTTAGAGCTTACTATTTTATTGTATCTGTTTCTTTAATTTTTAGAGGGGTTATTTTCATAGATTTTCTGTTCCTTGGTTCCTGTCTTTTAAAAGACCCCATGAGTGTTTCTTACCAGTCAGATTTCAGTTTATCAACTAGGTACCTTTGCTTTCAGCTCCCTTCCTTCCAAACATCCTCAGGCACTCTCCCTTACTCCCCCTCAAATGCATGGCCACTACACATAAATATGTACACGTAACTTGCTGAGTCCACTTAGTGCTGCTTGTACAGGCATGGCTTCAGGGCTGTCCACTTGGTAGTGTATAACCCTGCGGGAAAGTATTTGTTCCTCTCAGCAGTCATTAATTGCCTGTGGTTCTTTGTATAGGTGTAGGGCCCCAAGAGATTCCCTCCTTCCATGTGAGCATGCCTTTGGGCATCAGCATTATTCACATCTATTTTAGGCAACCTGGTATTGTTGTGGTATCTTGGGTGTGACTTCCCTCCATTTCTAGGAGACAATCACACAGCCGGCTTCTGGCCCTTTGAACGTTTCTGTCACCTCTTCTGTGTTGTTTCCTGAGCCTTTGGGTGCAGAAGTTGTATTGTAGATGTATCCATCGGGGATGGGGCCCCATGATCTGTTTAGTTGTCCTCTGTATTCTGAGCCAGTTATGGCTTTCTGTGATGGTCTCCATTTGCAGCACAGAGAAGCTTCTTTGATGAGGGCTGGGAGCTACACTTACCTGAGGCTGTATATGCATTTACACCGTAGCTAGGAATGGTGCTCATCTGGTAAAGTGGCAATAGCAAGGGCTTAACAGAAGAAAATGATGTTTTTTCCTCAGAATTGCACTTGGCTTCCTATCACACTTGGCTTATTGTTGCAGATAATTCTCTCTTTGTAGGGCCTTTATTCAGCTGTTGGTTCAACTTGAGAAGTTTCCTGGCATTTACTTTTCAGTGCATTTGGACTATGGCAGTGTCTTACTTTTGTTTGTCTCAACATTTTGCCATTTGCTATCTGTTCCTAGGTGGAATCTGTTAAGAGTAACTTGGCCAGAGACAGGAGCACAGTGATTTTGAAATCATTTGCTTTGCATGCACCTGCATTTTATTCCTTTAGATTATTAGGTAGTATTCCATCTCATTGGTATGCATGCCACAGCCTTTTTCTTCTCATCTACCTACTCAGGGACACTTAGATTAGCTGTGCTTTGGGTGGGCCATAATGAATATTCCTACTAGGAGATGAGGGTGCAATCCATTGCTTCAAAATATCACACTTCTGCACTTTGCACACTCACTCAGTGTCAGAAATTCCGGGGGGCAAGGACTACTCCTCTCAAGTTATAGATGGTGTTCCTCAGCTTGGTGGGGTTCTCACTTCTCAAGCCACACCCCAGGTCCATGCCATCTCAGCCACCTTGCACATCTAATTAGACAGTCCTCCCTCACCCCACCCTTTACAGGGAAGGGGCATCGGTGCGGGATGGGCAAGCACTGGGTGGGCTATTTTAATATAAGTTCAGAAGTAATGTGTGGTGTTAAATGTAGCTTCTCATGTTTGTCTCTGTCCTCTTTAGACTGTTTTAATGTAAAATAACATCTGAGTTTCACCTTTCCACAATGTGCATTCTGTCGCGAAACTTTTTTTTCCCCTCTAGAAATAGGCAAGCCTAGTTAAAGAATCAGAAAGCATTTCAGTATGGATAGGAGAGGGGCACAGGAGTCCCCACCCCTAGCCAGGGAGCTACTGAGTGCTCATGGCTAATGGTGGGGAGAGTCCTTTTAGTCAGTGATGTGGCCGCTGGTAGTCTGTCTATGCTGCTGTGCATGGCTCCGTACCCATGTGTACACAGGCAGCATTTATTAGACTCTGTGGGTTAGTTTTTGTTTTAAGGAAGAGAATATGAAGTTGGGAAGGGGTTGGGGGACGGTTAGGGAGGAGTTGGGAGAAGGAAGCAAGAAAGAACAGAATGAAAACACATTGTGTGTGTATATGAAAACTCAAAGAATCACTATTATTGTTGTATTTACTTATTATAATGAATGGTTATGGCATTTTAGAAAGGAATCAAAACACTTGAATTCTTAGTTTTGTTGCCAGTTTACTGGGTGACTCTGGAAAACATTTTCTGTCTCAGGGCCTCAGTTCTTCTCTCTGCATAGTGAGTGAGGGAAAGTTCTTTGTAGTACCTATCAGAAGTCGGATTCTATGAGTTTGGGAGACTCTGAGGGGAGTCAAGGTCCAGGGAAACCTTTGACAGAGTGACCCTGCCACCCTAGCCTGACTTTGGCAAGGCACGCAGCCTGGTCAGCAAGTGCTGGTCGTGGGCTCATTAGAACATGCCTGCAGGGGGCTTCAGGTCTGCCTCCTGGGGGTAGGCCCAGGAAGACCAGGCCTTCTCTGTGGCCTCTTGCTAGGGACAGTTTAGACAGTTTCAGTGAGGTCAAGACAAAGATCCCTGCTGATGATGAGAGGCCAGGCTTGCCTGAAGTGAGGGCCAGAGCTGCCTCGGGTACTGCAGCGGGCAACATCTCCCATAGCTGCCAGCCATGCACTCCTCCCAGAATGCAATTAGCCAGCAGCCATACTGGAAGCCCTGGAAGCTCTACCTGCTCTGGACAGCACAGACAGTGGCATCTCCTCTCAGGAGGCCCTCAGCCTCAGCGAGAGCTGCTACCTTCAAGTAAATCTCAGGGCACAGGAGTTCACTTTGTATGCCTCTCCAGAAACAGAGCTGCTCCAGATTCAGCCCTGTGTGTGTGTGTGTGTGTGTGTGTGTGTGTGTGTTTGTGTTTGCATTAGTGTTGTGCATACATGTGTGTGTCTGTGACTTGAAACAGGGTCTCATGTATCCCAGGCTGGCCTCCTTTTGGTATGTAGCTGAAGCTGGCCTTCCACTTTTTATCTGCACTATTGTTCACTTCTATGCTAACTGCAATTCATTCCAGTTCTAAAATTACTGTAGAAAGGAATCTTTATGTTATTACCTCAAGAAATAAGCCAGCTTTTACTTATCTACAGAAGGTAATTGTAAAAGAAAAATTCAGTCAAACAAGCTGCTAGTCAATCAGAGTAGAATAGCGTTTTCCTGCGAAGGGCTTTGAGCCTTTGCAAAACAGGGAGATAAGCAAGCATTAAGGGTGTGAAAACACAATCTGGGAAATTTCCCCTTGAATGAAAAATAAAGCCTGAGCAGAGGTTGAAAGGGAAAATCTTCCTCAACTTAGTGTCACCAAGCTCCCTGTGTGTGCCAGATCAGGCTCTCCCACCCTTGGGAATTCAGCCTCACCCCTTTGGGCCTTGTCATCATGGGGTGACTTCAGCAGAAAGGTAATTATCTGTCTATGATCATTGTGAAATTGGAACCCTTTTCTTTTTTCTTTTTTCTTATCTTTTTTCTTTTCTTATTTAAATGCTAACTTTTGGGCTGAGATGGCTCTGTGGGTGGCGCTGCTCACTACTGCCAGGCCTGACAACCTGAGTTTGACCCTTGGCACCCACCTAGGTTAGAGAGAACACCAACACGTGAAAGTTGTCCTTTGACCTCTGCAGGTTTGCTGTGGCTTGTGTGAGCACCACCCCCATGCATAAATGAGTATAATGAAAGAGTTTAAAAATATAAGCTCTTAGGCCAGGCGTGGTGGCCTATGCCTTTAATCCCAGCACTTGTGAGGCAGAGGCAGACAGATTGCTGTGAGTTCGAGGCCAGCCTGGTCTACAAAGCAAGTCCAGGATAGCCAGGGCTACACAGAGAAACCCTGTCTTGAAAAAAAAAAAAAAAATATATATATATATATACACACACACACATACATACATACACTTTTTTGTTATCCAGCAGTCCTCAGGCATGGCAGAGTGGGACTGATATCCACCCAGAGTTTCTCTCTTTTGTATGGTGGAATGCTGTGACTGAATTGTGTCTCCACTCTATTAATGTGTTAGGATTCCAACGGGACTGTTTTTTTTTTTTTTTTCTGTCTATCTTCTGGGAAAAGAAGAGAATTCCTATCTCTCCACCCTGTGAGGTCTTCAGAGCATCAGAATACGATCATGGGTACAAAACAGACAGGCAATGCTAACCAAGACCGGGTTCACTTTGAGCTGCCCTCGCCTCTTCCATGAGTAAACCACAGCAGGTAAGGGCCTGAACGCCGTCCAGTAGTGACAGAGCTCAGACTCAGAACTCTGGACATACGACTCACTCCAGTGCTATTTCCAAAGCCACTAGAAAAAGTGATATATGTGTCCACCGCCCCCACCCCGCCACCACATCGTTGGCATCTTTTCCCTGAGATCTGACACGATTTTTATTCCCTAACGCAGCTTCATTTCCCTCCATCGTAACTGCTGACCGTGGTTTATTTATCTCCTTCTTTATCATGAACATTACACTAACATAAACTCTACCTTGATCCAAACACCTCTGTGAGGCACAGGCAATGGGCATGTGTCTTTGCACCATCACTTTCAAAAAGAAATCTCCAGACAAAAAGAAATCCCAAATCAAAAGAGATACAACAAACAGACATCAAACTCATCTGCCGAAGGATTGTTCTGCCTTGTTCCTCATCCAAAAATAGAAAAAGAACTCTTGTCATACTGGGATTGACTGCCCTAGGCCTTGTTAATATGGAGGTAGAAGAACATTGGTGTGTTCTTTTGTGTATTTTTAAATCAATAGTGAAAGGTTGCACCTCTTCATATGTTTATTGTCTATTTTAATGTCTTCCTTGGTGAAAATAGATTTATCTGTTTTCTGCTAGAATCACCACAAAAGCTTAAAAAAAAAAAAAGCTTTCAAACTTATTATATGGTTGTGAAGTTTTGAGTTGTATGTTGTATTTTATGCCCTTTACTTTTGTTTTCTCTTCTACTCCACAGATAGAAGTAGGGAAACACCCCATTTCTATGCAGTCTTCTTTGCCAGTTCCTCTTTAGACATTGGGTAAAGAAAGGGGCTTCCACATGGGCAAGGTGCTAAGCACTTGACTCTCACTAGAAGACAGGAGGAATGACAGTAGGTGGCCCTCCAAGTCACCCATGTGCCTAAGATTCATGGGCTTCTGTACAACAATGACACGGTCCCATGACATGTACCTACCTACATATGTGTGCACTCTTAGCAAGATTTGAGGCGTTGCTGCTCGGTTGTTTTTTCAGTTTTTACTGTTGCCATTCTGAGCATTCTCTGTCTGTCTCTGTCTCTGTCTCTGTCTCTGTCTCTGTCTCTGTCTCTGTTTCTCTCTCTCTCTCTCTCTCTCTCTCTCTCTCTCTCTCTCTCTCTCTCTGTCTCTCTCTCTCTCTCAGGGCTTCACACATTCACACACACTCCCCCTCTACCTACGATATTCATTCTTTTTTCTTTCCCAAGGAAACAACCCTCCTGGTACTGGCTCAAATGACTCTGGGGACCTTTCAATGACCGCCCCCCTCCCCCGCCCGCCTCATCCAAGACAGCTGCCTCTTTCAGTCTAGCCCATCACAGCACATGCTCAGTCCATGTCCTGTTTATTTTGTGTTTCTCTGCCAGATCCTGAGTTCCTTAAACGTGTGGCTGGAATTCGCTGACTATTATATAGTTAACCCCCAGCACAGTGCTGGGCACACCATGGCTGATGGATAGACATTTGGCGAACAGGTGAATGTATGACCGAGTGTCTGACAACTCAGTGACAGTGTTCCCCAGCCTGTGGCTGAATAAGTTAGCTGATCACTAAGGAGGAAAAGCGTGTGCCTGGGAAAGCATAGGGAACTCACAGCAGAACGCTGGATGATTTAAAGGGTCTGAGCTTGTGCCAGGTGTCAGGAGGACAGTTTAAGGAAGGTGTGGTCTTTGGATTGGATGCTGTGAGAAAGCAGAGAGGGTCCTGGACCTGGCAATCTCTGTCATTCTTATCCAAAAGGGTGGAAGACTGGGCTGTGGCTCAAGCTGCAGCCAGTAATGAAATATATCTTTTTCTTACCCAAAACAGGAGGTGCACGACATTTCAGGATGGACAGTGTTTGTGATTCTATCTTGATCCATGAAAATTAAAAAAAAAATTTTTGTATGATGGATATTAATGTTCTTAGAAACTGTTCCACATTCAATGGGAGACCACAAGGCCCACCTTGAAGGGCCAGGCAGCCCCTTGAATTTCTTACCAGATGCACATTAGCTCAGTCACCTGCCAGCCCTCTTCTTCCATTTCTCTTTCCTCCCTGCTCCATTTTTTATATAGCTGGTGTGTGGAAGTGAAGAGACACAAGACACACAGGAAATCAGCACGTGTGTGCCTGTGTGCCCGTGTAGTATGAACTGGCAATAAGATTCTGGTTTAGTTTTGTTTACTTTGTGGGGTTCAATTTCCTCAGCCTCAACAACCGATGGCCTTAGAACTAGGCTCTTAGGAGAGTGCTTTGCTCTCAGGCTGGAGTGCAAGCCTTCATTCTCTGTAAAAAGCAGTGGCTTCTGGCAGCTGCGGATGAGTTTGAGTACATGGCTGCACAGGTGCATGTATGCCTTGGGGTGTGGCAGTTTTAAATGCCTCTGTGGCTGTAGCTCCGGTATGTTACCCACTACAAGTGTCGTCTCTCAGTTTGGGAGTTTGGATGCATGAGAATGGAGGTGGGAAGCCTAGAGGGACCCTTTGATTTGTGGTCCCCAAAAGGCTGGGCTAGGAAAGGCATGTGGGCTAGAAGAATGGGGATAGATCACATTCTTTCTATAACTTGTTTGTTTTCTAGGTTTGGAACAATTGCACCTTAGTCCTTAAAATGTATTTAGAAAACAGACAATCAAACAACTGAGAGAGCAATGATACATTGATTTGTAGAAAACTGATCGTTTAAGAGTATTTCCTCTTAGAAAGGCAGTTCTTGGCTTTCTATGTACACTCTATTACTTGATTCTGATACAAAAGCTGAAACTGGTCCCTTTGTTCATCCCCACTTAGCAGATGATCATGGAAGCTCAGAGAAGCGAGGTCACTGACCCAACATCATCAGTATGTAGAGGGCCCAGTAAGTTTGGATTCTAAATCAGACCAGATCCCAACTCTATTCTTATTCCTTTGCTTGTTTTATGTTCTTTCCTTCCAAGTGCTGTCAGGTTAGAATGGTGACTGTTAACCTTCTGTCTTTTCAATAAAACTGGGCCTGTCCCATTCCAACATAAAGCTAGTCATGCATGCAAGGGACCAGGGTCAGGGCCATGTTTAGCTCTTTTCTCAAAATCTAGACTCAGGTAAATCCAATTATTTCTTGAGCAACAACAACAAAATCATCCAACCATTGCAAGGAAGAGAAGGGACTGAATGATAGGGGCTGGATTTGGTGGCAGTTAGTGTAGAGAGCTGTCACACATCCCAGTGTCTCCAAGAGAACAAGGAGTGTTGGAACAGCCTGCTGGACTGAGGGTTGGGGATGCTGAGGTCACAGGAACTGCTCCTGGGGATAAAGAGATGAACGGGATTAGTAACTAGTCTCAAATCACATTCATTTCACTTGTAGGCCCCATCTTTAATTCACTCCAAATTAAGCAAGCACAGTCCTTTCAACCAGGGACTGTGATGATTTCTCTTTTAAAAAAAAAAATGAGGTTCTTGTCCCTAGAGTTCACAGCCTATAAACTCTAGACAAATGGCGAGAAAATGTCTATACAAGGGTCAGGGTCTAATGCTATATTGTTGGTGGAGGCATGATTCCCCAGAGAACATACCAGCACGTGCCTCCCTGCAGTGGGAACAGGCTAGGCGATACACATCCTTAGATGCTTTCCATCGTGAGAATGCTTACACAAACCACAAACACTACAGTGTCACCAGGCAAAAGAATCTTAGGAGAACACTGTCATTGTCATACATGCAATCTGTCCTTGGCTAACTCATCAATGACTGTAGCTTCTTAGATGAAAAATGAAGGACCAGGCAGCAAGGGACGGGGTGCGGGGGTGGTGGTGGAAGGAGAGCCTGACATGGACCATGGCAAGAGGAGGAGCTTGACTCCAGCAGTGGTTTTTGTTTTGTTTTTGTTTGTTTGTTTGTTTTCCCTGAAGGGGAAGTTTGGGGGCAGAGCCATATTTATGCCAATCAATTAGAGCAAGCTCAAGCTGGGTCACAACTGCTGATTTCTAAGTTTGTGGCAGTTAGTCTGTGTTAAGTATACCCATTATTTAAAAAAAAAAAAATTAAGGGGCTGGAAAGATGGCTCAGAAGTTAAGAGCATTGCCTGCTCTTCTAAAGGTCCCAAGTTCAATTCCCAGCAACCACATGGTGGCTCACAACCATCTATAATGATATCTGGCCCTCTCTTCCAGCATGTAAGTTTACATTCAGGCAAAAAAAACTGTATACTTAATAAATAATAAATAAATATTTTTTAAAAATTAAAAACAAGCCGGGTGTGGTGGCACAGCCCTTTAATCCTAGCACTCAGAAGGCAGAAGCAGGTGAGTCACTGTGAGTTTGAGGCCAGCCTAGTCTACAAAGTGAGTCCAGGACAGCCAAGGCTACACAGAGAAACCCTGCTTCAAAAAACCACCCCTCCAAAAAAAAAAAAATTAAAAACAGAAGAACAAATTTCTACAAACACAAATAATGAATTCTCCAACCTCATCACCCCTCAATGATGTCACTGTATTTTCCAGTGACTGGTGATCTGGATGCTACCTGCATCTGTCCTATCTGTGCAGGAGAGATGTCTAATGTGCTTCTGTGAATGTTCCCCCATATCTGTCTTCAGGCACAGCATGTGAGAAGCTTGAGGTGAGCCCTTCTTTTTCAGAGAACTAGTGGCCCATCCCCATCCCACACAGCTGAGTTCAATATACACACATAAACACGTAACAATCACAAACGGGATTTCAACTCTCAATAGTTTTCCAACTGTGAGCATACCTGTGGTGTTACTCAGACAAAACCAGAGATACTTACCATGGTCCCAGAAGCCCCTCACAGCCCTTTCCAGTTCCACACCTCTCACAAACACACACAAGGCCAATCACTGCCCTGATTTCATATGTATATATTTATATGAATATGCTTGATTTTGGCTTTTCAAGACAGGGTTTTTCTGTGTAGCCCTCCCTGGCTGTCCTGAAACTTGCTCTATAGAAGCAGAGGAAGCTTCGAGATCCACCTGCCTCTGCCTCCCAAGTACTGGGACTAAAGATGTGCCGCCACTGCCCAGCCTTGTTGGGATCTTTTAGGAGAGCTGGCTCCTCCCAGCCCCATTTTCATAATCACTCACCTACATTTTGCTGTTAACATCTGGCCATGTATTCCCCAGCTATCCCATTTTAAATAGTTCAGATTTACACTCAAAATACAGCATTCTTGGGCAAATATTTTTTTAAATCATCTTTTCCAGTAGATGCCTGCTTACACTGATGCTCCAGGACAGGCAGAGGTTTGACTATGGTTACATCTGAATCCTGGGGCAAGGATGGAGTTGGAGCTTTGGCATGCATGTAGATGAGCGAGGATGGAGTTGGAGCTTTGGCATGCATGTAGATGAGTGAGGACCTAATGGAGATGGAGGCAGAAAGGCTCTGCGCTAGCTCCTCTTCTCACCACTGCGACCAAATATCTGACTGAAGCAACCTAAGGGAGGGAGGATCTACTTTGGTCTCAGAGTGTCGGTCAATGATGGCTGCGGTGAGGACGTAGCAAAAGGAGCCTCTCATGGCATGGCAGGCAGGAGGCAGAGAGAGAGAAAAAGAGAAAGAGAGAGAGGCAGAGAGAGAGAGAGACAGAGAGAGAGAGAGTGACAGAGAGACAGAGAGAGAGAAAGAGAGAGCAACAGAGAGACAGAGAGAGAGAGAGACAGAGAGAGAGAGAAAGAGAGAGCAACAGAGAGACAGAGAGAGAGACAGAGAGAGCGACAGAGAGACAGAGAGAGAGAGGCAGAGAGAGAGAAAGACAGAGAGAGAGAAAGAGAGAGCGACAGAGAGAGAGAGGCAGAGAGAGAGAAAGACAGAGAGAGAGAAAGAGAGAGCGACAGAGAGACAGAGAGAGACAGAGAGAGAGAAAGAGAGAGAGCGACAGAGAGACAGGGAGAGAGAGGCAGAGAGAGAGAGACAGAGAGAGAGAGAAAGCGAGAGCGACAGAGAGACAGAGAGAGAGGCAGAGAGAGAGAGAAAAAGAGAGAGCGACAGAGAGGCAGAGAGAGACAGAGACAGAGAGAGAGAGAGAGAGAGAGAGAGAGAGAGAGAGAGAGAGAGAGAGAGAGAGAGAGAGAGAGAGAGAGAGAGAGAGAGAACAGCAGGAAGGAGCCAAGATGAAATATCTTCTCAGAGTCATGCCCTTACCTTACTTACCTACTTTCTCCAAAGGCCCCAGTTCCTGCTCTTTACCATCTCCCAATAACACCATCAGATTAAGAATCTGTCAAAGGATCAACGAACTCAAGAGGTCAGACCCTCTGGATCGGATTGTCTCTAGAGCAGCCCCCCATCCCCCCCGTAGGCATATGTGGAGCTGTGCACTACCAATCTCATTGGCTTAATCCAAGCAGCCCATCAAAATTAGCCACCATAGGTCCTGAGGGATGCAAAGGAGTGGTCACCTTGTCCCCGTCAAAGGGTCACTGTGCAACAGGAAAGGAGTGGGTGGAGGTAGGGATGCTGCGGTTGATCAAGAAGACACAGAGATGGTGGCGGCCTGAGCCGGAACGGCAGCTTTCTTAGGCCATTGTTCTATATATGGCTGTTTTGGGGCACATGGGAAAGAAACTGTCTATAGAGTCAGGAGGAGTGGAGGAGGTGGCAGCTCTGCTCCCTGTCCCCAGCCCCACAGTTCTGTCTTGATATTTTAGGTGAAGAATATGAATGCTGGAGCCGGGCTCACCTCTCTCTGAGGTGCTGCCTTTTATGCTTAGTCGCTGTGTGAACTTGGAAAGCTTACTTCACTTCTCTGAGTTCACCTCTGAACCAAATGAAAATAATGGCCTCCTGAGACTCGCTGGTGGCTGTGGTTATCAGATAGTTGCTAGAAAGTGTTCAGTTCCCAGGGAGGGCTGGTTCATATTGGTACTTCTGCTGTGGCATCTGCCTGGACTAGAAGAGGGGAGCATTTTTTTTAACACACGTGTATCACTTTCGTGACAGGTGCCACATCAAGGCTCCTTCCTCCAGGGAGGAAGAGAAGCAAAGAAAAAGGGATAAAGTCTGTGCAGGGCAAGTGGCTGAGCTAAGCCCCACATGAGGATAAGGCTCAGAGCTCCAGCGGCATTCTGGCCATCATGGCCTCCTGATTCAGATGCTATGCTGCCATGTTCCCTTAGCTGAGAACTTCCTCCTGGATTCTTCATTCTCAGGTCCCACAATGCCTACTTCCAAAGAAGCATAGATTATATAGAAGACTGCTTGAGAATCCTGATGGAGTTTCTAAACCTCTTGTGCCACTGGGTCTTCATGGCCACATGGAGGCAAAAGCAGCTGTTCAGGGATGACGGGACTGGGTGTGGTAGCCACATGCCAGCATGTTCCCAGTGCCTTGTGCACAGCTAAGACTTCATACATGTTGGTGATCCTTTTTTTTTGTTTTTTTTGTTTTTTTTGTTTTTCAAGACAGGGTTTCTCTGTGTAGCCTTGGCTGTCCTAGACTTGCTCTGTAGACCAGGCTGGCCTCGAACTCACAGAGATCCACCTGCCTCTGCCTCTTGAGTGCTGGTATTAAAGGTGTGTGTCACCACGCCTGGCTGTTGGTGATCCTTCTGTTGACCACTTTACCTCTCCTTATGCCCCACCACTCTCCAGTCCTGCATCCATACCTATCTCTTCTGCCAGGGATGCCAATGCCAGTTTCACCCAGCTTGAATCCCCCACCAAACTCCCATCTGCTTGGCTTTGACTTTGCAACAGGCAAGATTTGGCAGGGTATGTTTTATATAAGTCGCTGGCCTCACATCAATTCCCTTCCATTATAATGTAGCCCTAACATGTCTGCACAAAGGCCATGTCTGAACTAAGGAAACTCATTCCTCTTCCATCATTGGAAATGCACCTGGGTCAGGTGCTAATGTCAACTACTGGGTAGGTTGGGGCCATGCATCAACATAGTAGGTCCCTTGGGCCCCTTTACTGGAAGATGCTCCTAGCAATGCTCCTGGGATGATGGTGCAGTCACTAAACACAAAGATATGCTTTATGACCTGGGGCAGGGGATCCACCTATTTCACCACCCTCCAGAAAGTGACTAGGATAGCTTAATATTTTGTGGGTAGCATTTAATGGCTTTTGCCTCCTTGCAAATTTTACCCATTAAAATAAGTGAGATTATTATATATGTAGATAACATGCTGTGTTATAATATCTACGTCACATTGTCTTCTTTGAGACATTCTTCCAAACCTCCATATTGGAAATGCAGACCCTCTCAACCAGGGTTTGTGGAGAGACTGCAGGTAGGTGGGGCAGGGTGAATGGACAAATGACTGGTGTGTCTCACCCCTCCGTGCAGCCATCCTGGTCAGCGCTCCTTTTAGGTCCTTATGATGGCAGAGTATGCTTTCAGCACAGAGCCAAAGCATACAAGGCCGACGAGTCCAATATGTTCACATCCTTTCTAGGCCAATCAGTTCTTTTCTTTCTTCCTTCCCTCCTTCTCACTATCTTCCCTCTTTCCAGCTTGTAGCATCCACTAAGGCTGAACACTAAGACCTTCTTCTTGCCTTCTCTCCTTCCACTGCATCAGCCATGTGCTCCCAACACCCCCCTTTTCCTGTGAGTCCCCAGCTGCTCCTCAGAGCTGCCCCTACACAGACTCAGCCAAGAGCTGGCTGAGGGTCTCCAGTTTGTAGGAATCCTCAGACTTGCCCTCCACTGCTGTCCCCATTAAATTACGAGGCAAAGAAAACTAGAGACTAGAGTTGCCTCAGATTGCTGGTTCTCCTCTGGAGGGCCTTGGCGCCTTGTGGTCCCCTTCCCATTCCTGTCCTTGCCCAGTCCCCTTACTCATTGTACCCCTGTCTGGGGGGAAAAGTTGGGGATAAAGAAGAAGCAGTGACATCAGCAATGTCTCAAGGCGAGGCAAATTTTTTGACAGTGACATGTGGTGTGACAAAAATCTTCATCTGGGTTTCAGGGATCTATATGTATTTTAACTCTGCCTCTGATTGCCATGGGCATGGAGTCCCCTGTCCCCCCCCCTCTCGCCCCCCCCCCTACCGCATAGCAGGCAGCAAGGTGGAGCATATTCTGGCTCTCCTTGTCTGACACGGTGGCCCTGTCCCGCTCTCTCCTCAGCCATTTCCTCACAGGAGCAATGAGTCTCACTGTAATAGGTTGAGCCTTCCACTGCTTCTTGTTTTCACGATGGTACTTTCTTGCCCCAAGTACTGGGCTCTCTGTTAACAGCTGTGGAAAAGGGCTTCTGTCAGTGCTTTCATGCAGCCATATGAGTGCCGATATGTGGCCCACAGGGCTGCCGAGTCTCTCAGGGACTCAGCGTTCTCACCCATAACATGAAATTCGAGGGACGGCAGCATTAGATGGTTTCATAGATAAAACACCAAAAAGCTGGTCCTGTCCAAATGACAGAGCCTGGTATCCAGAAAGCCTAGGGTGGATAGGCTTGTCATCATGGTATTATTGTGGGTCCCTTTTGTCACTTCAGAGAAAGAGTTTACCCAGTTGCTCCCGGCTTGAGCCCTCTCTCTTCTCCACAAAAAAAAATAAATAAATAAATAAATAAAAAAATAAAATATAAAAATATAAAAAATAACCCCCCAAGTAGAAGGCCTCCAGCTTCAATGCACACTCGTGTCAGCCTGTACAGTGCCATCGACTCCAGGGTATCACCAGTGCAAACAGACCTGCTGCTGCTAGCGTTGGCCATGGCTGAGGCTAGAGAGGCCTGGGCAGGGAGCCCACATGTGCTTCAGGCATGCCGCTCCAGCCCTCTAACCCTACTCACATCTAACTGGACCAGTAACATCCTTCACAGGGGGTTTGCATGTTCATAGCACAGCCATGAGGGCTGCACTAGCTGTGAGGCTGTGATACGCTGTGCCCATATTGTATGTGACACAGGTAAGAACCTGCCATGTGGATTCCTTCTGTCGACGTACCTACCCCATATTTCATAGTCTTTATACTGGGGGCCTTTGTCTAGCAGTGTCAGCATGGGGGAAGTCTTGATACCCATTTTTCCCTTATTTCCTGTCCCAAACACCTTCAGCATTAGGCTTTAACCAGGCAACCAAGAGACAGGACACCTCACAAGGAAGGGCCACGCACTTCTCAACAGCTTTCTTTCTTTCTTTTTAATTAAAAAGCAATAAGAAAACAAAACAACACTTCTCAGGGTGTGCCGTGATAAGACAGCACATATAAAGTAACCCACAAAACCAAGAAAGAGCAGTGCCAGAGGCTGCGTTCATGGCTGCTCAGCCCTTCCAGCGCAGGCCGAGGACCCCTCCCTCGAGGCCGTTGTTACCTCAGAGAAGTGTCCACCTCTCCAGGGCTATAAAAAAGAGACATGCTTATTCTGCTCCTTTGGCCTTGTTTCTCTTGGAACCCTCAGCCACTTCTTGTTCACTGGTCCATGACACATACACACAGGAAGCTAGGGTTTACGAGATTTTGCGGGTGAACGGTTCTAGGGTGTGGGGTTTAGGGGAGCATACCACTCTTCTCACTGACCTCTGGCCCTGCTCAAGTTCTGTGGGAGGCTGGCTAAGCGATACGCTCTATTGCATCTGCTAGGGTACTGTCCTACAGGGCTACTTGGACGAGGCATCCTGCTGTTAGCCTCCCCTCTTGAGTGATAGCTAAAGGAGTACCTGTAGGTAAGGGGCAAGAAGGAGAAGGACAGGTGGGGACAAGACACGCCCAAGTTGGTGCGGAAGTCTGATGGGTAACCAGAAGGCAGTGGGGATGTAAGCATGCATTGGCCATAAGCATCCCCTTATGCTCACCCTCTCAATCCGTCCGCTACCCAGTCCGTGCTTTGACATCTTTCTCTGTCTTTTTCATGACCCAGGAAAATATGAAAACTTTCTCGGGCCTTAATGTCATGAACTGTCAAAGCGAGAGAGGTTCATGTGAACTTCAAAGGCCGAGTGTGTGTAGTGTAATCATGTCATTAAAAAGCCCATGACAGGACCCAACACATAGTAAGTGCTCACTAAATGGCCACATCATTAATGGCAAGCTGATATTGGTAGGCCCACTGTAGCTATCAAATCTGAGTAGACTCAGATGGGACAGTTAGAAGGTGTGAATGGTGTTCAAGAACGAACACAGATTTTTTTTTCCCCCCAAGCTTCCTGTGCTATCTGGGAAGTTCACATGTCTCAGATCTTGGGGGTAGTGAAGAGTCTGAAGGACCTCCATTGCTTTCCCCTCAGACAGCTCTGTGGGCCAGAAGCTGTTCTGTCCCTAGACTTCAGTGCCATCCCTGGGGAAGAGGACACTGTTGGTGTTAATGCTATTGTAGAAATGTGGGCTGAACTGGTTGAGGACAGAGCTTCCATAGCCCAGAGCATTGGTGGGTACTGGGTTGGCCCATTCACCCCCACTCCCATGGCTACTGATGTTGGCAAGGGGGGTGTAGGAATTGAAACTCAGTGAGTTTTGCCCCATCTTGTCAGCAGGCTCCGGGCTCAGTCCTGTTGTGGCCGCTGAGCGGCTCATGGGGTTTGTCCCACTCACATAGGCTGTCATTGTGGAGAGGAAGTTGTTGAGGCACGGGGTACCCGAGGGAGTAGGGGAGGACTGCTTCTCTGGGGAGCTGGTGGTGGGTGTCCGGTGAGGCAGTGTCTAAGATGTCCTGAGGCTCTGTGGGCTTGGGGCTGCCTGCCAGGAGACTGTTCTCTGTCTTCTCTGAAGCTAAGGAGCCTGTGCTGGAGGAGGATGCATCTGATTTTCTCTTCCTCTTCCTGCGGAAGTTTCCATTGTCAAACATCTTCTCACAGTTGGGGTCCAGGGTCCAGTAATTCCCTTTGCCTGGGACAGAAGTGGGAGGCGTTAAGAACCCAGAGAGATGGGCATGAGGCTTCATTCTGTTTGTCTGCAATGTTATAAACTAAAATCAAGGGCAACCATGTGAGGAAAAGGACAAAGTTTGGGGCAGAACCGGAGAAATCCTACAAGCACCTGCCCACCCACCCCGACTTCTTTCTAAGCATCCCTCCAGTGTGCTTGCCTCTCCCTAAGCACACTCCTGCACACCCATTCTCCCTAAGCACACTCCTGCACACCCATCTAAGCATACTCTTACACATCCATATCTCCCTAAGCACACTCCTGCACACCCATCTCTCCCTAAGCACACTCCTGCCACACTCATCTCTCCCTAAGCACCTACACACACAAGAGGCTCTGGGGAGTACATGAAATGCACCATAAAGTCTGAAGGAATTTACAGAATTGATCTCTGTAAGGTAGAGCTCAGGGGTGCAGGGACTCAGGGTCGGATGGGGTACTAGTCAGGGTTTCTATTACAAAGGTTCAGGGGATGCCAGGAAACAGTTCTGGATTCCTGAGTCTTGAAAATGGACTTGAGCCCTGGCTTTGATCCTCAGTGACTAAGGACTTTGGATGAATCTGTTTCCTGGTCTGAAAAGCCCGTTTCCCCAGGCTCACTAAGGGAATGGACAGAGACTGTGTGTGTCCAAGAGCCATACAACTGAGGAGGCACGAGAAGGGAATCCCCAACTCTTCCCTGCTGCTCTGAGCTGGAAAGTGGGGAAACCTCCCGTGGGGCAGTCTCTCTTCTGAGGGACAAATAGATCTTACCCAAGCTGACTTCAAAGAGGGCAGAGGTAGGGAGCCAAGCCATACCCTGGCTTCCTGTGTGAGAACAAAACCTCAGTTCTGGAAACTGGATTCAGGAATATTTTACATCCCCCTCTACAAGTGTCTGTGTGGCTCATTGCTTAAAAGGAATATTCCAGTCTCAGTGGTAGAGTTATGTTTAAGTCAAGCGCCATCACCGCCACTCCTATCTGTGTCACTTTGGGAAGACAGCTTCAACCCCAGATGCTGTTTTCCTCATCTGTGCAATGGGTTCACTAAGAGATGGCCTGAATGGTGCTGCCAGGATTGCAGGAGGTTCTGTATGCAGGGGAGGGCATGCAGAACCATTCATGGGGCCATCAGTGGTGCCTAATCAAGGCCAGGACTTCTCCACTACAGGTGTGTCTGTGGCACACTTGGGCTTGACTTGGTCCAGTGCTACCAAGGACTTCTTATGTGCTGGCCACCGAGGCACATGCGAGTCATGTCTATAGCATATGGGGTTTCTGTTCACACCAAAGACTGCAGAAATGATTTTGTTACAGAATAGACAATCTTTCCATCCCTGTTATTTTTCCTATAAAGAAGCCGGGGCGGTGCAGCAAACGCAACCTCCCAGAGACACGGAAGCCCAAATCTGCTTTCAGGGTCCCGGAGTTCCTTTCAGCCCTGCCCACTAGCAGCTCCCAGTTTTGTGGATAGAGTAGAAGCTGTAATCAGAACGTTCTAGAATGGAGTACAGAGCAGAACTGAAACGAGAAATGAGCCCTGGGGATACCTGCAGCCTTTGGAGGAGCGGTCTCCTATGCCTTATGCACTACTGTCTTACCTGGGTCGTCCTCATCCCGGGGCACCTTCTTGAAGCAGTCGTTGAGTGACAGGTTGTGGCGGATGGAGTTCTGCCAGCCAGCCTTGCTCTTGTTGTAAAACGGGAAGTTGTCAGCAACGTACTGGTAGATCTGGCTGAGTGTGAGGCGCTGATCGGGCGCACCGTGGATGGCCATGGCAATGAGGGCTGAGTACGAGTACGGTGGGCGCACCAGCTTCATGAGCTCCTCCTGAGAGGGAATCGGCAGCCAGCCCAGGTCGCTGGGCAGTAGCTGCCTCTGCATGCCATAGGCCTGGGGCAGGAAGGGGCTGGCATTAGTACCAGGCAGGTAGGGTGGTGGGGTCATGGCTGGCCCGTTGAGCCAGAGGTAGGGGTTGGGGGTGGCCCCATACTCGCCACCACCCTCAAAGGAGGGGGGCCGCTGAGGACTGGGCATGCCCTGAGGGTGGAAGAAGTTCTCATAGTAAAGATTCATCTCGGGGGGCTCCTGGCCGATGCTGGGGAACTGGGGGCTGCATCGAGGTGGCGACGGTGCTGGGAGGTCGAAAGAGCTCATGGTGGAGCTGAGTTTGGGGACCTGCTGCACCTGTGCTCTCTGGAGCTGCCCCTGACAGGTATTCTGCAGGCCCTGGCCTCCTGTGACTTATACCCTGAGGGCTTGGCTGGGTGGCCCCACCCAGGGGCGGCCACCTGCTTGCAGATCCGGGGCTGGGACCCGCCTCCCTCTTTTCCCAGGTGGTTGTGGCCTTGGTTAGCACTAATACTATGCTAAAGGAGACTCGTAGGAGCTGATACCCCAAGTGACAAGGGCTTCCTTCATTCCTTCCCCCTGCTTGCTTTCTCATCAGCTCAGCTTACCTTTCTTTCTCTTTCCCTTTAGTTTTCTATCCCTCCTCACTCTCCTTCTCTTTCTCCCTGCTACCTGTCTTCTCCACAGCTTATTCTGTGTTTCTTTCTTTGTTTCTCACACTATCTTTCCCTTCTCTGTCTTTCATCCCCTCTTGCTTTTTGCCCCACCCCTCATTTCTCCTTCCCACCCCTGTTCCTCATTCTCTGACAAATAACTCACCCCATCCTCACCTACCCCCTCCCACCCTCCACCCCATCCCCACCTATTCCCCCCCCCACCTACTGCCCCGCCCCCATATGTCAGCAGCTTCTGCTTTGGTCTTTGGAAAGGAAGATGCATTTTTTTTTTTTTGGACTTGCCAAGAGACCCCACAGCCTCTGGAGAGTCGGAGAGCAGCTTGGCCTCTAGATAGGATTCATGTGGGGTCTCCTCCTGCTCCTAACACACACACACACACACACACACACACACACACACACCACACACACACACAGTAGGGAGGCTGTCATGGACATGGCCTGGAGACCCACCAAGATGAACAGCAGACCTCTTCAAAAGAACATCAAAAAAGGAGAGGAGGGGAATTGGATTTTAGGGAGAGATGAGAAGAACATCCACGATCCAAGTTTTATTTCTAGCTTTAAGGCACAGCAGTCTCCCCAAATTCTCAGTTGATCTAATGTCTGTGGAAGTTGTTGCGCAGAGACCCCTGGCACTGTGGGGCCTGGGGCAATGCAAGAGCACCCAGCTGCCCATGCCCATGCCCATGTCCTTTGCTGCTTAGCCAGGGCCAGTTTTCTCTTGGGGATCTATTGCAGATCCCAGCTTGACACACACACACACACACACACACACACACACACACACACACACACACACACACACACACACACACACTGGGGGAGTGGCTGGAGGTCTCTCACTAAGCAACAGCTGAGCCACCTCTGAAGGAGCAGGTGGGGAATTGATAGCAGCTGTCTTTGCAGTGCCTCCCCCCCCCCCAGCCTTCCAGCCTCTACTTCCTCATCCTGACTCCACCCCCTGATTCTTTGAGGCCAAGGGAGGTAGCCGAGGTAGCGCCTGTCACCAAGAGGGGTTGCTTGCCTAGTGCTTCTGTCTCAGTCAGGTCTTTCTCCTGGACGGTTGTGCCGGGTCACATGATGGATGCGAGTGCCACAGAATTGCTTCCATTGGCAGTGTTCGGGTGCCTGGCGAGGAGCTCCAGGTAATTGTGTGGAAGGGAGTTCCCTAGATTCCAAGGAGCTACCTGTCTCTGTCACGGTCAGTCAGGGAAAAGAGCTCCCTAACAGCATCTAAAGGCACCCCAAGGTTCAGGAAAAGTAGACTTGGTATGGTTTCTCAGAACACCAAAACAAGGCAGCACTTGTTTGTTTAGTCTCTCAACTAGGAAGCCCAGCTAGCTGATGGCGGAGCCCTGAATTTTCAAAACTACACCCCACGGGAGCCCAGCCACGTGGAGGCAAAGCTGTGCAACTAATCTTGCAATGCAGTTTCTCAGGGTTCATCTTCCAGAACTAGAAAGAACAAAGAGGTAGCTCTGGATCTGCTCCTTGGTGTTGCTTATCACCACAGCAAACTGTAGTTAACCAAATGGCCATCAGTGAGGCCTCGGTTGGTTAAATAGTGCCTCCTCCGAGTGCCACGGTCTTGTGAGGTTATAAAAAAAAATAGATAGTGGAAACAATATCTTAGTGGTGTGGAAAGACGGCTGCTTTAATGCAACTTGGAGAAATGGATTTCAAAGCCATTATTAAAAAAATAATGCCATGCTTATATCCATATATACTCACAAATACGAGATATATAGAAATATAAAGATTAATATCATTGGATGGAGATTTTTTTTCTTGTTTTGTGTAATTTCTAATTTAAGTGGTTAAAGAAAAGCAGTCATGTCACTGCTTTGCTTTGGGGGTGGAGCATAGACAGACAGTGAGAGAAAGAAGGGCCTGGAGGCAGGGCTTAGCAGCTGAGAGAGTGCAGGCATGGCTCAGCAGCTGAGAGTGTTAGAGTGTTAGCTGATTCTCAGGAGACCCAGTTTCAGTTCCTAGCACACACCCCGGGCAATTCATGACTACCTGTAACTCCAGCTCCAGGAAACCCATTGCCCTCATTAGTGTGTCTCACACACACACACACACACACACACACACACACACACACACACACACACACCATAAGGAAGCAGTGTTAGCATCACAGCAGACACAGGGCTCTGAGCTGTGGAGGACCCACTTGCCCATCCTAGCTTCCCCCAGGATGGTCCTTAACAAGTGACTTAGCTTTTCTAATCCTCAGTTTTCTCAGGTGAAAATGGGGAAAAGGCCAGTACTTGACTCACCACGTGGTTGTGAAGTAAATTATTTCACATGGTGCAGGTGATGATGGGTATTACACAGTATAGTCACTGTGGACATGATATTCTCAGTTGGGCCTCCTGGGAGCTTATACCCTGTGTGCTCATTGATGGCTTTTGGCAGCCAAAGGCCAGGGGAGCAGGGACAAGAATTACAATGAAAGGAATGAGAATGGGGTGGGGGGGTGTATTCGGTGTCACAGTTCACGTAGCCACTGGCAGATGATGGGGCTCCTCTTGGGGTTCTCCTGGCTGGGAGACAATTTTAGAGGTGTGCACACCTGAGGCCCCTTAGGTACACATAGCACTGGTTTCTTTTCCCTAGGATGTCTAAGAAAGCTTGTCTACTCTGAGGAGGCCTTCGGTACCCAGAGGGCAAAGGGTAGAGGGTAGAAACCATAGTACCTTGGTCCTGCACGTCATCATAGGGTAAGCCCTCACACCAGGGATGTCCATTTCAGATTTTCATGAACCCCGGCTCAGGCAGGACGGATGGACAGCAGGAGCTGCCCAGACAGAACTTCGACTTCTGAGGTAAGAACCAAACAACTCATTTGTGGATGAGGTTGTCTTAGACCTTTTGAAAATTCCCAGAAGTGAAATTCAAATCCAAGGAAACAGACACATAAATAAAAGATTGAGCAGTGGTTCTCAGCCATCCCAGGAAAGGCTATGACAGCAGTTAATTTCAATACAGTACAGAGAGACGCCTTTTCGAGTGAGAAAGCTCACACGTTCTGAGCCCCACGTGTCACACCAGGCACAAGACAATAGGGCATTACAAACACAGTCTGTGGGATTAGTCCTGGCTTTGCCATGTGATAGTTGTGTGATCTTGGCCACGTTTCTGAATCTTACAAGGCCTCACTTTGTTTATCTATGAGTGGAGACACAAATACTGTCTCAAGGCCAGAGAAGGAAGAGATTATATGATGCACATAAAACTCAGAGCCTGGAAGCTGTCAAAAGGGCAGATAGCGAGACCGATGGATGCCTGGTCCTGGAGGCCAGGCAATGACAGGGAAGGTGGCTCTGGGCAGAAGGCCCAGTGTGTGTCTTCCTCTATTTGCTTTGGCCCTTTGGGAGCAATGGCCCTGGAGGGGAAGGGGAAGGGTCGATCACTTTTTCTGGGGTGTGTTCCCAGCATTCAATGGCTGCCTTTACTGGTCCAGAAGCCTGTGGTGCCTGCTGCTCTGCATAAAGGGTGAACTCACACATACCTGCCTAAATTAGCTGGCCTTGACTTTGAGAGGTAGACAGCCCCACACTCTTAGAGGCCTGATGTCAGTTCGTCTACCAAGAGGATGGACCCCACTAATGTAGATCTCCACAAACAATGGTCCACCTAGCTCTCTGGACCACATCGTGAAGTAGGGATTCAATATTTTTGCTTAGAGCAGGGGACAAAGGCACAGGGCAGGCGAATAACCACAAAGACAGAGAAAGCAGGTGAGAACTGGCCTGGCTGTGTGCTCTGGGGGCTGACAGTGACTCATAAGCAGTACACACGGGGACAAGAGAGACCAGGCTTTATCATTAGACTTTGGGTTTTGCTCTTACCTGGACCCCTAAGATAGCATGGTACCTTAGATTTCAGACTGATTAATGGTTCTCAGCCTCAGTTTCTTCACTGGTAAAGTGGAAAAATCCAACTGCGTCTGAGTGTTGCTTCAGGGCTACAAGGTGAACATGCAGACATAGCAAAAGCTAGCTCTCACTTGGGATGCCAGAACTCCAGGCAGTGGTATTGGGAGATGCTGAGGTCCCACCAGCTGAGGCTCTGCATTTGCCTTTGATGGGGCTCCATGAGCTCGTCCTCTTCTCTACACACAAGACACAGATAGGTCTCTAGGTTTTGAGGAGGTTCTTGGTGTAGAAATGGGTTGTGATGGGAAATCATGGCAGGGCTTAGTTTAAAGTTCATTGCATTGTAGTTTTCTCATCTGCAAGATGGGATAGTCTCAGTGCTTGCCTACTCTACAAATGCCCCCCAACCACCCAGCAAGGCAATTGGCATTTGCTTGGTTCTCTTACCCTCCCCAACAACATCCACAAGGGTCATGTCTTGAGATATATGGGGACCCCGCATAGGGGTGATGTCTGTGGCCCCAGGGAGAGGTTGGTAGAGGTCTAGCTGGGGTATTCCCCAAGCTGAGGGTGTTCTTGGTGCGGTCCATCCTTTTTGTGCCTAATGAGTTTAGGAAGAAGAAACATAGGTTGATACCGCCCTCTGGCGGTCGTTTCTTTAAAAGCAGAAACGAGGGAGATGCTTAAATGCAAGGGTTTGTTTGTTTGTTTGTTTGTTTGTTAATTTTTAATTTGTTCACTTTACATCCCAATTGTAGCCCTCTCCCTTGTCGCCTCCTGGTCCCACCCTCCCTCCTTCATACCCTCCCTCCTTCCCCTAGTGCTCAGAAAGTGGGATTCCTCCTCCCTTAACATCTGACGTCAGCCTATCAAGTCTCATCTGGACTCCCTTTAGCCTCTTCCTCTGTGGCCAGGCAAGGCAGCCCTGTCAGGGGGAAGTGATCAACATGTGCGGACCAGAGTCCATGTCAAAAACAGCCCCTACTCCCCATATTATGGGGCCCACAAGGAGACTGTGCGTCTATCTACTCCATCTGAGCAGAGGGTCTAGGGCCTCCCCATGTGTGGTCTTGGGTTGGTGCATCAGTCTCTACAGCACCTCCCTCCTCTGTCCAGATCTGTTGGCTCCATTGGTCTACTTGTGGAGCTCCTGACCTCTTCAAGTCCCTCTATTCCCCAACTCTTCCATGAGACTCCCTGTGCTCCACCCGTAAGTCTGGCTGTGTGTCTCAGCATCTGCTTGGATCCCCTGCTGGGTGGAGTCTTTCAGAGGACCTCTATGGTAGGCTCCTGTCCTGTTCCTTCTCTTCAACAGCTTCTGATATCTATTCTAGTTGTCCTTCTGGGTGAGACCAAACACGCTCAAGGTCCACTTGAATGCAAGTCCTAGGGACGTGAGGTCGATCTGGCTGTGACATCTGTCACCTCATTGATCGCCAGGGTTGATTTGGCTGATCTGTCTGGCTGGGTGGGTGTCCTCTTCCTCCCTCACCACTCCATGTGCATCCCTCCCGAATCTTCATGCTCAGTCGAAGGGGACGACCTTCTCTGGATAGAGGAGGACCAACTTGAAGTCAAGGGTATACGATTAAATGCGCTCCCCTGCTAGAACCTCCAAACAAGCTCAAGGTCCACTTGAATGCAAGTTTTAGGAAAGACTAGTGGTTTTAAGTAAGAGCAGAAGACCCAAGCGAAGTCAAGTGTGGTGCTCCCAGGACAAAGAACATGTTATGAAGGAATTATACCCCTTAAAAAAAATCCCTTGTCTCTTTGCCCTGACCTAAGAACGAAGCAGAGTTTTTAGGAGGCAGCCTGACCATATTTGGGCTGTATGTATCTGAATTATACTCCCGTGGTTGTATTTTCTGAGTATCTTGGTACTGTGTAGCTTCAGAGATTCTGATCTCTCATCTCTAGAATTTGTTGCAAAGACCAAAGGAAGTAATACAGCCCGAGAGGTGACATGTGGACAGCTGTCATTCTGTCCATTGATCAACACAGGCCAGGCTGTCTTCACAGACCCCATGCAGGAGTGAGCATATTTGTGCTGCTTTCCACTGCTGCTCTATTTTTTTTTTTCACTGTGGTCAACATGCTTTAAAGATACAATTCTGTGACTCTTCTGGGACTGGACCATCAGCAGTCAGCACTATTTGCTGAAAGCAGGAAACACAGGTTCTTTAGACTATGTTCCGTAGTGGGCCCAAACTCACACAATGTCATAAGCAGTCATAAAAATCACTCCTCTTGCAAAATTCTCTCACTGAAGTTATTAATAGTTGAATCTAAGAAGAAGCAATATAGTCAATTGGGCTGCCTCTTCTAAGAGTCTGGGCTATCAACCCTGATTCCTAAAAGGGTTACTAATTGCAAACTCTAAAGAGATACAGTAATATTTTATAAACCACTACTTAAGACGGAGTAGAGTCTGCTCTGTGAGTTTGGTGGGCTTCAACTTTCTTTTCTTACTTTCTCCTGACTCCAGGGGACAAGAAAAGTTCACTCTAAACACCCTACCCCAGTCTTGCCGCCACCGCCCCCACCACCATCGCCATCAGCTCCACTATCTTCATGTTCTTCACCTATTCCATACTCTTCCATCTAAATCTACCCCTGAAGAGAATCCCCTTGGGAAGGAAATGATAGCTTGGAGCTGGTACCTTCCTCTCCAGCAGATACCCAACCTGGGTTTCATCCCCTGCAAATCTTCACCTTCTCAAACCATCACTAACATGAGTCAGTGGTGTACTTGAAAAGAAAGCCAAGGCTCTGGCCAAGGACATGATTCACATCTCACGTGTAATGGCAATGCCATAGGCTATGACAGAGCTGAGAATTCCTACAGCCTCCCTATGTCTTATAGCTGTAATGCTGCTGCAGAAGCATGTTCCCGGTGTGTTTTGGGCTATGAGATAAACACGCAGAGTGCTGCCTGTCATCCGAGCATATATTATCCATGATATGTACAGCATGTGATACTTGATAATAAACAACCAGGGTACTGGCTAGGTACCTTACTGTGCTGCACTCTTCCTTATATGAAATTAACTGTAAAATAGCAAGCACCATGACACCAGTAGCAACCTCTTATAGCTTGGCTTCTTCCTGCCCCTCCATTGTAACAGGAGCTCTTCTGGAGTGACTGGCCCAGACCATCTATGTTTATGGCAAGTACACTCATGACAGTTACAGAATGACAGTATCTCCCATGTGCTTCCTGAAATGTACCCTGATTGTTAAATGTCACATGTCCATATCTATGAGGTATCAGGTGCCAAATATTCCAATTCTTCAGCCTAAATTTCAGAATGATTACAAACGAGGGTGGGAAATTCACTATGGACCTCTTGCTCTATTAGCTTTCTTTTGGGTAAGGGAGAGTAAAGTTATTCTGGGCCCGTGACCTTGGTGATCTTCCTCTCTGCCTTGGCCAAAGGAATGTTTTAGTTCTTTCCAAGAGTACACATTGTCTTCTTGAGCAAGACAGTACGTGGACCAGTGGTAATCTGCATCCCCTTCCTGGTGATCCAATGATCACTGGGTCCTCACATTTGCTTCCAGAGGCTTCCAAGGTTGCTGTTGCATTCCTAGCATCTGCTACAGATCTCTCCACACGTAGAGGTGTTGGGGTTGTTGAGCTTGGATGCATGTGCCTGGCTACCTCTGGGTAGGACTCATTCTTCCTGTCTGCTCATTGCCTGGGATGCAGCCCATCCTTCTCAAGGGTCTCTGGGAAATACTTTGGCTGAAAACACCTGCAGAGAGGTTAGCATTGAGGGCTGGGCATGTCTATGTATGTTGTGTGTCAATAACACAGCTGCCAACAAGCACGCACACTGAGAGTTTCAGCACCGGAACAGGTAGCCATCCCTTTGTTTCTGAAATTTGTCATCTGTGGAGCCAGTCATCCATGAATCAAAATATTCAGAAGAAAATTTCATCTGGTTATATGTAGCTATTTTTTCTTATGATTCAACTCTTTCTATAGAATTTACATTGCAGTCAGTATTGCAAGAGATCTGGAAGTCATTTGACATATGTAAGAGTATTTATTATATGCAAATGCGATTGCATTTCACACTGGAGGCCTGCCTGGGCATCTGTGCCTTTCAGTATCACGCCTGGTCCTGAAGCCAACTCCTGCAGACACTGAGTGATGCCTGTGCCTCCTGAGGATGTAGGTGGAAAAGCAGGGAAGGCAGCCATGGTGCCACTTCCAGCTCTGGTCACTGCAACTGCTAGGCAGGTCCTAGCCTCTGGTTAGGAAGGAAGTGCAGTGGCTGACTCCCATTGCTCACGTTCTCAGTCCCTCTGACTGGCTTTGTAGCCATCTAGTATTGGCCCACATCACAGGAGAGAAAATTGGCCCCAGCAAGGTCAAGTCCTTCCCCCTAGGTCACAGTTCTCTGATTGCATTTCCTCAGGAATCAGGGATCCTGAAACACCATGCCTCCATTCATGTCCTTTGACTCCTGGGGTCTTCGCAGGTAAAAGGCAGAAGGGGCATTGTCTAAGGCATCTTCGATTTGGGGGCTATGCTCATTAGCTTTTTTTGTCAACTTGCCAAGGCTGGAGTCATGTGGGAAGGGGAAGCATCAACTGAGAAAATGCCTTAATCAGACTGACCTACAAGCAAGTGTATGTAGCACTTTCTTGATTAATGCTTGGTAAGGGAGGACTCAGCCCATCAGGGGTGGTTCCACCTCTGGGAAGGCAGATCCTGGACTGCATCAAAAAGCAAGCTGAGCAAGCCAATAGGAGCAAACCAGTAATCAGCAATCTCTGCTTGGGGTCTTGCTTTTATTCCCCTTGGTGAGAGACTATGGCCTGGTGGTATAGGATGGATAACCCCCTTCCTCCCTAAGTCGTGCTTGGTCATGGATGGTGTTTATCGCAGCAACAGAATCAAGCTAGAGGGCTATGACCCTCTGCATCCTAGTCCCTCCACTGAGAAGTCTACTTTATTCTGAAGACTCAAACAGCCAAGCAAACAGAATTGGGTAGGAATAGCAGTGAGTATGGCTTATTATTTTTTTCTAGGCCTTGGCAAAGGTTCTGGACACAGTTTCAGATTAAAGAGTGAAGAAGTCTCACTAAGAGTAAAGAAGGCTTTCCTGGCTAAGGAGGCCCACTGTTGGGATGGGAGCCCAGTTTATTTGGGCCTACAAAGTCTACCTCCTAGAGGCAGCGAGCCATTTGGATGGGAGAGGGCTATTTCCACACCCCGCGCCCTACACAGCCACATGGCCAGCTGAGTGCTCAGCATCTCAGCTGACTCCCACCCACGTAAATGAAGTGTGGTGACAGGTTTTAGACTCTGCCTTTCCAAGAGCTGCCAAAGGGGCTGAAGGATGAAGCTTAGCAAGGAGTGCATATGGAATTAGTTAATTTTCAGTTTGGCCAATGAGAGGCAGAGGATGGACCATTCTCCATCTAGCCTGTCTAGGGATGCCAAGAATGGGCGAGCAGGCACATCTGCTGAGCAGCTGGCTGTCTCTTTACAGTGTGTCACAAGGCTCTGGGCAGGACAGTGATGCACGATCCTGAAATGTCCCCCATATTTCTCTGCTTCACTTCTGTGCTTCATGGACATGCATTCCTCATCCTCAATTTTAAAAATAAATATCAAAATTTAATCCTTGGGTCATATATTTAATATTTACTCGAATTACCTGGAACTCTTGTTCAGACCTGGAACTATTGGGGCGGAGCCTTTCTAACCACCTCAGAGTAAGGCTGGTGAAGCTGATCTATAAATCATTTGGTGTTGCAAGTTTCTATGGGGCTTGGGGCATGATTACAAGCAGGGGTGGGTTTTTAAAAGTCTCAGAACAGGGTTTTGGAGCTGCATTGCATAAGGGTCTCTTGATAATACTTTCCTGGCTGTTAGTAGTGAGGGCAGCATAACTCCCAGCGTAGTGGTGTCCTACCCCTCCATTCCATGTACAAAATGATGGGCAAGTACAGCAGGTAGGTAGTGAGGCATCAAGGTAGCCAAGGTGTTTAACTGGTTACAAATAATGGTAATCACAAAACCATGGTGACGGGTGGCTTCTTGGTCACTGTGGAGACCACCCAAATAGAGAGTGACAGGTGAGGGTGGCAGACGGCACAATCTCAAATCAGAGAGCTCTGTGTTTCCTTCTTGTTGCTGTAACAAGTGGGCTCCCATTTAATGGGCTCAAATAACCTCTCGGCTTTCCTTAGTGCTACAGATCAGAAGCCCTCTATGGAACTTACCAGACTAAAATCAGGGTGCTGACAGCAGTGGGTTCTGTCCTTGAGACTCTGGAGGGGAGTCTGATCCTTGCATTTTCGTGATCTAAGAGGTTGACCTCCCACCACCCACCAAGCTTAGAAATCACTCCTCTTTGTTCAAAACCAGATGTAGGAGCAAGTCCATATCCTTTCATGGAGCTCTTCCTGGACACCCCATTTCCACTTATAAAGATTACCTTTGTGGTAACACTGAGCCCCTGGGTTATCCAGGGATTTGTCCTCCTTTTTGTTGTTGTTGTTGTTGTTAAAGATTTATTTATTTATTATGTATACAACATTCTACCTGCATGTGTGCCTGCCCGCCAGAAGACGGTAGTAGATATAAGAAGCCCTGCTTAGTTTATTCTGTTTGCAACCTCTGTCTTCCTTTGCCCCACTCTATAGGACACTCAGGAGCTCCGTGGGGTTTGGATATGGACATCTTTGGGTCAGGGCATTACTCTGCTGTTACAGGTGCTGGGAAGTGTAAGCAACTCCATCTCATGCAGCTGCAGAGCAGACTACACTGAAATCAGGACAGAATCTGGTTGAAAAGGAAACAAAGTTGTAAGGTAGCCAAGGCCTCACTGAGTCTTCCTGAGTAAAGTCCAAGCTTAGGTGGAAGAGTAGGTACCAAGACTAGGCGAGCAATGTTGGGGCACACAAGACTGGGCAATATGAACCTCCCAACCTTCCTGCCTCCTCTCTGGTCAGAGGGAAACAGCATCATCTTTCTTGTTGGTCTCACTTGAACCATTGGCCAAGTGCACTGAAGCTTCTTCCCCTACAACATTGGTCATACCATTGGCCTCGTTGCCTCCACCCAGTGAGAAAAGCCAGAGCTCAGTGCGGCCTGGAAGGGAATGAAGTGTTATGCTTTGGGAAGATATAGCTTGCAAGCAAAAAGGCTGCAGGATCTGAGTCCTGGGAGGCTGGGAGGCTGGGAGGCTGGGAGGCTGGGAGTCGAGGTGGGGAGGGGAAGGGGGCTGAGGGAGGGGCTTGCAGGGAGCTAACACATAGGAGGTTGTGAAAGTCATACCTGGATGAAGAAGAGTTTATTAGCACAAAGGCACATATTCCTGATCCAATGTCATGACAAACATGATTTTCTGAAGAATGCTCTTTGCAGCTGAGTTTCCTGTGTGTACTCAGTACTCAGTACTACTGCTAAAGAAGGCTCAGAGAATAGAAACTTGCTGTGGATTTATTATGGACAACCTGAGAATAGATATCTGATTACCTTCCCAGGGAAGGATCTATAGGTGTGTGTGCGTGTGTGCGTGTGCGCACACGCGCGCACATGCGCGCACACACACGCACACACACACACATATGGACAAGAGGAATGTGTTGGCAAGGAATACTTGTACTGTGAGTGAAAATGTCTCCTTCATCCTCCAGTCTCTACGAACATATTTGCAAATAGGGTCTTTGTGGGTATAATCAAGTTAAAGTGAGGCTGTGCTGGGTTGGGGTAGACTGTAAATCCAATCCTTATAAGAAGAAGATTTGGAGTCACAGAGACACAGGTCCATAGAGAGACAGTGACCAGGTAGAGATAGAGGCAGAATTAGGAACAGGGCAGCCATGACAGCCAAAGAGCCCCAAGCCCCGCAGCCAGCACCAAGCATCTTCTTTAGAGCCCCAGCACACAGACTTCAAACTGCCATCCTTGAACCTGGGAGAGCACATTTGTGTTAACAAGTGAAGCCTTTTGTTGTTTGACTATAGCTTGTCCAGCAGTTATAGGCAAGGGACACAGGATGGTGCACTAGTGACAGGCTTCCTTGGCCAATGTTTGGATTCCCCAGACTTTCTATCTCTGGGACAGTCACCTGACAGAAACAATTTAAAGTCCTCCTTTGAGAGGCTTCATTCTGTGGTCATGTGGCTCCATGATTCCTGGCTACTACCTGGGGCAGCCAGGACAAACAGGACTGACAGGAGCTGACAGATGACAAAATGCATGTGTCCAGGCCACACCCCAGGGATCTACTTCCTCCAAGCAGAATCTACCTTATTTTTCAACACTTACCACTAATATCATCAAACCACTAATACGTTAAGTGATTTATTAAATCATTTTTGGTGGTTTATATGAGAATGACACCCATAGGCTTATATGAGTGCTCAAATGAGTGGTTAGTCAGCAGTTGATGGAAGTGTTTGGGAAAGATTAAGAGGTGTGGCCTTGTCGGAGGAGGTGTGTCACTGGGGGAAATACTTTGAGGCTTCAAAAGCCCACATTATTTCCACTTCTCTCTCTCTCTCTCTCTCTCTCTCTCTCTCTCTCTCTCTCTCTCTCTCTCTCTCTCTCTCTGTATATATATATATAGATTTTTTTCTTTGTGGTTGTATCTCAAGATATAAGCTCTCATCTACTGCTCCAGTGCCATGCCTGCTGAGCTGCTGCCATGCTTCCTGCCATGATGGTCATGGACTCTAGCCCTCTGAAACCATAAGCCCCCAATAACCACTTTATTCTATAAGTTTCCTTAGTCACGGTGTCTTATCACAGCAATAAAAAAGTAAAATAGCCCTCATGATCTAATCACACTGGAAGCCCAGTGGCTGACAACTAAGCCCTCGGCACACGATTCTATGGAGAGCACTCTGTATTCAAGTCATAACAGTAGTGATAGCTGGATCTGATACCATAAAAACAGGTTTCCTTATTTAAATGTAGATAATAGATTTCCAGTTTTGGAGATGCAGGTAGCTATACCCAACCATCAGATCCTAGGTGAATTAATCTTCATAATAGGCAGCAGGCAAGACAGAAAATCAGAGTGCCCTGAACCACACTGACTGATGGATTACCGTGTTCCTAGAAGTCAAATCAATGAGCAGCTTCTTAGCGTGTCCTGTCCCTACATACATACATATACACATACATAATATGGCTGTACATACATATGTATATGTGTATACACACAATATGTGAAAATTAGCTATGGCAATAAGAAATTTGAATGCCTTCATTCAGCTTGCAGATGCAAGTGAAGGCCCAATGGTTATGGAGGCTGGTTCCTTCAGAGACGTCTTGGCAGTCCACCTGCATCTTTAGCAAATAAACTTCTGCCATTTTCCCCAAGGGAAATTCTGGCTGGTAACCAGAGCAGGGGAAAAAACATGTGGATTTCTCAAAGACTTAAACCTCTGTTCTGGTCCTGATGTTAGGGAGACTCCATGGAGAGCGAATAGGAAGGGGGTCGGCCCGATTCCTTGAGGTGTACACATGCATCTGTCTGTTGACCTGCGCTGTAAAACTTGTAACATAAGGAAGCCTGAGCGGACCTTCCTACATAAAGAAGTCCCAGAAATGATGCCTTTGAAGATCTGAAAAGTAGGAGTAATTGTCCCCATAGGCCTTCCATTCCATCACTCTGTCTCAAGTGCCTTTGACTGAGGAGAGGGGACAGCCATTGATACTAACAGGTGTTTTCATGGGGTTGCTGGTTTGCTTGGGACAGATCAGCGATCTCTTCTGCTTGGTGATGGCTGCTCACCTGCTGGACACTGAATGCTTCCTGCTCCCCCTGATTATAACAGGAACATTCTCCTCAGGGATCCGGTTTACAGGAGCACTTGTCGCATTGCTCCACTGTGTTGATAACACCTTGCTCGTTAACATGCTAGTTGTGGAATGTCAGGCGCCCTGCATCCCTATTCCTATTAAGGGGCTTATGGGAAGGGGCACAGAGGCATGGGGCTCACTGGCTTTATCTGGAATCTTATCACTCAGAAGCACCCCATCGGGTAGGAAGTGGCACAGACTTTTGAAGGCTCAGGCTAGGTACTAGTGGAGGGGAGTATAGGACTGGGTAAAGGAATCAACTGCAGACTACAGCAAACACTATGAACTACGGGTGCCATAGACATAGCATCTCCAAAAGCTCCGAAACCTAAAGAGCCACATCACAAGAGAAGAATCCCTTCTTACTATCTCCTCTGAAGAGCCTTGGGTTTGAGGTCCTGGTCTGTATCAGTTTGCTATGGAAGCTGTAACAAAACATCGAGAGCAGAGTCTCTTAAAGAATAGACATTTGAGATCTAGGATCAGGGTGTCCGCATGGATGATCCCTGCTAAGGGCCAGGAGGAGGAACCTAACCCATCCTTCTCTCTGTCTGGCGTGGCTTGCTGGCTACTTTGGCTGTCCTGTCACTGTCTACATTCATCTTCCTGTGTGCGTGTGTTCACATTCCCTCCTTTCATAGGACAATCAGTAATATTGAATGATCACCTGGTTTAACAACTCTGCTTCTAAAATGGTCACATCTTGAGGTACTAGGGTTCGTGACATCAGCATGTGAACTTGAAGGGGGACACAAATCAAACTGTGATACTTGCAGGGTAGGAGAAGAGGAAAGACCTCAATCACTGAACACGGTAAATTCCACGCTGAATAGAGCTTGGACTTCCTGCCACCCAGCTTCTGTGGCTTCTCATGACTGGAGACCAAGAGTCCTGGGTGACTGACAACACAGAGACCTAGACTGTTATTATCCAGGGAGAGTATGCTCAGAACCAGTGAACTCAGTGGCCTGTTTCTGAGCACTCTCAAGCCCACTAAAGACAGTCATCAGGCAATGAAAGTAGCCTAAGGAAAAAGGGCCGAGCAATTAAAGGCAAGGAACCCTTTGAAGACGACAGATCTGAGTCACCCTGCTCGACAAACTATGCAGGCCAGATGAAATGTCACGTAGGTCAGGGAAATGTTGATTGGATGGTGGAGGAAGAAAATGGCAAATGTTTCTTATAGCATTGATCTCTTTGCAATCATACCGTAGCTTGTACCACAAATATTATTTTCTGCTGCATATGAGTCATCACTGGCCACCACCTTCAAATGGATATTGTGACTAATTGGACTTGATCAGAAAAATGGAGGAGTTGGGTGACTGACAAGAGCAGGATGCATCAGGAGGGTTCTGAGGACGCTAGTGCATCAGAGCATCTCATACCCCAGCCCTCTGGCCCTAACAGACATCATGGTTTGCTGAGCTTCCACCTGCCTTCTCCATCCCAGTGTCCAGTGCAATCAACTGCTTCTGTGTAGCTCCTGTGCTCCTGCCACCAGGGCTGCCAGTTGCTCGTTGGGGAGGTTAGGTTTGCTTTTCCCACTTGCTTCTGTAGAGCCACTGGCTACACTAGTTATTGGTTTCTCAGGCAAAGCCTTGGCTATGAATACTTTACCACCTTGTAGGATATGGGATCAAACAACCCGGTACCACAGCCTCTGTAGGATGTGCTGGTGTATGATTGAGAAACAACAGATTTGTGTAAGAGAAGGGCTGCGCAAAGACATCCCCCCTCTTCTGCCTCCCTTGTACAGACTGTGCTGAGGGGAGGGTTTTCATCCAGCCTGCCCACAGGTATCCTGCTCCATGATGCTTTACAAGCTGAATCTCCCTGTGGCTTGCTGCAAAGCTGAGCACAGCATGCTGACCAGAAAGCGATGGGCTTTTAGTCATGATCTGAGGGTCTGTTTTCTAGCTTGTTGAAGCTACCCAGGTAAGCATAGGTACCCAGGGTTTGGCTAGGAATAGTAAACAGATGAGTGCCAGGATGTCTGGAGAAGGAAGCCATACTCATTTTTATACACTTGGAAAGGTGTTGGATTCCTTCAATTTCTCCTCTACTTTTCTGACATGAGCTGGAAAATCTGGACGGAGGACAGCTGAGATCCATTCCGTGCTTCAGGATAAAGCAAAGAGCGACCCTTAGGAGAGAGGATGTGGTGCCCTGGATCATACTAAAGTGTGGGGGGATGATGTTATCTGTGTCTTGAAGGCTGGAAGTTTAAAGAGTGAGCAGAGAGTGTCTCTGAGGGGACTGCCCAGAAGGACTTGGAGTTAGGCCAACCTAGAGTCCCTTTAGGCCCCACTGATCTCAGCTGTGTGGCCTTGAATCGTTCACTGAGCTAGAAAGTGAGAGGGTTGGGTGAATTGACCTCTTGGGGTCTGTGCTGGTTTGTGTCTAGAATGTTCCACAGACTCATGGTTCGAATACTCCACCCCCAGTTCGCGCTGCTGTTTTGAAGTCTGTAGAGGCCTTGGGAGGTGGGTCTGGCTGGTGCAAGAGGTCACTAGGGTGGGACTTTGAAGGTTACCTGCTTCTGGCTTCCCTGTTTTCTATGCTTGCTGGCAGGCTACTGGGCCAACAGCTCCAGCCTAGGCTTTCTCTGCCATAACAAACTGAAATTCCCCTGAAGCCATGAGCCCAAACCAAGGCTTTCCTCTCTTAAGTTGTTTCAGAAACTAATTTGCTCACATTGGTGCCCTATTCCCAACCAACCCCCCGGAAGTCCTTTCCTGTGGGAATTCTGAAGACATGTACGCCCCAATATTACTAGTTGGTTTTGGACAGACCTGGCTTACAATTAGGGGGCACCTGGAGGTCTAAAATGAGTTGCACCAAATATGACTACCTCTCTTTCATCATATCATGGGTGTCACCATCAGCATGACAGGGAACAATGTGCCTACAAGTGTGGGCTGGGATACTAGCATCTGGAAGCAGGCTGTCAAATGTAAAAGTGAATTCACAGAGGTAGGTATGCCTCTCTCTTGGTGACGTCACAAACCTAGCTCTGAAGTGTTTACATGTGTCTCCCTGAAGATTGTGCACTAGAAATGAAATCCTCAACCTTTGTATTAATGGTATGGGCGAATCAGACCGTTCATGGTGATTAAAATTAGGTAAAGTCATAAGAGTGGGGACCTCAGTTGATAAGAAAAACCACCCAACCCAGCATGCTTGTTCTGCCTCATCATGTGACTCTTCCTACTAGGCCGTGGTCCAGCAGGAGGGACTCACTGGACCCCGAGCAGATGCCAACACTGCACTCCTGGACTTCCCTGGGGCTACAACTGTAAGAAAGATGCTTTTTTTTTTCTTTATACATTTCCAAGTTGCAGGCATTCAATTACAGTAGCAGTAAAGAAACGAAAGCTCTTGCCTTTTCATACCAGTTTGAATGACACCCTGCTTGATGTGAGGCTTTAAGAAAAGCCACAGACAGAATTCTGCCTAACAATGGGCAAACTTAGATGCAGGCAGAGTCGACGGCCAAACTCTGCCAGATAGTTGAGTCTTGCAATCAAGTGTAGTTGGTTAGGGGATAAGATCTTTTTAGATTAAGATAGACGATTTAAGTTAATAGAGATGAGATATGATAGGTATTGATTTCCATTCAGAAATTTAGACCCAACAGGATAGGAAAGATGTTTGCTTCAAGTTTGCCAAGTACAAAGAGCCAACTCACTATGAATGTAACATTTACATAAAAAGAAAGAAAGGGAAGGACACACAGTAGCCGGCCAAAGGCATCTGTAGTGCATCTAGTTGCCATTGGTTTTTACTAGTATGGTTGTGCATATTGGTGTGTAACCATGACACCTGAATATCTGGCAAAGTGCCAAACCTATTCCCTAACGCCCCCCCCCCCAGTGACAGTCCTTAGATGTGATTTGATGATTTAAGGCTGAGTGATGGGTGAACAGGAGCCCATGGGTTTCCTTTTTACTCTGTTTTACGGGGAAAGAAACAGATAGTCCCTTTTAGACCCAGTAAAGAATTTCACAGGTCTCTGTAGTTTTAGGAAGGCAGAACTTGGGGATGTTACTATTACAGCACCCTGTTGAAGAGCAAGCAAGAAGTGACTGGAGGCACAGAATCTTCCATTACAGCCATAGAAACAGCCTCCGGGTCTGTTGTGCATGCCTCCCCAGTGAGAAGCAATTGAACCTGCAGTCTGCGATGGGCTCATCATGTCTGTCTGGAGTTACAGGGAATGGGGAACGGTTTTCCTTTGCTTGTTGAGATGCTTTCCCTAGTCACTGGAAGCACCTCTGGGATTCTGTCAGTTCGTGGTGATAGGAAAAAACAAAGTCATGGACTTCAAACTTAGAACTGGGAGAGAAAACGGGATTGGAAAGAAACATCAGGTATGACGGGGGGGCAGGGGCGCATGTGATGTCTGCATCTGCATGGGAGCTGTGACGATGTGGTCCTCTGCTCATGCATTGGCAAGGATTTTTTAAGGTGGAGCCAGAGGCATTTTGAGCTCTGCTTTCTTTAGGATAGACAAAGCTGTCTGATGCAGCCCGACCTCTCACAGCTACCATAGCAAGGCAGCAATAGGAAGCCAGAGCAGCCAGTGGGACAGACTGGCATGACACAGGTCACCAGGACTCAGGATATCTTGGGCACTTAGGGGTGCTGGAGTATTAGATAGTGGGGAAGGATTTTGCTTCCCATTTGGGTGCTGAAACCAGCATTGCATTTCCTAGTCTTAGGTCACTTCTGCCTGTGCCTCAGTTTCTCCATCTGGAAAATAAGCATACCCACCTTTTACAGTTACCTATTAAGCTTTAGAAAGTTTGTTGTTGTTGTTGTTGTTTTGAGAAAGGGTTTCTCTGTGTAGCCTTGGCTGTACTGGACTCACTTTGTAAACCAGGCTGGCTTCGAACTCACAGTGATTCGCCTGGCCTCTGCTTCCCCTAGTGCTGGGATTACAGGTGTGCACCACCACACCCAGCTATAGGAAGTATTTTTTTTTTTTTTTTTAATCATTCTATCTTATCTTTCACTGGACCCCAGGGATTCAGCATCTAAGACACGGCCATCCACCCTCTAGTGCTGAACCTACGTTGCCATTCACTTGGACTTCCACAAAGGCGCAGCCTTGTGCGCAGGCCCCTCTCTACACAGCTGTGAGGCAGGAGAGGTTCTCATCTCCCTAGCTCCTCTTCCTGGGCTGTCATCTGAGAAACCTCACCAGGAGGGAAAGCATGGCATTGAGAGAGCCTCCCTTACTGCGGTGTTCCCCTGGGCTGCTTTCTCCCCAGGCCTTCAGTAACAGACTCAGGCAACAAGGTGTATTTGAGCCATGGGATCATTTTTAATGTCAGTCAGAAAGAGCAACACTTTGGAGATGATCAAGTAGAAAGAGGTGTATTTTTTTTTTTTTTTTAAATGTGGAAGTACAAAAATGTTAACTGAAAATAGAACATTTAGAAGCTTTTCTTTTTTTTTTTTTTTTTTTTTTTAAGTGCTGAGATTTAGGAATGAAACAAAAGACAGCTCCTAGCTGCGAACCTGAGTTATGACGTGTATGCCCTGGATGCTGGGGAGAGCATCCATCTGTCCCATGCTAGTTCCTTGAGGGCCAAGAATCCACGGTGAGGCTTTTCATGTGTGTTGAGCCATCCATCACCATGGTGGTGGCCACAAGAGATGCAAGGCATTCGTCACTTGAGTTCTGGGGGATCCACTGCGATCTATCCTCTGTCTATTTTAGAGCTTCGTCTGCTTATGGGGCTCCAAGGTCATGTGCATGCCTCTCCCTTGGAGCTCCCACAGTGCTCTGCGCAGCAGTGCCTCACAGGTCTGTGGACACAAAGTCTGGGGGCTGCTTGCCTTCTTCACTGGACTTGCTGGCCAGCTTTGAGGGAAGACACACAAACACATAGCAAGACGGAATTCTTATATGCATCATCGTGAAGTACCCCAGACCTCACAACCTTGACTTATGCTAAAGACAAGTGATCAGAAGAAGTTTGCTATGACCTTGACCTTGAATTTTTGTCAGAAAGCTGCTTCGGGGAAGTTTCATAGACCCCGCCCCCCCTTGCTAGCTGTGTGAATTCTGCACATGGCTGAGCTAACTCTGAAAAAAAAAAAAAAAAAAAAAAAAAAAACCACCTTCTGGAACAGGGGAGGATCAAACAGGATAAAGACAGGAAAGTGCTTAGCATGGTGCCTGACTCACACTCGCAGATTCTCAGGCAACCTGTGATTTTTATAGTATCTCGGCTCTGATTCATAGTGCCGGAAGGGTCGGAAGTACGTCTGTACCTTCTTGATCCCAGACAAGGACTGACAGGGTAACAACAGGAGATGGGACTTCAAGAGTCAGTAATTCAAAACCAACTTTTAATTTGAAGGATTTTTCTTTTTCTTTTCTTTTCTTTTCTTTTTTTTCTTTTTGGTAATGTAAATAGAATAGAAAAATACTTTGCCCCACCCCACCCCCTCAAAAGTACTCTTAGTTTCTGAAGATATAGCTGACTGCTGGGGCTCAGAGAGGATCTCCAAAATAGAGGGTAAGTCAAGGCTAGCCATCAACTAGTTCTGAGGTCCCGGAAGCACATGCCTCATCGGAACTGGGCTCAGTCCTACTCAGAGGAGCTAAGTGAAGCCCTAAGAAGCATTGTATGGTGGGCATTGCTGGACAGCTGCCCCAGCATTAGGATCCCCGGCCAAGCTCTTCAGGGAGCAGCCAAAGGTGCATACCCACAGGCAAAAAACACACACACCTGCGTAGGCCCTCCCCATCTCCCCTTCTGCTATTCTCTCCCTGTGCTCTCTCAGCACCCCTCCCCCCTCTTTCCAGACACTGGCATCCTCACCATGGTCTTGAAGAACTGATTGACTTTCTTCTTTTTCAGGGTCTTCTTGTCACCATCGGAGATATGGAAGAAGGTCTGGCTCAGGCGAGGAGATGTGTTGGCCTCATCCAGCCCAGGCACGCCTGCCATAGAGAGGGTAAGGGCTGCAAAGGACCCAGACATGAGTGAGCACGTTCAAGAGAGAGGTAGGTCCCAGAGGATGGGATGAGTATCTTAGGCCTAGGGCTGTTCTTTGGGTGGTCCAGATGTGTCTGGATAGAAAGAGGGATGAGAAGGGGAGGGCCCCTGTGTGGGCTGGTACCTTCAGGGAACGCATGACTGAGTCTGAACTCTGAGTCCCACTGACTAGTTGGTCTGTACAGGAGGTTGACATTCAGCGCATTGGTTTGAATGTGCAACCACGGGGAGGGTGGTATTTCAGATGTCTTTTCTGTCATGCACTGTTCCGCCCCAAGGGGGCAGCATCAGTTCTGTCTTGTTCAATTCTACCCAGCCCAGGGCACAGAGCCTGCCTGCATAGAGCAGCAGACATTGGAAGTAGATGCATAGATGTTGAGTTCCTGGCTGTACGTGGGCCTCCCTTGGTGAATGGAAAGTGATTTGGGGATATCCTGTATCCCTGGACAGTACGACATGAGCATAGGTGGATGTCATATACACACTGAACATCACAACCATTAAATGCTGTGGCAAGCTTTGTAAATCTAGAAGGAGTTTTCTTGGTCAGCAGAGGTGCCGTGGACCTTAGAGATGTGCCAAAGGCACATTCCTGGACCCGGAGGAACTGCTGCCTGCAAATGCAGGGACTCTTGGTGGTCCCAGAGGGACAGCAGACTTCCCTTCTGTCCCAATAGAGCTTGATCACATCGTCCTCCAGTGGGGGATGCCAAGAGAGTGCAGAAGCCATGGGCTTCTGGCCCCAGACACCCAGCCTGCCTTGCTCTATAGAAGTAGCTCTCCTCCTTCCTCTCCTGACAGCTTGGCAACTCACAGGACCACTTCCCCCAAAGTTGGCTGTGGCAAATGCATACCTGGGATGGTGGGCATGGACTGGCTGGCAAAACTCATCTGAGAGAGGATAGACACCCTGGTGGGGATGGCCGCATGCTCCGAGAGATTGGTGTCACTCATGAACTCGTGCTTTCTGGAAAGCTGGATGAATATAACACACACACACACACACACACACACACACACACACACACACACTTAGCATAGGGCAAATATAAGTTCTCAAAGGTCAGAGGAAAGTGCTTAAAGTGGCTTCTGTGGACCCGGCAGCATAGATAGTTCATTCTTATACCATTCCATGTCAGTCTGCCCAATGTGGTTGTGTAGGTTGCATCTTGTATAACACCAGGAGTGCTGGAGAGGGTCTATTTGGTTAGACTATCTGATGAATGGTGCTCTGGGAGCATAGCAGACATGCTATGCTATTCCTTCAGAGACCCATTAGGAAGTTTATGGAGTCTCTTTGAATCAGCCCCACCCTGACATAATGGTAAATGCTCACTCCCTTGCAGTTCCTGAGCATGCTTTTAACAAACCTTTCTCTTGAACTCAGGGCTGTATGATACCAAATCTCTTCATTAGCAAATATTAGTGTTGAACTTCTTTTTTGGATAAAAGCTTACTTTGTATATGAGGCTGCCCTGAAATTCACTATGTAGTCAAGGCTGCCCTCCAACTCTAGTAATCCTCTTGCCCCAGGCCCCCCACACTGATAATATAATTATATTATTTATAACTATATATGGTTATATTTTATACAGAATATATATCATGTGTATATATATATTTTTATACAGAATGGCATAAAACACATTTAATAACTATATATGTTATTAACTTATAAGACACCCACACACAAAGTCTGGCATGCTGAAGCACAGTGGAGCCAGGACAGCAACAAAGGAAAAGGATTGAGGTTTCAGGCTGCGTTCCCCTGCAGTGGACGTTCAAGCTCTGCACTCTGATGGCTTGGGTTCAAATCCTGCCTATGGAGCATGAGTGCATGCTCTGCCTCATACTGGGCAGCTTCCTTCCTCTAAGACCCACTGTGGTGAGGGAGCCAGGCTACACAGTCCACCCTCTCGGGAGCCCCGGGCTGCCTGGCACAATGTCCTGGAGAGCCGGGGAGAACCTGGCACCTCTGCTTACCCGTTTCAGCTCGGACTCATTCGCTGTCTTCTCATCTGCAAACACCACGCTGCTCCTCTTGGTCCTCTTCTTGGACCGCCGCAACTTGACCTCTGGCAGAGTGCTCCCTGGGGAGATGGGCTCCTCCTCCACTTTGGGAGTCTTGGGTGCTGCTGACTCTAGGTCAAAGCTAAAGGTGATGAGGAGGAGCAATGCAAACTGTAGTTAGAGCCTGGGGGTTGGAGGGGAGGGAACTAAGAGAACCTTCCTGCTGACTGAGCTATCACTGCAGGGCTGAGGTCAGATCAGTTATCTTGACAGTAAATTGAGAAAGTCACTCATCCACAAACACTCAAAATGACGGTTAGAATGGCTGAAGGTGGTAGACCACTAAAAGCAAGAGGGATGGCAAGGAGATGAAACTGGTTAAAATGTGGCTCAAATCCAGGCACTTCTGCTCGCCTTTTAGCTGAATGACTCTGAGTAAGTCCCTTGGCTTCCCTGAGCCACCCCTCAGTAAGTGGGGATATACACCAACCTGAACAGTGGTCCTGGTGCCTGAATTCTGAGCATGTGGTGCCTATGATGCATACAGGAAGACCCACAGGGCTCCAGGACAAAATGAGGGATGAGGCAGGAGGTGTGGGTGATATGGGAGGGCACATGCTCCTGTGGGGGTGATGTGGGAAGGATGGGACCCCTGTTAGAGGAAAGAGCATTTACAGTGTGGGCTAGGGGAGAGATGCTGTCACTAACAGACAGCAGTGGGTAAGGAACCTAGTGGTAGTGGTGTTGGCAGGTAGGGAGGGGGTTGAGGGATGGCTGCAGTGAGTTCTGGATTCTTGGGAAAGCCACCAGCCTTTCTCAGGTGCCAAGGATGCTTTTAAAAAATGGCACCAGCCAGCTGCAATCTTAGCACTCAGGGAGGCAGAGGCAGATGGATCGCTGTGAGTTTGAGGCCAGCCTGATCTACAAAGCGAGTGCAGGACAGCCAGGGCTACAGAGAGAAACCTGTCCTAGAGAAAAAGGCACCAGCCAAGGCAACCCATTGAGCGGCTCTGAGGCTTTCCTGAGGTCCCAGCTAGGGGAATAAAGCGAACAGGAAGGAGGCCTGGGCCAAGAGCTCCAGGAGGGGGCTGACCTCTCTGGCACAGCCTTGCTGGGGGTGCTGCAGTCAGAATTCATGGAGGCCAGAGAGATGATGGACATCTGCCTGTAGGAACGCAGCATGGACCTGGGACGGCCCACTCTCCGGTCATCGAAGTCAGGCTGTCGGTATGAAAACAAATAGTGAGCAGCCAGCAGAGCAGGGCCTTGCAATCTGAACCCTTCCCCTCCTCTGGACAGAGTGGAACGGGGGGGGGGGGGCAAGGGTCATCAAAGCAAAGCTCCCCAGCCAGCAGGACCACAGGCCTGCAGGATAAACACTAGCAGCCTCAATCCCAGGGGAACAATTGCTAGTCCTTAAGATTCCCCATGTGAGGCAGCATCTGTATTATTCAGTGGCCTCATGGACCATCTTTATTTATGCTAATGAGAGGGCTTGAGATGAGGCTGGTCTGTCCCAGGGAGACCAACCCTGTAATTACAGCTCTGAGACTTTGAACCATACATTATCAACTCAACCTCCGGGCAGGAGAAAGGGGACAGAGATGAATCTCCAGCCCATAGCCAATGATTCACTCAATCTTGGCTGAGTAGTGAAAGCCCTGGAAAAAAAAAAAACCTCCACGCTTAAGCTCTATTGAGCTTCCTAGTAGGTAAGCACATGCCAATGTGCCCGAGGGTGATGTGTCCTGACAACATGGAAGTTTCATGTTTAGGACCCTGACCTACCTCACTCTATGTGTCCTTTACCTAGCTCCTCTTGATCTGTGTCCTCAACTGAAAGCTTCAGTGAAGAAGTGCACCGGTTCATGAGATCACATCCCAATAATTTTGTTATTAAGTTGAAAGTATAATCTGAAAAGGCATGTTGTCTACCTGGACTACCAAGCACCCTAGCTAACAATGCCACACATTGTGGCTTATTGGCTGCCCACCCCACGGGCATCCTCTCTATCCACGGCTGCCTTGGAGTTGCATGTAGGTGCCCTAATCCAGAGTTTTCCAAGAGTGCTTGGCCACACAGATCTAGCCCTAGAAATCATGGCAAAGTTGAAAAATTGTTGAGTCACTGGAATCAGGATTTGTAGTGAAATACACTAAAAATACGCTATAAGCCCCCAAACGTATAATCATTGTGTGCAGAAGTGTGGGGCCTGGAGTTTGTGGCTGATGTCTAAACTGGGGGGAAGGATTATTCTATCAGCCTGGAAAGTCTGGCCTAAATCCAAGTGTTTAACTTCAGAATTGTGCTTTAGGAAGAGAGTGTGGAAAAGGTCAACTTGTTGCTGCTTAGAAGAAAAACGATCCAGGTTCAGCCCTGGGCCCTTCCTGGGACTATGGCTTTTCCCTGGGTGTCTATAGATCAAGAAGGTTGCGGCAGACAATCTTCAAGGCTCCAAAAAGTTCTGATATTTGTGAAAGGTAAGACACTGTCTCAGAGGGTGATGGCCAGGGTCTTCTTCAAGCTGTGGGGTATAGTGGCTTTGGAGACAATGCAGGTGGCTACACACCCTGGCCTTTACTTAACTTGGGGGTACAGCTTTTGGTAAGTTATTTAATGTCCCTGAATCGAAAAGAAAAATGATATATTAGGACTTAAAAAGCACTGCTACCTGCCTAAATCAATCCGCTGTTATACATCAACTGGATTTATAGAAGGCCAAGCACATACTAAGTGCTTCATTAACGTAACCATTATAATTATACGGTTCCTTGGCTAACTGGTAGTTCCATAGGTCCAATGTGTAACAACTGATTTCTCTTTAAGAGTGTTTCCCCATGCCAGTCCCTTTCAGCTCTTATTCCCACAGTCCTCTCTGCTCCCACTCACAGCTCTACTCATACCATCTCTCGGACGCCATACTCCTTTTCCACCTTCATTTTCAGGTTCTTGAAGCACTCCTCCATCCGGTCATGGAAGGGGCGCAGGTTGTCTGACACCCTTTTCTCATGGATCTTAATCCCAGCTCCCAGGAAGGGGATCTGAAAAGAGAGGTGGTAAGTGAAAGGCCTCGGCCTAGGCGCTAGCTCAAGAACTCAAGTTGACTTGCTAACTCTTCCTGGGGAGCTTTCGGGTGCTCAGAGACTCCCACGGTCCTTGAGACAGCTGTAGCCTTAATATGTGTCATGCAGGGGAACAGTGACCCCAGCCACTCTTGTTTCCCTGGAATTGTGATTGTCCCAGGCATTAGAGGCCACAGACAGAGAAATCTGACTCCTCCAAAATCTGACAAAGAGTCAGAGTTCAGAGAGCAGAAAAGAAGGAGCCCCTGGGGCCTTGAGTTACAGTCTTGCTTAAGAAGTACTCAGAAGTACAAGGTGATACCATGACGATAAGCCAGGCAATAGGTGAGAGCGGAGAGAGGGAGAGAGGCCACAGCACATCTTACACCATGGGGCCCAGTTACACTCTTCATGGCCACTGAACAAAGCTATGAGTGTGCTGGTATCAGAAAGTTCTTTTATTAGTAGAGGGTTTTCTAGAAAGTGTTGTCAAATCTCAGGAAGATGAGGGGTGAGGGAAGAACAGGTAGGAGAGGTGCAGTTTGCCTTAAGAGGGAAGTCAGTCATATCCCCTTGATGAGGAGGGCTGGTGGAACTCAGAGAAGGATAGCAGGCTACCAAGAAGAGACTTGATACCCTATGAGCATATACAGGGGGAGGAAGTCCCCCTCAGTCACAGCCATAGGAGAGGGGAGTAGGGGGAAAATGGGAAGGAGGGAGGAATGGGAGGATACAAGGGAGGGGCTAACAACTGAGATGTATATGAATAAATTAATAAAATATTTATTTTTAAAGAGGGAAGTCAGTGAGTGCACTGACCCTTAGAGTGCTGGGAGGGGAGGAACAGAGCTCCAGAGCTCATGGCTAGAAGGAAATTTTGAGAAAGTTAATTGCATTACCCTCTGATGAAATAGCTAAGACCATGAGGATAGAGGATAGATTCTTTTTAGAAAAACACCCCCCACCACCAGGGCGGGGTAAAGGCATTTCTGTCTCCTCCTAGATATCTTGAGAGAAGTGAAGAGAAAAACGCACTCTGCAGCAAGATGTGCACTCAGCTATAAATGTGCCTTAGCGTGTGTAGGAGGAAGATAGCTGGAGGCTGGAACTGACCTCCAAGAGCAGAGAAGGGCTTGGTGGCTGCCAGAGGCCAGCATGCTTCTAGGAATGAAGGACACACTCAGGGGCAGAAGCAAGGATGTCATGGGAAAGCTGAGGGGCCCACCACTTTACCTCGCAGCTAGGTAGAATGTGCTCTCATTTTCCCAAGAAGCAGGCACTTGTCCTCTAAAACAGTTAGAGTATGAAACCAGAGGCCCCAGACCCAAGGGCAGGAGGAGGAGCAGCCGCCACCAGACTGAAAACAACTGGATGAGAAGGCAGTGTGCTTATGGGCAGTGAGCTGCCCGCTGCACAGTTCCCAAATTGCCCAGTGTAGCAGCTCTGATCATCTTCTCATGAAACTGTGTAAGGGTCTTCTTCTGCAGGACCTAAGCATCCCATGCAGGTGTGGAGGTCCAGACATGTGGGTCACTCAGTTGCCAGACAATGATGCCAGTTTGCTGACAGAGCCTTCTCCCATGCACACTGATGTGCAATTACCTTCACTATGAATTAGGATGGATCTGCAGGGGTCACCAGACACTGGAGGAAATTCACCCAGAGGAGACAGGACCAAAACTAACAGGCAGGACAGAGAATAGGAACAAAGGGACAGATGAATGAATGTACAGGAATGATTACAGAGAGCTTAAGCTGTTACTTAAAAAATACTACCAAAAGGGTCTTCCATAAAGATAATATAGTAAGACTTAAAGTAGAATAAAGTTGGTCAGCTTAGCATCAATCTCAAGGTGTTAAGAGGGAGTGAAGAGGATGCCCAGTGACATGGTGCTCTCCAATGCACAGGCTAACCAGACCAAGAGAAGCCAGCAAAAAAATACACATCAGCCAGACTTGGCATTCACAGAACACTCCACCAAGCGCTTCGGAATATGTATGTTCCCTTCTGAGCACGCCATTCCTTTACCATAGAGGTTTTGCTAAATCCCATGGGGTTTGGTATATTGTATTTCTGTTTTCATTTGGTTCAAGGGATCTTTATAACGTCCTTTCTCATATCCTCAATGATCCATTGTTCATTTAAAAGAGTCATTCAGTCTCCATCTATGCATATAGCTTCTAAAGTTACCTTACTATATATTTTGAGTTTTATTCCACTGTGATCAGAAAGGATATCATAATACAGCTGCAATTTTTTTTTTAAAGTTAACTTTTTCTGTGAGGATGAGTGAGAATGGGGAGAGATTCAGACACTCTCAGGTCTGGTGGCAGAGAGGGAAGCTGGTGTAGACACTTTGGAGACTATTCCTTATACCCAGGAAGGCTGAACTTCAGTGAACCAGCAATTCTACTATTAGGTGTACCTTGAGGAAATGAAGCATACACATAGCTACCAACAGGAGGACGGGTCAATAAATGGACATAATATCTGTATGCTACATACTTACAGGGAAAAACTTAGAAGAAGTCAAACCATTGATATGTGCAGTACCTGGTGAATTTTAAAGATACTGTGTCCTGTAAAAGAAGCTGGATTCATAATAGCATGGACTGTATATTTTATTTATGTAATGTTGATTGATTAACCTTTGCAGATAGAAATTTAGCAACATATAGTAAAGCTACACTTTCTCCTGTGTTAAGACCAAGCATTCTGAGGTCTAAACATAACCCAACGAAGATACAGTCAAGAGCCCCGACCAAGTTTTGAAACCAGCCTATTCTGAAATCAGAAGAAAAATTAATACATTTCGTATCTTTACAAGATCTATCTTATGGACTTCTAGACAGCATGGGCAAATGACATCAAGGTGCAACAAAGTGAGCAAATTTCACAAGCCTGACACAGAGAACTGTAGATGGTGGTTCCGTTTATATGTAGGTCAGCAGGAATCCGGGGCAAACTATGATGCCTAGGAAAGCATGCTTGGGGAGTGGAATTTTTTTAAAAAGCTAGGAATGATTTTTAGAAAATTAGGAAAGTGGTCAGCCTATGCGGTGGTGATGACTACAGAAGGTGGCTCTAGGGGTGCCTGAGGAAGTATATCTCGGGGCGGGGGGTTGGGGAGAGAGACGGCAAAAAGTCCATGGCCGCTAAGCGCTAAACCAAAGAACCATATATCTTTATATGCATTTCCCTAAATGTAATGTTTTACAACAAAAAGCTTGGGAGAATAATATACTGTAGCCATTGTCTCATGCTATTAAATCTTTAAAAAGAACATCTAGAAAGATGCTAAATCTTGTAATCTACAAATTCTGACACACACGGCACATCGGAAGCTTCAGCTTTTTCTGGTTTGGTAAAGGCAAGGCCGTTCCCCTTTAAAGTCTAAGGTTCTTGAGTTGAGAAAAACCCCAAAGTGCGTATAGCTTTGTAAACAATGTCCTCCTCCCTGGGGCTAAGCTCTAAATGGACAGGCTCAAGTTTGCCCATCCGTATTTCTGTGTTACCTGGCACTGTGCCTGGGACCACAGTGTGGGCCCTCCTAAACAAGGGCTTTGAGAGTGGATGGAAGAGAAGCATGCAAGCTGGTTTGCTGAGTGTAATGACAGGAACAGCACTGTGCCTACACAGCAGGATTGCACTATTAGAATGCACATGCATTAGGGAAACTGGGCAGAGCAGAAGCAACGTGGCCCAGTGCACTTTCCTCTGGGATTAAAAGGCCTCTGTAACCTGTGGCCTTCGGAGCCATAGGCCCTGCTATGGAAAAGGGAGACACCAGGGGGTGCTGCCCAAATGCGCCTCGTAATTTTGGAGGCAGTTCTAACGCCTACAGCTGTCAGTCTGTCATCTATATATCTGGAGCCCTTCTAAATAGCTCCAAGACAGGAGAAGGGTGTTCTTAGAAGGGATGGCCTGCAACAACTGTTCTTCAAGGCTGAGACCCATACTCTGAAGGCAGCGGGCTCAGGCCAGAGAATGAACCAGATGAAAAGAGGCGCCTGGCAGAGTCCTGACAGCAGCGCAGACTAAAACACCAGCCACAAAATCAACATGTGTGACCCCACAGTCCTCCCGGGATGCCTCAGAAGTATCCAGGGAAGGGACCCACTCAGCTGGCCTTCTTGCTCCTCAGATGGTTGGCAAGGGACCTGTCATCATTTGAGTATTAAAGGATACAGATGGTCCCAGAAAGATGGAGAGACCTGAGGGATATTTAAGCTTCCTGGGTGGCCCAGAGTGGGAAGCAGAGGGAAAAAAAAAATCCCAGACACACCTAATGCATTCAGGGAAAGTATGTCTGCAGTGCTCGCTCAGCGTTTCATTTTTAAAGTCCCACTTTGCATAAATTGGCAGTGGCAGGGAAGGACCTGAATTAGGAATACTTATTTTAAGAAAAGAGTCTGCACCCAATGCTTCTCAGCCCCTGATTTCCCTGGAGTAACTACACTCCTTGCCAAGGAAAGCGTGCTTCTCTTTGCTTGGTGACTGAAAAAGAGGGAGGAGGAGGAGGAGGGGATGGGCAGCCTGCAGACTGTTACTCCTGGCCCCAGGCCCCTGCTCACTCCCCACTAGCTTACTCCACCTCTGTCCACCCATGTGCCATCTGCAGGGGGCCCAGACCTGGCAGGTATCTGAGGAGGCTGTCATGGGGCTAAAGCGGGAGAGGTCTGGTTCTTTGAAAGCCTCCAAAGGAGGGACCCAGCAGATTGTTTCTTCTTTGGAAAAAAAAAAAAAGAATAGAGAAATAAAAGAGAAAGGGAGAGCAAAGGAAAGGCAGGGAGAGGAGGGAGAGGAGGAAGATATGAGGGGCGTAGGAGGCAGAGAGAGGCAAATGACAGAGAGGGAGAAGCCAAGAGCTTCTAAGAGAGGCAGACAGATGCACAGAAGGAGGTGGGGAGAAAAGTGGGCAAGGAGAAGAATGCAACAAGACAGGGCGGCATGGAAGCAGACAAATAACAAATCCTCAGGCTGAGATCTGGTCTAGCTAGGCAGATGTGGACCCTCTGACCGTGAGCCAGCCCAACAAAGACCTCAATTATTTGCAGAAGCTGATATCCATCTGCTCATGAGCTGCAACAAACTGGGTCAGCCTCCCAAAGGAGGTGGCGGTGGGGGAGGGGAGGGGCAAGCCTTCTATTGTCTGATTGGTGCAAGCTGGTGGTAGATGTGTGGATGTAGGGTTTTCATTTAAGCCCCGCTGTGAAAAGATGCCTCCTGAATTTAACATCAAAGAAAGCAATCTCAACTACCTCTAGCCATAGCATCCATCCCTGCCTGGCACTATGCGACACTCAAGGGTAAGATGTCCCAACTATGTGTCCTGGTGGGCCAGCTCAGGTGTCCTAGAGGAGCCAAAGGTAAGGAGTGGAAGGTCATGTAGAGTCAGGCCAGGCCAGGTGAGCTGAGGGCCAGAGAACTGGGCCAAGGAGAGGGCCTGGATGGATGCTCCCATGCCCAGCTAAGCTTTACCTGCCATGCGATCAGGTCCTTGAGGCGGCTTAGCTTGTCGTGGTCCTCCGGGTGCTCCCTGCTGTACTCTTCAGTGAAAAAGGCCTGGAGTTGGGGTAGGGGTGGGGGACGAGTGAGAAGTTAAGATTTTCTGTTTGTCAGGCTGGACACATGGTCAATCTCTGGTGTTGAGAGAAAACTTGATGTGAGAGAAGTTTCAAGGGTCCAGGGGTGGACTTTGCTGTAGCTTTATTTTATTTATTTGTTTGTTTGTTTGTTTGTTTTACTGGAGGCTCACATTAGCACCCACTGGAAATGGGCTGCAGACTCCAGGAAAGTACTCCTAAGGTGGGGCGCCAGGACCAGGCGCAGCTCCCCTGGAAACTGAACTGAGAACTTGACACATATTCTCCAGTCCCAACTGGGTTCTACTGAACCAAAACTCTGGGGGCTTGAGTTGGATGGGAGCTCAGGGCAGGGATTCCTGTGTTGGGGAGCCTGGGAGGGATCTGGAAGCTCCTGGAGATCATTGTTGGATAAAAAGAGCTGAGTGAGGAACTTCCTCTGGTTCTTGTTCAAGCCCGCCTCCCAGTCTCCCTCACGGCTTCTCCATTCCTCCCTTCTGTCTTCAGAGTTCCCATCCTTGTCATATGCACAACTCTATGCAGACATATTGCGGCATCCCTGAGGACTGAGCAAAGTGTGACCACAGATGTAACAGGGTAGCCAAAAGGACAGAGTGAGTGATGGGGGGTCCCTGTCTCTGAACTGGTGCATACTGGGGCATTCCTGCCTTCACACCGAAGGACAGAGAATGTATCATATGGTTTTATAGAAAGAGGAAGTCATTCCTCTTCCAGGGTCTGTGAGTTGAAAGCCATCTCAGGACTTTCTACTCTACAACATGCTAGGAAATGCCACATCTTCCTATTAGCACACTGTCCTTTCCAATACAGGCTACCAGGACTCAAAATAACCCCTGGTATTTCCTTTTGGACTCCTGCACCAGGAGGATCAAATATTCAATCTTGGGCTCAAATATGTGGGGCTTCCTGAAGGGACCCCGTGACCTGCATGTCTTAGATTATGCCTCTGCCTGTGGAGTTCACCTCCCAGATTTCTGCATGTTCAGATCCAAGTTTCTTTCTTTCCTGGGTCTATGTCTATCTTATTTCAAAATTCCCGTGGAAGAGGTGGGTTTTACCAAACGTCATGGCTTATGGCTTGTGGCCACCTCTGAGCCTTTTCTCAACAAAGATGCCCAATGGTGCCAGGGGACTGGAGACCCTTGGGAAATTGCTTCTTCTGTATCTAGGTGTGGGATGAGGATAGGAAGGAGAACGGGAGATCAGATTGGAAGCTGATGGCCAACCAAGCTGAGTGTCCATTTTGGGAATCAGGCAGGGACAGGCACAGGGAAGCCTAAGCTTTGGGGTCCCTCACCTTCTCGTACTTGGCGAAGCCTCCCATGACGGCAGGATCCACGATCCCGTTGAGCAGCATGGAGAGCGGGTTGATGGGGAGGCTCTCGTCACTCTGGTACTGGTTCACCACCATCAGGATCTTCTCATTGGCTGCGGACATGGTTTCAATGGCATTCTCCAGAGGGCTAATCGTGCTCTGTTGGAAACAAGATTGGCAGAAGAGCCTGAGCGAGTGGCTTGAGGAACCTGCGCTGTCATTGGCATTGATTTCACTTGGGTGGGAATTCAAAGGCAGCCTCCCTCCTCCTTACTGCCCAGGCTACAGCAGGATCTGAAGGTAATGAGTCAGCTCTGGGGGGCTGCCTGCTGGCCAAGGACAGGCTGGCTGGCTTTCTGCTGAGAGGAAAAGGATTTCTCTGGGGAGACACAAAGGCAGAAGTTGCCAGGCTCTGCGATGACGTCGGAGGTTCATGGGCCCGGGAAGATTTTCTTTCCCTGTTAACTGGGTAAACTACACATCAAGACAACTCATCCCGTACTGGTTGGAAGCTATTGCGTGTGCAACTAGCCAGAGAATATAAAGATAGCTTGTCCCAGGGGCACCCAGCCTGGCACTCAGCAGGTCCTGAGACCGCAAGCTGGAAGATGAAACAAAACAAACTCGTCCCCTTCACATCTCCGAAAGCAAGATCAACAGACAAACATCACAGTTTGCAGAAGCTTATGATCCAGAGTGAAAACCAAACTAGAGGTCAGTAACCATCTCTGCAATGGGGCCAGAGAGTAAATATTTTAGGATTTGCAGGCCAGATGGGTTCAGCCGCAGCAACCCCACTCTGTCACTGGCAGGCAGACACAGCAGCCAGGAACACTGGATGGGAGGAGTGTAGTTGTCCGAACTATAGTCCGCAAAGCAGAAGCAGGCTGAATGCAGACATGGACCACCGTTTGCTGACCACAGCCTGGTACATTGACAAGTGAAGAGTGCAAATCTCAGCTCTAGTTTTCTACCTGTGTGACTCAGGGCCGAGTTTCCTTGCCTTTCTTATTTACTGGCAAGATTGGAGTAAGAAAGCCTACCTCAGAAACCTACTGAGAGGTGTTGTCACTAACGCTTGTGGGTGTCAGGACAGGACGTCACAGTTATTCTGAGAAGAGATGATCACTGGTGGGAAAGGATGGAAGGGAAAAGGCAAGAAATCTGAGAAACCTTTATGGAGGAAGGGAGCTAAAGGTATCACATCTATCACGGTGGTGATGCTGTGCCTGCCTTGTTGGCTATGTAGTAAAGCATCACCTGATACTGCAAAGTTTTCTCGGTACTTGTACCTACAGCACATATGAGAGGTGCAGCTCAGTCTCTGTGGCCATACTCGTATGTTATTTCTGTAATTCTTGTTCTAACACAGCTTCCCAGCCCTTTCTCTGAGTGTGCGCTTTCGGGGATTGTAGTGCTCTGAATGAGAATGAATCCCCCCCCCCACCCCCCGTAGGCTCATATGTTTGAATACTTAGTTCTCAGTTGGTGGAACTGTTTGAAAAGGATTAGGAGGCGTGGTCTTGGAGGGGGTGTGTCACTGGGGGGTGGGCTTTGAGGTTTCAAAAGTCCACACCATTCCCAGGTGGCTCTTTCTCTTTGCCTCCAACTTGCATTATCAGGATAGAAACTTTTAGCTACTGCTCCAACACCATGGCTGCCTGCTGCAGTGCTTCCTTCCATGATGGTCATGAGGGCCTAACGCTCTGAAACCGTGAGCCCCAATAGACATTTTCCTTACAAGTTGCCTTGGTCATGGTGTCTCTTCACAGCAATAGAAATGTAACGAGGACAGAGATAGAAGCTTCTGCAGTGAGAAGGCCCTCAGAACAGATTCTCTGTCATTATCATTATCTTTCTGTCGTCCATATTATTACTCAGTGTCATGATACTGCAACTAAAGACATGTGGCAATCTCCTTATAAGAAAAAGAGGTTTAGTTTGCTCATGGTTCTGGAAGTCAAAAATCTAATATCAGGCAATTCCTTTGATTGGGCCTCAGGTAAAGGCACTACATGCAACAGTGGGGAAAATGTGTCAGTGCTGCAGAGAAAATGAGAGATTTAGAGCCTCTAATCCTTAATCTAAGAAATTCCTGAAGGCACTGCCTTTTAAAGGTTGATAGTGCCTACTAGCAACACTGTTTTGAGGACAAGGGATTTTACATTCAGACTTTCAGGGAACACCACCTATATTCAAATTATAGTAACCATATCTGCATACATACAGGCACATCGACTCACGCACGTATATGAACAGCCAGGGGTGTGCACTGGAGGACACTGCTTGGCCTATTGCCTAAAATTGAGACCCGTGTAGTCCATGTTTGTGCCTTGCACACAAACCAACTCTGGGGAGCTTTACAAGACTGGGGTCCAGAATGAGTTCAAAGGAGGACGTACCCCCTCAGCTGAGGAGGACAGCATTTCACACGAATGCTAACAACAGCCTGATGCTTCTGGAAGACACAGGCTTTGAGGCAAGTCTCTAGAAATGATGAGGCTTATTGACTGGCTTGCCTGCACATTTTTTTGAGACTATTTCTAGATTCACAAATCTAAATTCTCATTTTAGCTGTCAGGAACAAAGACTGGTGGGGAAAGAGCTCTGCTCTCCACAGATGAGGTCTGAGCAGGGCAAGCACATAGTTCTGAGTAGAACTTGGGGTGCTGCGTTTGGAAGGAGGCATGGGTATCAGCTGCTGATAACAGAAAGCAACATTTTTTAAAAATCACAATACATCACAAACCAGGCAACAGAGATGATTCAATTTATGAACAATCACCTGATATGACAGTCTGTGCATACTCACAAGTGTTGGGAAACCCTACTGCTAAGGTTGCAGTCCACCATGACTGGAAAGCCATGAGCTCACAGCAAAATGGAGGACTCCATTTGTCAGCAGGGCTTCCTCTTTTCTGCCTGGGGAGCTCAGATCCCCATACTCTTCTACCTGAAGAATATCACGTAGTCCTTAGGGAAATTATAAGTTCAACTTCCTTTCTCTTGATAAGAAGTCACTCTGCAAGCACCTGGGATCCCTGGAATGCCTCTCTATGCAAATGAGGCATTCTAGTACCTAAAACCTCCAACCAAAGACATGTACCAACTCTGGAAATCCCTACCCACTCCTAAAGTTGTTCATCCCCAATACAGTTGAACTGCCTCTCCCAGGAGTGGCCAATGATCCCCAGGGGAAGAGAGAGTGACACTCAAGGACAAGGGAAGTGGTGCTCTGTGGTGGTTTGAATGAGAGTGACCACCATAGGGGTCCATAGTTGGTCCCCAGTTGGTGGTGCTGTTTGGGGAGGTGGTGCAGACTTTCTGGAGGAAGTAGGATTTGAGAGTTTACAGCCTTGGTTTCCTTCCAGTTCATTCTCTCTGCTTCCCGTTTGCAGTTGAAGATGTGATATCTCGGCTTCCTGCTCCTGACATGCTGTCTGTTGCCCATTGCCTCCCACCATGATGGACTCTTTTTCCCTCTGAATCCCTACAAGCAAAAATAAGCTTGTTTTTCTATAAGTTGCTTTTGGCCATGGTCTATTATCACAGTGATGGAAAGGTAGCTAATAATATACACGCCTAAGGGCAGTAGGTGCCAGAGCTGGGGAGGGAAACTGGGCTGTTCTTGGTTGCAAAGGCAGACTTCCACCACCAGCACAACAGACTATGTCGCCGGGCCTGCCGTCGACTGGCTATTGGGGCTTTATTAGGCCCTTAGATCTCTGGCGTCTTTGCCAAGCTTAATCTCAGTTTCTGTGAACAGTGCAGACAAAATAACCTTTGTCCAGCTTGCTGTGGAGAGAAAGTGAATTCCTAAGGCAAAATCCCATGGGAACGACAGTGAAGGTGAACAGGAAGGAGGAAGTAACTTCCAAAGGGGGAAGTAACTTCTGTTCCCAGCAAGCCAGCATCTCTTCCCATTGCTCTAGCTCCTCCCACCTCCATCATCTGCTTGAGCCCACCAGAAGTCCTATGCGCTGCATGGGGCAGGCGTCAACAACTATCATTACTTTGACAGTTCAAGTTCACCACTGGCCTCAGTTTCTTTCTATGCAAAAATAGTGCACTGGACAGTGATCAAGATGGAATCTGAAGAATAGCAGGCTGTGGTGGCCTGCAGGGATCTGTCACTCAGCAAGCATTAGCTAGGGTTCCCCCAAAAATTAACTCAGTAGGAGGAGGGCTGGCTGCCTGCATTTGCTTCAGCGTCTTCTAGTCACTAGTGGCCTAATGTGACTTTGTGTTTATTTTATCCTACTGGGCTTAGAAGAGATTTGACTTGATGGCATCCCTTGCAGCTCTGGCATCCCATACTTTGTAGTTCCTAATTTGTAAACTGAGATGAAGAGATGCATCATGATCTTCCAATATCACACTGCCTTCTGTGGCCTAGCTGAATTGTTATTTCCCTAGATTAGGGCTGAAGACAAGTCCTCAGCAAATAGGCAAGACTCCTTTTCTGAAAGCCCATCTAAAAACACCCCTCTAGACACACAGTGCTGGAGTCATAGCACCACATGAGGGACAGAACAGAAAATAAGAGACAAGATCATACAATGAAAACAGATGCTTAGGAACGCAGTCATGTAGCAGGGCATTAAACCTCTGTGTCTGAGACATCTGTGTCTGAGGCTAGTAGGAGCAAATCTACTGCAATCAACCTCAGGGATGTTTTCCCAATACCTTTTACGAGACGATGTACTAGTTTTGTTTGCATTCCTGTGACAACATGCACATGCATGTACATATGTGAACATACACACACATGCACATAGACACACATGAAACAGGCAAAAGAATAACTTGTTTTGGCTCACAGTTTCAGAGGGCCCAGTCATCATGGAAGGGGAAGGCAAGATGGAACAGCTCACAAATGCAGCAGACAAGAAGCAGAAAGATGGAGCACTGACACTGGGCTGGGCTCCCCTATCCTCCCATTTACTCTATCAAGGAACCCAAACTGTGGGGTGCTGGGTCTCCCAGCCTTAGTTATTTCTCTCTGAAAATAGTGTCATAGGCCTACCCAGAAGTGTGCCTTGCCAATCTCCTAGGCGACTCAAACTCACAATCAAAATTAATAACCACAGAAACTAACAGGATGACAAAAAGTTAAAAAAAAAAATGTTGCCTGCTTTCCCCCTAATTTCAGAACTCTGAAGTGAAAATGTAAGGTAACTATTTAGACATGATGGGGTCAGCATAGTAATTACTTATTTGATTTACTTAAATATTCTTGAGCAAGAATTATGGGCCCGAGGCTACTCTTGGCATTTGGAGTATGGTGGGGAGAGCATAACAGACAAAGCGTCTGCCTTCCTGGAGTTTTATTGCCGTGGAAACTACAGTTCAACGCTACACTTCACATTTGCTTAATAAACACCAAATATAATCGCTCAGAAAATTGTGTAGTCTATTAGAAAGAATTAAGGACTTTGAAGAGAAAAGTGACAGGGAGCTCAGGCATACGGGAAGGGCTCCCCCAGTTTGCTCCAGTCCAGCTGGCATGGCTGGAGAAGAGGGGCCTTGCAGAGCCAACCCAGGGATAGGCTCCATCAGGCATAATGGGTAGAAGTATGACTCCTGGAAAGATTCTTCCCTCAAGAGCAGGGTTAGCAATGGTCCAGCCCTCCTTCCTCCTTCCGTATCCATGGGGATTGGGCTCTAGGACCCTCTGAGAACACCCAAATCCACATTGTTGAAGTCCCTTTACAACACGGCATGATACACCCTCCCATAGACCTTAAATCCTCTCTGGACTATGTACAACCGAATGCCAGGTAAATGTTTATTTTAGCACATTGTTTGGGAAACGACAAGAAGATATATCCTTACATGTTCTGTTCAGATGCAGTTTTTTCCCAAATATTTTCAATTTGCAGTCAGTTGATCTACAGATGTAGGACCTGTGCATAGAGTGTGCCAACCGTATACACATCACAGGACTTTGTGAGATCACATAGGATAAGGGCTGTAAAGCCTTTGGCACAGTGCTGGAGTGGGGGAACATTTGCTGAAATTTGCCACAGGTTAACATGTCTTGTGATCTAAGAGCATATCATTTGCTTCCTTTCAAGGGTAAGGCTCACTCGAATGGACAGGCACTCTGAGGGAAGCTGTCCAGACCAGGAGGGTATTATGAGAGGTGAAACCAGACTTCACCTTTTTCCTTAACCTTGATAACCTATGAACTCACTCTGTGCCTCAGTGTCCCCATTTGTAAGTGGGAAAAATATCTATTCCTGAGGTTCCTGGGAGTTTAAAGGAGATCCTGGTAATGGACAGTTTAGCATATGTTCAATAAATGGTTTTTGCTGACATCATCACTGTTCTGTTTTCCCAAGGCCTAGGCCATGCCTATGAAATAGAGGCTACAGACCTATTGGTCTATGGGCTCACTAAGGAGGGTATTGGATGCCAGAGTGCGGCGATCTTAGTGCTGATATAAACCAGTAGCTTGAACATATTGGTCAGGCCACATCTCTCCTCTGTACAGGGCTCTGGGTCATTTACAGAGAAGCCAAAGTGTCTCTAAAGCCCCATATAACCTGGCATCCGATTACTATTACTCAGGCCTTTACTGTTCTGATTTGGAGATGATCTGTCTCTAGGGCCTTAGGCCAGCTGCTTGCTCTATTGAAAAGCCCATCTCTTTAAGCCCAGTGTGGTGGCACATGCCTTTAGTCCCAGCACTTGGGAGGCAGAGGCAGTGGATCTCTGTGAGTTTGAGGCCAGCCTGGTCTACAAAATGAGTTCCAGGGCTGTTATGCAGAGAAACCCTATCTTAAAAAAACAAACAAACAAAAAAACCACCCAACAAAAAGAGAGGAGAGAGAGAGAGAGAGAGAGAGAGAGAGAGAGAGAGAGAGAGAGAGAGAGAGAGAGAGAGAGAGAGAGAAGAAAGCCCATCTCTTCAGTATCTTCTCTCTGCCCCAGGACCTTTGCTCAAACCATTTTGACAAGGAAGCTTCCTCTGATGCTGTGGTTTAAAATTGTTGCCCCTCCCCCTTTCATTATGGTCTGACACATTGTGTTTACTTTGACCTTTTAGTGTCTCTCACTCACTAGAATGGAAGCAACGCCTTGGAAATCTCCAGGGCTCAGAATAGCGTCTGCTGTGTGTTAGTCACTAATGAAATAGTTTTTTAATGAATAAAAAAATGAAGATATCTGAGATATATATATTCCTACCTATAAGGATTCTCACAGCTGTGCTGGTCTGGCCTGTGGATATGAGGAACTGCACAGTCCTTAGCTAACAGGGGACACAGAGACTCTGTGGTGAAAAGTAAAAACCTCTGTTCTGGAGCTCCTGGGATGACTCAGTGGGCAAGGAAATTGTGTACCAAGCCTGAAGACCCAAGTTCAATGCCAGGAACCCACATAATGGAAAGAGAGGACAAACTCCTGAAGTCGTCCTCTGGAACCCACACACATACACACATCATAGCATGCATGTGCATGGGTGCACGCATGCTCGCACGCGCGTCCACACACACACACAAGCGAACACACATTTAGATAGATAAATAAGTAAATATAGCATAAAAATACACGTCCACTGTCAATACAAGGGAGCTCAGACCTGCCTCTGGCTTTCCGATTTTTCCTCTTTGAGCCCAGTCTATCCCAATAGAAAATGGCTTACTCTAGGACACTGCAGAATGTTAT